>NC_053115.1:25489831-25807331 GCF_010015445.1 Perca fluviatilis
ACATGTATTGAAAATATTTGAGTTCATCCATATATGATACCATATATCTGCATATATTACAGTATCATATTGGTTTCTCCCTATATATGGACAACATTATGCATATAAATATGTGACATACATATTTGTTTTCCACATATTTAATAAATGTATGTAAACATACATGCATGTGATACTGATGCATTTTTAAAGCTATGGCATATGGTTATGGTACTTTGTTCGATGTATTTGTCAAAATGACAAAGAAAACACTGCATTATTGTATTAAAAATACTATATTTGGTATTCACAAAATACAGACACAAAATCTCCAACTATAGGCATTTAATTACAAGGCATTCAGACATAAGATATAAAACATTAAATTTTAAATATTGGCATTTGGAGGTATTGAGACATTAAGTATCATCTTTTAAACTATTCAGACAAGTACATACATTTCTATTATTAACTGGCATTTCATTACATGACATTTTGAAGTACAGCAATATTCTTAACTATTAATGACATTCCACATTCAGACATGTGCAGGCAGTATTCTTACTATTTAGGACTCCACTAGATATCAGACATAAGTTCATTCTTTTTAACCTTATTGACATTTCATGTCAAGGTATTCAGAGTTAGACAATATTCTTTTTAACTATCAATTGGCATTTTCACTGACAAGTTTAAAACTCTAAAAGATTGTGTTTTCACTATTTGGTCTGCATGGGTAAAAAAATGTTTTCCATTCTTTGACCTCTTGTTTTGTTTTTAATCAATTCGTCAACTCATTACGTATTCAAAACATAAAAACATAATTAACATTCAGGTTTGAAGATTCATAAAGAGACACTTTCTTTGAATAACTGCAGCTGGAACAGTTGTCAAATGCCCCAACTTTTGCCAACAGCAACAAAGTGGTGTGGGTTCGACAATGAAGCAAAAAACTGTGTCGCTTGTTTCAAAATAATGTCCTATGGCATAGCAGCGTTCTCCACTTCCTAAGTCTGCAACAACAAACGTATCAACACTGAAAATACTGTTATCTGTGAGGACTAACAACATGCGAGTTTCTCTTCCTCTCTCGAATGTCTTTTAGAGGCGCAACTTCACCATTAATTACTGCCCTGTCACGGTAACTGACAAGAAGTTCTCTCTTTATGTTATAAGCTACATTGTGGAGGGCAAGGTAGTCATCTTGCTCAAGTCTTACTTTCTGCAGCGCCTCCAAGTGCAATGACCTCTTTACACCTTATTGCACTCTGGGTGTGTGTAGGACTGACTAAGTCTTCAAAGGCCGAAATGCATTCAGAGGATGCATTTGAAAGTGTTTTCTTGGCATATAAGGGCAGACCCTTCTGTAACTGAAATGTTTTGGCAATCTGCAAAGGGACCCCTTTGTGTGCTCTTTGATCATTTTGAGCAGCCTGTGATTATATGACTCAAATGTGAAAGCTGAATGAGCCCATAAAGGACCCCAGTTTCAGCACACTTTGTGCAAGGTGAAGAGAGAATGGACATTATAGGACACATTTTGTATACCATAGAGATCCCCCATTTCCATCACACAAATCTCCTAAGCATGATGTCTGCTTCCTGAATTTGTTGCAAGGTGACACTTTCAGTTAAGAGCAATGCCAAAGCCTTCACACAAACCGTGGTCCAGTGTATTAGATAGCGCCTGGTAAGATCCCTTTAAGCACTGGGATGCTATAGTAGAAAAGCCACATATACCACTCATGCGCTTCCCAATAGTTTCTCTCTTGCAGTGATCTAGGCACTCTGGAAACACAGGAGGGTGGTTGGATAAGGTGAAGTTTTTGATCAATCTCTTGGATACACCTTCCTACATACCATGGGTTTTCATGATTGTCACTTCTAACCCACATATAAGTCATAGATCTTGGTACAACCAAGAAGACAGGCGTGCATGTAGTCAGGTACGCAACCTTGTATCAGGTCAACTGATGGGATCAAGGACAAAATAGACGGGTCCTTTCACTCCTTTCACAGTAGTGTGATTTCTATAGCCTCTCGAGCGAAATTTAGGCTGCTACCATGATTTCTGCTTTCAGTATCAGACTCAAAAGGATAGACCCGTATACGACCTTGACCCTTCTCAACCACTGTACCTTTTTGTAAACAGTATGAACATCCAAATTCTCCATTGAATTGCTTAAAATTTTGAATCATCGGTCTTGCAACAGAATCACATACTGCCAAATAAGGGAAATACTTTGGAACGGGCTACTGACAATTCCATTTTGCACTGATCCACCCAAACCCATGAGTAAGCAATTGATTGCATTCTTTCACAAATGGTGATAAGTATGTGTTACAGTTTGGCTTTTGATGAACCAAACCATAAGGCTGACAACATGACTTGTTTTGCTCTCAGATCAGGTGGTAATTCATTGACTGTATAGAGAAGTGGCCAAATACTGTTAAGAAGATTTCTTAAACACAGGTACCCGCGTCAAAGCTAAAGGTTAGTGTGAGATTGACTTGATGCTCAGATTGGCCTTCACTATTCGCTAACCCTCTTGTAAAGCTCACCATCTTGTGATATCTGTCAGTGGGCTAGAGTGAGCACCACTGTTAGGCCTAGTCAACTGGCTGAAGAGTTCCTCTTGTTCCATCATAATTCTTAATTGTGATTCTAGTGGAAAAACAATAAAGAAGTGCCCCCTTGTTTCATGTGATCGGGCTACACTACAAGAATATTGACAGTTAGGACAAACCACTTTTCTCCCGCCAATGTTTACAGAAATTGTGCATCCCCTACATATGTAGTGAAACTGAATATTTCTTTCAAGTCATCAAAAGTTTTGTAAAAGTGATGTTTGGTAGATGACACAGCATGCCTCTGACTTATAACGTTAACAACTTTAAGTGTGTCTTCTAAAGCTTCATCAGTCAGTCCATGCTTGAGTTTTAAAGCAAGAAGTAGCAACTCATGCTGTTTTCTTGTATCCCTCGACAGTAGCAGTTTGCCGTACCTCTGCCCATTTTGCACAGGAAGTGTTTGTAGAGGTTTGGTGGACTGGTGGTATGAATGGAGAGGGAGGTTCTTCACAGCCGGCAAACACACAAAGAAATTTAAAATATTATTTTATTTCAGCCAACAATTCCAAATATCAATGATAAAGTAAGTGTATTAATCTTACTATTATTTAAAGTAAAACTTTCATAACAATTAACATTCAGGTTTGTTGAAATTTCACAAATAAGCAAAAACGAGCCTTTAATATGTGACCGGAGTAGTTTATAGAATTTAATATAATAGTATTATTTTATTTAATATTCATAGTATTCATAGATATAGAGACAGCTATTAACATTTACCGATATAGTACTAATAAGTGCAGGATCAGGGCACACAAGTGCAGGAGCACAGGAGACGCGGCGGCAGATCAGGATCATGTGAGTCGAGTGCAGGACCAGGATCACAGGAGACGAAGTGCAGGATCAGGACCATGTGAGTTCAGTGCAGGATCACAGGAGACGAGAGCAGGATCAGGACCATGTGAGTTCAGTGCAGGATCACAGGAGACAGAGCAGGATCAGGACCATGTGAGTTCAGTGCAGAATCACAGGAGACGAAAGCAGGATAGGACCATGTGGAGTTCAGTGCAGGATCACAGGAGACGAAGCAGGATCAGGACCATGTAGTTCAGTGCAGGATCACAGGAGACGAGCAGGATCAGGACCATGTGAGTTCAGTGCAGGATCACAGGAGACAAGTGCAGGATCAGGACCATGTGAGTTCAGTGCAGATCACAGGAGACGAGTGCAGGATCAGGATTAAGTGAGTCGAAAGGTGCAACCAGGATGACGGGAGTCAGTGCAGGACCAGGACCATGTGAGTTCAGTGCAGGATCAGGACCATGTGAGTCAAGTGCAGGATCACAGGAGACGAGTGCAGGATCCTGCGAGCGAGTGCAGGATCCTGCGAATGAGTGCAGGATCAGGATTAAGTGAGTCGAAGTGCAGGACCAGGGATGACGGGAGTCGAAAGTGCAGGACCAGGATGACGGGGAGTAGAGTGCAGGACCACAGGAGATGCGCAGGATCACTTAGGGTAACAGCAGAATCACATACCTGAAATAGGAAAACAAATATTTCATATTATTATGAAAATAATAATATCACTTCAAGGCAGTATTTCAATTCAACATGTTTGATAAATGATAAAGTAAGTGTATTAATCTTACTATTATAAAGTAAAAACTTGCATAACAATTAACATTCAGGTTTGTTGAAATTAACACAAATAAGCACGCCTTAATATGTGACGGAGTAGTTTATAGAATTTAATATAATAATATTATTTTATTTAATATTTATAGTATTTATAGATATAGAGACAGCTATTAACATTTACCGATATAGTACTAATGAGTGCAGGATCAGGATCAGGCGACACAAGTGCAGGATCACAGGAGACGCGCGAGGATCAGGATCATGTGAGACGAAAGTGCAGGATCAGGATTAAGTGAGTCGAAAGTGCAGGAGCAGGATGACGGAGTCAAGTGCAGGACCAGGACCATGTGAGTTCAGTGCAGGATCAGAGGAGACGAGTGCAGGATCACATACCTGAAATAGGAAACCAATATTTCATATTATTATGAAAATAATAATATCACTTCAAGGCAGGGCTGGACTGGCCATCTGGCATACCGGCATTTTCCGGGTGGGCCGACGCACTTTGGGCCGAATCACCATATAAATAGGCCCTTTTTATTTTTGGCGGGGCCGGCCCATAAAGAACTCACTGCAGCCCATTGGTTAATTTTTCTTTATTGGCACTGGCCTGACCAATCAAATCCAGGAACCCCCTTCCCACCCGGCCGCAAAATTACTTAATCCCACTATGGCCACGCCTCCCCGCCCTGAGACGCGGAGCTGTAATAGTTATGCTGGAAGTTTAGCATCCACGCTTAAAATGGACAAACGACCACCAAGTGCGAGGGAGGTGCAGAGAAATTAGAGGAGAAAAAAGATTAAGAATCTACAGGCGGATTCCTCAAAATGTGCCAACACTTCTGACATGTTTGGTCTGTAGTAGCTGCTTCAACATCAGCATTACCTGAAGAAGAGGAGGAGAGGTGGCTGGATATACAGAGAAGCAGAAAGAAGGAGGAGAGTGACCATGACACGGCCATGGGAACGAGTGAGGAAAAAGATGAAAGAGAGAGTAGATGACGATGTGGTAAGGAGTAGGCAAATTAACAGGGACTCTCTCAGGAAGGGAGGGAGGCTGTGTGTGTGTGTGTGTGTGCGCCACCGCATGCATGTAGCGCGGTGTGTCACATCATAACAACAACAAGCAGTTTGGCTGTAACATTAAAGTTAGTGGCTGTCAGGTAACCTAACTGTTTAAGCTTACATTGAAAATGCTAGCGGTTAGCCTGTTGGGTAGCTGAAAAGTTTGTGTTGATACAAGCATCAGAGTTCCTTGAAATGTTTAATTAGCTTCTCTCGTATTGGTGCTCTTTCCGGGGCATATATACTACTCTCAGATTTAGTGTAGCTTTTGGGAAGTGTTATGGTTATAGTATTTAGCAGACACTTGTGTCCAAAGCGACAAAATATGAATCTTACAATAGTTAAAATTAACAGTAAACTGTTTTTAAAGTTGCTAAGCCAATATTAATAATAACAATAATGGCAATACAATATCAATAATAAAAAAATACCATAAATATACAAATCATAACTACAAGAATGAATTAATTATTTAAGTGTAAGATCAACAGATAAGTCTTGAGACCCCTCTTGAAGGATCCAAAACTATCACATGAACACAGAACACTAGGCAATTGTTATCATAGAATGCAAGCAGATTTTAAGAGGACTGTCTGCAGGGAACGACTAATGTCTGACCAATCACAGTGGGTGTTACCGCCTGGGCCAAAAATGCCCGGACCAATTTTTTGTCTCAGTCCAACCCTGCTTCAAGGCAGTATTTCAATTCAACAGGTTTCCTTAATCTCTGATAGCACATGATTTTTTTGTACAATAACTTGCCAACTTAAAATGGCTAAACACGAAGCTAGAGCTAATACACTGCAAAGATAACGCTATAACTAAGTTAGAATTTATAAATTTGGTGCAGGTAAAATAGTAAAAATGGTAGCAGGTAGACTACAATCCTGACACAGATCAGTGTAGAATTAGACAGAATTTCATTGTGTTCACATGTAAAGTGACTTACTTTTTTTCTCCTTGGGGAGCCTGGACATGCCGCTGACCTGAAAGAAGAAAATAAGAAAAAATTAACATTGTATTTTAACACTAAGCTTGACCGTTCCTTCAGGTTTTG
This sequence comes from Perca fluviatilis, assembly GCF_010015445.1. Lineage (NCBI taxonomy): Eukaryota > Metazoa > Chordata > Actinopteri > Perciformes > Percidae > Perca > Perca fluviatilis. Next base: position 25,496,142 of record NC_053115.1, read on the forward strand.
GCAATTTATTATATTATTATTGTCTTTAAGGCCATGTTTACACATATATGTAGATATTTTTATAAACGGATTTTTAAAAAAACATCAGTTTGAGGTTGCTAAAACTTCAGTACAAACACATATTTACAAATGTATACTTTATACTTACTTTACTATACTTATTTTTCCCCAATCATTAGATACAGCAGCATTTGTTCTCCTGGTTAACATTACATGTCCTTTATGTCTCCCTTTGCACAGCTACAATAAACTAAACCTACCCAGAGCCATCTTTCTATGGCTCTGAAACCTACCTAACGTTCGCGTGTACTTTTCGTTAATTTATTTATTTTTTTAACAAATAAATGAAAAACGAATTGTGCTTTTCTCTTATTGGTTTTCAAACTGTTGAAGAGATAAACCATAAAAAAAGTAATTTCCCTCTTTTTTTTTTTTACTGAAAATCAAATACATGGACCACCCCTGGTAATACATAAACAATTCTCATAAAATGCGAAAAGGTCAATAATACTCAAGTTTTCCCTTTCTTAAGCTTTCTAAATTTAACAGAAACGAATAATAATAATCGAAGGATGCTTGCTTGCTAGTTCAAGTTAGCTAGCGTATAATTGCTAAGGTAACTAACGTTATGTCTTATGCACGTAATTGTCTTTTAAAATTAGCTATCTATATTGTGCACTTACCTTTTCCATCGACGTGTTGTTCGCGCAGGAACTGCTGCAACCTGCGGGTAAGGTATTTTCGATACTCCATTATGAACTTAAAATCAAAATACCGTCTTCCATAGTTGACTCTGAAATCACTGTCTTATTGTTCTTCTTCTTGTTTTTATGGCAGTTGGCAAACAACGCCTGGTTGCATTACCGCCACCTTCTGAAATGAAGTGCATGTCAGAATAATATATTTACCTACACTTAAATTATCTTCATTAAACCAGTTCTTCTAAAAAAAGAAAAGAAAAGGAAAACATAAAACATAAATCTTCAGAATTCCTTTGCAAAATATAATTTACCATCTCTTCATCTATATTTGAACCTTGCTTTCTCAGAGCACACTCAACCCTTACCCTCCGGTAACGGCCATCTGATCTAAAAACTAAAATAACTAAAATAGAAAAATAATGAATGTAAGATAATAATAATAATAATAATAATAATTAATAATAATAATAATAATAATAACATATTGGTTTTGATTTTTTAAACATTAACATTTTTCTTATTGAGAATTGTTTTGTTTTTATTAGTAACCAGAGCGTTAACGGCTCTGGTAGTAACCAGTTCTGTCACTATAGCAACACCCGCGTACAACCTGAGAAAAACGTTAACGACGCGACAAGGAGAAGACATGTATGCGCTTGTAAAATGGTGTGCCGGGGTCGATGAGGGGAAATTTAGTATTGTTCACATTAAATTCATACGAAATTTTGATCTGGAAAGTTTTTTAAACGGCGTGATTACCTACGAAGACGAATTTGCCGTCGAGTGGGGTGTGGGAAAACGACCAAAAGGTGGATTCCCCATTTATATGGCTACCGTTCAATCAGTTGGAGGTAAGTTAACGTTTTTTTTACTGCTTTGTATTAGTTACACAGGGACATATGCTCCATTAACATAAATAGATAATTTTATAACGAAACTACGTTGTCAAGAATGTGTTTAGTTAACGTTATATGTGTTTAGTTTTGTTGAGGCAAAAATCTTTATTTGACTTGCCACATTAAGGCTTGTCCGCTTGTCCGGGAAAAGTGGATTTTTTACCGATTTGAAACAATAGCTACATTTTTTCCCCCGCAATCCGGGGCAGCGGGCCGCTAACGTTACACCCAGGCCGCTGTTCAGCTCATTCTCTGTAAGCAATGCAGCATGAAAGCACGGCGAACCAGCCGGTGTTAGTTAGCTAACGTTAGCTTGCTAACTGTGCCTTAACGTTACCTCCTCGCCACATCGTTGACAGAAAATGAGAGACCCGGTGCTAATACGTCACCGGTGCCTTAACGACCGTTATCTACCGGACCGTATTGCAACGCAGATTTTGGTGCCACTGAAATGCTTCTGTCTGATGCTCCGAAAACGGACGTTAGAGGCAACCGAAACATCACCGCATGTCATGCTAGTTAAAACAACACTTGGCAGCAGGTAAAGTTAGCCTACCGTTAACTAGCAGCTAGAGTGCCGTCGAGAGTTAAAAATGCTGACAGCTAAACGGTGTAAAATATGTCTATCTGTATTTCACTGGAGAGTAACGTATGACAGTGTGCAGCTGCTGTTGTCGTCGGAAAAACAACACAGATGTTGCGTTCACTTGAAATTGGCCTCGCCAAACCGTGCGCGTATCTGTTGTTGTAAAATACACCGTTCCCATCCAGTGGTCGTTTTTGCCGTCTCTATAATGTAATTTTTGACTTAGTATCTCAATATATTGACTTAGTATCTCAATATATTGACTTAGTATTTTATTAATGCTGATAGTGTTTGGATCCTTTCAACGGTTTTATCATAAAATTATGAATCTTTACCCGGACAAGTGACTTTTGTGCATGGAAAAGTGAAACGTAAAGGACAAGTGCCCTCAAAAAATTAATGTCAAGCCCTGACTTGCTAAAACTACGCCCTCGAGGTTATGTAGGATAACCGCGACGATGAACGTTTCGATATGAGTGATCTATTTGTGATAATATCACAAATAGATCACTCATATCGGAACGCCGATAATGTGATAATATCATATTGAGTGGGCATTACATTATTCTTTAACTTAGACACTTGTTGGTAACTATCAGTGTTAGTGGCAATGGTGACTGATATTTCTCTGCAATAGACATGAATACTTTGGAGCGAAAGTTGGACAAACGTTCGAAGAAAGATTCCGAAGACGCCATTGTGGGAAAGAGAACTGCGGTTGCCAAACGTCTGTGGGAGGATGAGGATGAGGATGACCCCCTACTGCCGTGGCCACAGTCAGTGGAACCAAAGTGAGTTTTTGTTTAATGTACTAACATTTAATTCTTTACCCCATAAAGACGAAATTTTGACGACACCCCTGTACCCAAAAATGACGAGATTTGAATTGTTTTGGCTTATTTCTCGTTTAAAACACCCATTTTGACCTCAAAGTACGCTGGTACGCCTAAACTACGCAAAAACCTGGTGACACCTCTGTGCACGCGCAGTCCTCAAATCAAGCAGCAGCAAAGAAGAACAGTTCAACCAATCATAACGCTGGGTTAATTCCCCAAATGGCAAGCGGTGTATGATTGACAGATGTTAAAGGGCTTACCATTAAACAGAGACTGAAAATCGACACCAAGAATCCGGCCGATCCCCTTCCACTCGCTACACCGCAGCCGCGCGCCTGACTGATTTAAACGAGGACAGTAGCTACAGTAGTCAGTCACTTACTTTGATTCCTGAAGGTAAACGGGCTGGGGTGGATGTGGAAAGTTGAAATATTGTATTGAGTTAACTTAAAATGGATTTGATTATCACACAGGAGTGATCGAATGGATTATTTTAAAATACTCCATCATTCGTTCATGGTTTCTCAGATAAGAGAGAGACTTCATTCGGCCATGCAAATTATAAATGCTTGCTGTATAACCATCTTATATCATTTATATCTACTATGTACCATACTACAAACAAACTACAAAACAAGCTGCTCAGATTTGCTTCCTGTTTGTACTTCAAAACCGGAGCTCATTTGAAATATGTCGATCCCCCCACGCCAACACTATTGTTTATAAATTTTAGGTGGCTTGGGACAAAAATATCATACAGTAAGCTTGTAAGCATAATGATATATATAACTACGGCAATAATTTGTATGTTTTAATTTAGAAAAAAAACATTTATATGTTGCCACAGGCTGCCATTCACAATCAAGGGGCGGAAATCCTAGCTTCCTTGGAAGAACAAGCAGAAAATAGTGACAACGAGCTCTCACTTGTACGTCAAGAATTGCTTGAAATAAAAAAATTCATCTTCACAGGTAAATGTATTATATTTCCATTCTACACACACACATACACACAGTAAAACTTAAATAGCTGGGGCTTTTATTTTGCCAGATCATAACAAATCGACCTGCTATTTAATCCCCATGACAAAAATTTAACTTTTTTTACATTGAATCTAGAAAAAAAAATAGACCTACCTACCGACCCTTTTTTTCTTCTTTTTTTGCTGTTACTGCAATATTTTTAAGGATGGCCTCATTATTTTAAAAGGACTGATAAGAAGCGTGATGTTTTCAACAGTGAGTCTCACTAATACATTGATGGGATAAATGCAGAGACTGAATTTCCCTCACAGGATCAAAAGAGTATACTTCTATTCTTATACTTATTGGCTACAGTCTTTCACATCCGTTTTTCTTGTTGATGCAGAGATACCTCAGATAAAAGAAATGCTCAATAGCTCCATGCACCTCGGCAGTCCAGGGTCTCTCCCCAGCCCTTCAAACCCTGTTCAAATAGTGAGTACTTTTTTATGCAGTGCTGTTGGAAAGTATGTGAACTGCTTGCAATCACCTTGTCTTCTATATTAATTGGTCATAATCGAATACAGTTTACTGTAAATTTGTCCTAATCTAATCTCCCAAATTTCCTGGTACCTTGTGGCAATTGCTCTTTTGACACTACTTATTGATAATATGAAAACTCCAACATTGACAGTAGGGACCAGGAATGCTTGTCATAATACTATTGGGACCAATTTCAACAGTCAATTGTACATAAATCTGGAATGCTGGATATGTTGTTTACTATACTGAAATAAGACTTTTAAGCCTATCAATTTTATTTTGTTCAACAGGAAGAAATTGTCCCGGTTCAGGTGCGTGATACACGCGAAGTGTGTGGCTCTCGCTTGCCAGGCATCCAGTGGGACTTCAATGGCAAGGATTTTGCTGCTTGGGGTGTTTGACATTGAAACACTCGGTCAAAAGTAATTTGAGAGGTTAGTATTGTCTGTGCAGTAGTGTAGAGTGTGGTTAAAAATGCTTATTCTATGGTCACATTTGTTATGTTAAAGCTACATTGTGTAAAAAACTTCTCCCATCTAGCGGTGAAATTCTATATGACAACCAACTGAATATTACTTTCTAGCCCCTCCATTCCGAAGCGCTTTTAACTCCTACTGGGTGCCGTTTCATGTAAAGGCTTCCAGTACAAAGCAAAAGCAATGAAAAAAATAACTACAATTTAGAGTGTCCTTTGCCTGTGATCCGCAGCCAGCACACACAGATTTATGTTACAACGTAGCCTAGACAATTCTTTTCATCGGCGCGCAAGGAAAAGTATCCTAGACGTCGTTCTAGCGTTATGCACAACCATGCTATAGTTAGCCAAGCAACTATAAAACTTCGAATTTACACCATAGACTGTATAGATTTAGACGAATAGGCTGAATTACCTGTCGAGAAGAAAGCAGGCAACTTTTGGCGTTCCTCTTTAAAAATCCTTGTTCCTCATGAGGCCACTCCAATATTGACTTTGGTCTTGTTTTTCCTGTCGCTGTCGTTATAATTCTTTTCGCTTCCCTTGGTGACTCCTTTCACGTCCTCGAGAATAGGTGTGATCCTCCATCTTCAAAAAGTGGGGAATGACCGAAAAAGTTTGAGAACCACTGCCTTAGATGGTAGCGACCAACCCTCTGGCTCAAGAACTACCTTACTGAACTGATTGGAATCAAACCAAACTGGTCTACCCTTATTCCGATTAAGACACCCAGATAATGCAATTGAAAGTCAAATAACTTGTGCATGTACAGTATACACCAATTGAACTGAAGTTGGACTGGAGGAACCCTGCTTGCCGTGTTGTCTGCCTTCTGCCCCTTCTTCCAATGGAACCTATATATAACATTTTCATAGGATTTGTGTTACGTGCCTTATACTGGAATTCAGGTCTTAGCCTGATTATTAGTAATAATTTGATTAAAGGGGCGATGGTGGCGCAGGTGGTAGAGGTACCATTTGATTCGAGCCCCGCTCTGCCTGACCCCATCAAAGTGTCCTTGAGCAAGATACTGAACCCCAAACTTCTCCCAGTGGCAGGTTGGCACCATGCATAGCAGCCTCCGCCACTGATGTGTGAATGGGTGAATGTGAGGCATACATTGTAAAGCGCTTTGAGTGCTCGTAGGAGTAGAAAAGCGCAATATAAATGGACCGACTGTGTGTATGTGTCTGTTTTCAACCATTTTGATTGTCATGCTGCTGATAATGAAAACGTAAACTATATACTGGTTATTTTTCATCCTGAGAAACAACTTTTTTTCCCTCAGGAGGGGAATCCAAGGTTTCAAAGGGGGGAGATGGGGAGAGAAGAAGCGGCCTGGATGAAATAAAAGTAAAAGCTATAATGGGTAAGTTATGATTTTGCTATTTGACATCATCTGCCACAGGTCTGTATTTAAAGTGATGTGAGCCTAGACTCAGTCAAATCAGCTACTGGGCTGACAACATTTTAAAATCCTGTGCACAGAGCTGTACATGACTGTAGATGATTCATTTTCCAATGCTGAGCGAAGTCAACTTTAAAAGTGGTTACCTACGGCACTCAGCCTTCATTTATATTTATGCATTTTGCAGACGCCTTTATCCAAAGCTTACATTTTTCAACTGTCAATTAGTTCAGGGACAGTCTCCTCGAGAGCAACTTAGGGTTAAGTGCCTTGCTCAAGGGCACAACAGTGGTGACTGGGATTCGAAACTCACAAATTCCAGGCTACTGGCATACTAGCCAGGTTCCTTAAAAGGAATACTAATAGTCCGAATAGGCTCATTTTACAACTCCCCCAGAGATAAAAAGTTGAGGTTTACCGTTCGAATCCATTCAGCTGAACTCCGGGTCTGGCAGTACCACTTTTAGCATAGCTTAGCATAGATCATTGATTCTACGAGTCCATTAGCATCTCTTTGAAAAGTTGCGATTTTCCAGGCCTATATGGCTAGGAACTATACTGTCATTCCTGTGTAATAATCAAGGATCCGGCGGCCAGAGCATGGCAGCAGGCGCAATGATATTATGCAGCGAACAACACAAACTTGCCAGTGACGACGTAAGTTATCTAGCTGGGGATTGGCTGGGGACTATTTTCGGCACTGCGTAATATCATTGCGCCTGCTGCACACCGGTATACGGCCGCACAGTTCCTTGATTATTATGCAGGAATGAGAGACTTTTAATTTTCCGTTGGTCTTAGTACACGATGTAACTACAGAAGAGTCAAGTTTTAAATAGGAAAAATATCAAAACTCTTTTCATTTTTTTGAAAGAGATGCTAATGGAAAAGTGGTACTGCCAGACCCGGAGTTTGGCTGAATGGATTCGAGAATGATAAACCTCAAATTTTTATCTCTGGGAGTTGTAAAAGTTGTTGTAAGGCAAAAACAAAAGTGTATCCCTTTAACTACTGTGCTACCACCACCCTTTTGGCTTCGTGCCTGTGTCTGAACCACACCCATGGAGATATCTGTGAACAAATGGACAATCATTCATGGGGCTGCAGGTAGTGCATCCCAGAATTTTCAATGTATATGTTCAAATTCACATCTGGCGTTCCCAAAAAAAGTTAGTTTCCGATGGGAGGTGGTGGTGTTTTGGCACTATCTCGCCTGCAAATTAAATTGGTGCAAAACTGGTTGCCATGCTTACACACTGATTGCAGTGTAAGTGTGGCCTTACTTGCATACTCACTTACTTTGTCACTCCATTTTACTGACTTGCACTAGAAGAAACTGCAATAAAGATTTTTTTTATCTTGGTGATAAGTTTATCCACCAGTGTTTTGTCTGCTTTATACTTAAAACTTTTTCTTTAAAATCTACCTTCTCAGATGCAGTTATGTCAAAGCACTCGGCTGTTTCGACTGCCCAGATCGGAACAGCCCTGAATGGAAGATGGCAGAACTAAGACTGGCAATGTTCAGGAAAAATGTTACCTAAAAATTTGTTAAAATGAGAAATGTGTTTCCCCAGTGAGTGAGTTTAGAAATGTTTGAAATGTTTGAAAATGTAATACTGAGGGAAAAAAGGTGAGCACTTTGAAAAGGTTTTAAAAAGAAAATAAAGTCTAAAGTTAAATGAAGTAAAGTTTTTACTTGAAAAGATTGTACTTGTTTGTACTTGTCAAGTATTTTCTGAAAAAGAATTCAGTAAAGTTTGTATTTGAAAAGACTTGGAATTGTGTGTTCTGTGGAATGAGTACAAATATATGTGCAGGCTGTATAAAAAACATAGTTGTGTCACTAATATAAGTGAAAGTACATGGTATCATCATATTAGAAGCATATTTGTATCCGTAATATAAGTGAAAGTACATGGTATCATCATATTAGAAGCATATTTGTATCCGTAATATAAGTGAAAGTACATGGTATCATCATATTAGAAGCATATTTTTATCCGTAATATAAGTGAAAGTACATGGTATCATCATATTAGAAGCATATTTGTATCCGTAATATAAGTGAAAGTATGTACTATGGAAATAAGTACATATATGCATGTATACATATATGCGTCTTACATATATTAAACATTTATGTGCATATACAGGAAAATATATGGCACTTACATGAAAACGGCCATTTTTGCTATATTTTGAAATATATGTTTCATATATGTATATGTATTTATATATATGAATTTTGCATATATTCCCATATAGGCAGCAGACATACATGGGCACTGACATTATATATGTTATTTAAACATATATGGCCATATATTACATTTTTGTATGGGATGAGGAAGCAAGCATAGCGCCTTCATTACCGAACTCGCATAAACAGACGCAGCGTAAACTGTGCTAGTGTTAGTAAATCTACCTCTGTGTCTTTTTTGTCATGTGGTACAGTAAGTCCTTGATGAATTCAAACTTTTATGTCCACTGAGCACCTTGAAGAAAACTAGTTTTTGCTGTACTTTTGGCTGAACAATATTACCGAGTGCTCATTATAGATGGTATTCACTGTTTCTTCTGGCTGTATAATGATGCACCAAAGCCTTAAAGAAAGTTAAAGGAAACGGCTAGCCTTGCTCTGTCTAAAGGTCACAAAATCCACCTTCCAGCACCTCCAAAGCTCACTAAAAACACGTTATATCTTGTTTGTTTAATCTATACAAAACACTGTGTAATTACAAGTTTTACGGGGGGTTATATGCAGTTTATTCTATTCTATTGTAGTCTCTGCTGGTTGCCCGTCAACCTCATGGTGATGATGAGACTCCATGAAGTCACAGCTCCCAGGCAATAAATACTTATAATCACAAACTTTTCACACTTTCATTATTGTACGAATTGTGTTTGAAGTCCTTGTGCTGCAATTTTTTTGTGACTCTTTGACCGACATGTGTTCGGATAGAAATACAGTGTATCTGTGATAAGCTAATATTAGGGCTGAACGATTAATTGCATTTGCGATAATATCGCGATATGTTAAAACGCGATTTCCTAATCGCAAAGGCTGCGATTTGGTCTCGATTTGATGACTCGCAAGAGCAAATCAGTCTGCACTACGCAGAGAAAGCATCAACTTAACACGCTAACGCTACACTGTACCTTGAGCTGATCTCTGTCATTCAAACAATTCTGAGTTGAAGTTTAAAACTTTTACAGCCATTTTAATAAAATGAAGGGTTTTGTTTGGGCTCGAGTCCATACATGCAGTTAATGGATACAGGCACGCAGAACTGAAGGCTCGGTTGGCAACGAGCTAGCTCTGATTAGCGGTTAGCTCCGGTTAGCGGTTAGCTCCGTTATAAAGATATAAAGATATGGGTGGAGGAGCTGCCACTGAGAGGGTATAACAATCAGACTGATAAATGCGGTTTTGGGAGCTTTCACTAGCAGGGGGGGGGGGGGGGGTTTTGGAGGGTTTTTTTTTAAGAGCAAAACCCACGGCAAGACCACAGCAACTAACGTAACGATAGCCTCTCTGAGCAAGTGCAGTGTTGACGGTGTCGGCACGCAACTTCACGAGGGGGAGGGGCTGGAGGCAGCTCCTCTCTGTGCACTGTAAAAAAATATGTATGTATGTATGTATATATATATATATGTATGTATGTGTTTTTACTTATTTAACTGTCTAGTGTGTAATTGTGTGTTGTTCATACTATACAATGATTTATTGTTTGTCTTTGTTGAATAATACAGAAGACAAAGAGCTTAAAAAAATAATCGAATATCGAATCGCAATCGCAATATTTGGGGAAAAAATCGCAATTAGATTATTTTCAAAAATCGTTCAGCCCTAGCTAATATCACAGATATACAGCCGGCCAATGTTTGGCTCCAGCTCTAATATCATCTGGTGAAATAGCACAGTACAGTGGCTGGAGACATACATCTGCGTTTGAAAAGTGTGGATTGGGTTTCTCAGGTTGTACATGTAAAGTTAAGAATTACTGATGCTGTCTAACTTTATCACTTTTGCCAATAATTTGCATATTTAACACTTAAAGCTTCGCCAGTTCCAATATGTTTTTAAAGTTATGGAATTCAACTTTAATGAGTGCTTTGTGATGTTAAGCAGTTGCTTTCTTAAGGCAGTTCTGTCTTGTGCTTTTAGTTTGTAGTCAAAAAAGTTCAGAAATGTTTAAAAAATTGGCAGTTTTGTAGGGCTGCTCCCTCTTAGTCGATTAGTCGACTAATCGGTCGTTTTGGTCTTAGTCAACTTAGATTTCTTTAATCAATTAGTCATGTTTTATGCTTTTTTCATGCTGAATGACTTATTTCCAAGAAACGTACGAGCACATCTCTGGTAAACACAAGAATTAAGGGTTGACATTTTACCTAATAGATATCACCGTGAAACCTACTTTAATTACTTTCATTAAGGCAATTATTTGTTGTATTACACGTTTTCTGAAATGTTGTTTAAATATGCAAAGGAGGCATTATCTTACTCAATATATGCATCCTTTTGCATGACTTTGCGGAGAAACTCAGATTTACAGATCTGTTGATTAAATCAACTAAACGATTAGTCGATATAATTGCATGAGTGTTAGTCGACTAAGAATTTCTTCAATCAAACACAGCCCTACAGTTTTGGAAACGATGCTTACCGAAATTGGTGCACTAAGAAAATGACTCTACTCCAGGAATTCATACATAATTTCACGTAATTGACAGGCTATTTTTAGGACTTAATCATAGACTTTTTAAACAATACCTCATCAGCATCACAATGACATATAAAACATAATGTGCACTTGACATGTGATTTATTTCTGATTCTGGCTTGTTGTGATCAGTGAACTCTCCCTGTCAGCATTAGAATCGACACCGTGCTTCGGTGTTTCATTTATCCCCCGTTGTGCTTCTATTACTGTATCTTGTGCTTGGCTGGGCAGGTGAGAATGATACAGCCAATCATGCAGCTGACAGTTGGAACAGTGTGTTGTTTGTGATGTCTCCCTACCTGCATGTCAGATCAATTGTTTGGTTGCTGCAGAAGCTGAAAGCACCTGTGGCATTGTTCTAACCTGCATGATTAGTTCTTTGATAAGAACAACAGAAGAGCACTTTACCTAGTGACTGGCAACGAGTCTCAGTACAGAAGTGAATGTACAGCATTGCCCCAAAGTTTCCATTGGGATTCTTCAAGGGCTTCCTGAGCTGGCACCAGATTTATTTTGAGTTAAAAAACAAATTACATTCTACTTTTAATGTACATGTGGCCTATATAAGAGAATTATTGCTGCTGCCAGTTTCAAAACAATAAATCATACAAATAAAAATACATTTAGTGTCAGATAGACCTTGGATCCTTGTGATGGTATACTTGTTTAGTTTCCGACAAAATTCATCCATGTATAATCAATAATGTACTCCATTCAAACCTCTTTATTTAATAATTTATTGTGGTTGAATGTGACTGGCAGCTGTTTGAATTAAACACATCATTTCTAATTAATTTCTACCAAATGTAAGAATGCAGATTGACCAATGAACACATTTTTATAAATAAAGTCAAGGTAAATGGTTCTCTTTTTTTCTGCCCACTTTTTGTCGTTACGTTAGCTAATTGCTGCATGAAAAACATGATATTAGGTCAAGGAGAGTGCAGTGGGCAATGCGACAAGTAAAATAAGCACATATTGAAAGGAGAGTGCATCCGTCAACTCTGCTTTTTGTGTCAGAGGATTTACACATTGCAGTCTTATTTATAAATGCCTTTTACCCTCATAAACGTATGATAGGTTTATATTTTCTACTTTTAGATGTGCCACACTATTCACCATGAACTAATGCACAATGCTGTGTAGTTTGCAGTGTTTGACACACAGTAGTTTAATAAATTGGATAACCAACTGCTTGTCAGAAACAGGTGCATGTTTCATCATCAGTTTCATTTTATCATCTTCTTTGTAGGTCAGGGTCGGAGTGAGGAGGTGATTTTTGAGGCTCCAGCCCTGAATGTTTACTCAAAAGCCGCAGATATTTTAGGGTTTTAAAATTTGCGTAAATTCCCCTCACTCTTTCTGACTGGACCAGCAAATCAATGGACCAAAAGTTTTATTACTGCGGAAATACAGCCATTCTCTACTAAAAATATTACAAGATTAGTAATGCTTTTTACGCAAAATTCCTACACTACCTACGTTATGCAACTTAATTTTTGGTCTTTTTAGGTGACAGGAGTAATTGCTAGTAGTTGCTCCCTGGACACTGTATGTAGCCTCCACTGCTCCTAATGCTTAGAATGAGTTAAATGTAGGGATTCACCGAATCCAGGATTCGGCTTCGGATTCGGCCGAATATTGGGCTTTTTAAAGATTTTTTTTCCACCCAACTGAACCCTTAGCTTGCACTACGCGCGCTACGCTGGTCAATGTAATGACGCCGCCGTTGATTAAGGGAAGGTGTTTATGTAGGTGGATCGTTCAATGCAGTATGCTGTGAGAAAGTGAAAATGGAACTTGAGAGAAGAAAAAGTGTTGTTTGGCAGTACTTTCAGTCAAAAGAAGGCGATTCAAGTCGAGCTACATGTTCAATTTGCAATGCCGATTTGTCTCGTGGTGGCAAGGACCCTAAACAATACACAATATCGCCGCTGTTAAAACATTTGCGTATGAAACATCCGAAAGAATACGAGTTGTGCATGAAGGAATCTACAGACAGCAGCCAAAATGCAGCAACTTCAGGTACGGCAAAGGAAGGACAGTCACAGCTAAAAACTTGTGTTAAACAGACGACCAGTACCAGCTTTGCTAGCCCTACACAGAACAAACAGTGGGACTGTGTTAATGGACTGAGGATGGGAGTAGGATTCGGTATTCGGTTTCAGATTCGGCAGAATCTTAACCAGTGGATTCGGTATTCGGCCGAACACCAAAAATCTGGATTCGGTGGATCCCTAGTTAAATGCAGAGATGGAATTTCACTACATTCTACTGTACGATTATGTGACGAATAATAAAGTTTCTTCTTCTTCGTCAAATTTTTTTTTGTCAATCTCAACATTTGTTTTGTTCTGTTTTCAGAATGATGAAGACCATTGGAGAACAGTTGGATATAAAACAGGATGTAGGCTCTACAGGATGATTCTTTTTCTTGGAAAGTATCATGTTTTTCCCAAAAGATGTACAGATGTTTAGGCATACTATTATGAAACGGCTTGAAAAATAGTGTTGTTGTGTTTCATATCAGCTGTCACTACAAACCTGTCACTTGTTAAACTCCTCTGTAGAGAGCAGAATGTTGAAATTGATTCTACAAAACCCAGTTTTTTGACGACCTTTTTAACATTCAGTACCGAAGTTTAAAAAATTCTTTCTTCCTACATGGCATGGTTATGATTGTGATTATGGAAAATAAACATTCTGGTTTATGTATGTTTTAAAATTAGGCAACTAAAACAATGGCAAAATGGCAATCATTATTTGCAGGCCTGCTAAGATGCTAAGTTCGGTCTCCCACATAAATCCCAGATGACTTCCCTTATAATTTTACTTTTCGCCTTTACTGTACATAAAAGGCACATTACTTTTGCATTAAACTGCATTTGTGCGTTTTCCATTTAAGTAGCTTTTACATTTCTGTCTGTTTAAGTTCAATCCAGTTTTAAGTTATAGTGGCAAATCATAGCAGAAGTTATCACAGAACACTTTACAGATAGAGTATAGGTCTAGACCACACTCTGTAAGTTACAGAAATCCAACAGTTCCCCCCAAGAAGAAGTAAAACCAGGTACAAACTTTATTTAGATGTAACAGCCAGCAATGGGGGCTTTGCAGCCATTTTGCCAACAGTTTGTCTGTAGTTCTTTTCATCGAATGGGAGTTATGGACACTTTCAAAAATGCTCAATATCTCTGACTTGGAATTACTACAAGGATTCTGTTGCTTGTAATTATAGACAAAAGGATATGACATGAATGAGCATAAATCACATGGTGCAAATGATCCAATATGAATGTAATTCCTAGGGATACTGGGCTAGGATGAGTAGATGTGAATTTAAACTAATGCTGAAATATGAATCTGGGACGAACTTGCAAAGCCAGTCATGCAAGTTCAAGTTATGCCAGGTATTTCTATCAGCCAAATTCTGATCAATTGGTCACTTGCCTGGTTTTTGTCTTACATAACTTTGCAGCTGTGGTGGCTCGACAAGATGAAGGATTTTACACCAAAAAAGGAGAAAGCAGAATGTTGGTAGGCTGTATTTATCATAAAAATAGGTGAGCAATGTATTAGTTCTATGTTTATGCCTCCTATAACACTGATGACCATAACACAAATAGAGAATGTAATATGTGTCACCAAATAAGAAATGTAGACCAATTATATATTCTTTAATAAAAAATACAGAGATGCAGGTTTCATGTTTTATCACCCAGTCCTAATCCCAATTAGTTAGTGCTAGGAGACAACCTCTAAAAGAAATGCTTTATATTTGCTCTACTGATACCTTTATCAGTCAGGGATCGATGAATATGATTGTGAGTGTGTGTGCTCTGCTTCAAAGTGGTATTGATTGGCTGAAGGGTTGGGCCTTATGCCAGCTCTCATTAGTGATCTCTGTCCTTTCACCTTTCTGCTGACGTGGGTGCCTGGTGATTCTAACTGATGACAGTCTAAGTGCTTTATTAGAAGTGTATTGATCACAGGTGTTGTGAGCCATTTACACACACGGAGCTTATGGAGAAAACAGGCAGCCTCTCTCCTACATGTGTGTTACACCTAACGCCTCTCACACTCCGCTGCGCCTATTGATGCCATATGAAGAGCATGGTTACTGTGAACAGGGTGACCCTGGTGGTTAGACAGACCATTATACAACCAGGGAATCAGAGGGTCAATGGACATCAAAACGTTGGCAAAGTGTCCTTGAGCAAAACATTGGCCTCTTTACTCTTGCCCCCAGCTGCAGCTCTGAAATGTATGCACTCATGTATGTTTGACTGAAAGGACATGAGAAAGAAATAGCAGTAATATACACACATCTGGTTGTGTGAAACATTCCCAAAGGCTTTTCTAAATAATACATGGATGTTAAATGATTCATAAAAGATGTTCTAAATGTTTCTCCATTTTAAATGTTTTTTTTTATACCTTTTTAATTTTCCTTTTTTTTCCCAAACAAAGAACCATCCAGAACCCTTTAGTAGCCAGAGTCATTAACTTATAACATACAACGTTAACATAAGAAGTTCAAAAACTATGCAATAAAAAAAATGCAAAACAAATAAAATCTAATTGTACATCACCTTTTCCACATTGTCTTTTTCTTCAATATATTCTTAAAGAAATTGTTCAACATTTTGGAAAATACAGGGAAACTAGCATGGCTCTGTCCAAAGGTATAAAAAAAAAAATCCACCTACCAGCTCCAATAAAGCTCAATAATTAAAACATATTAGTCTTTGCAAAAATGATAAGTTGTGGTTTTACACTGAGTTATGCTAAGCTAACGTCTCCTGACTGTAGCTTCAATGGAGTGGTATCAATCTGCTCATGTAACACTCATTGCATAAAAAGCTAATAAGTTCCCAAAATGTCATATATTTCAATCATGCTTAATTGAGCCAAGAGTGTGTGCTTTGTATAATTTTGTAAATTAATATTTCTTATATCTTTATTACTTCAGTTTAGTTAAGTTCTTTCCCTAGTTTTTTAATACACTTTCTGTGCTCTATTGTCTCACATACTCAGTATCCCGTAACAACAGTAGTCAGACAGTTCATGGTTGTTTCTTCTCCTGTGGATCGTTACCAGCTTGGGCTGACCACAGCGCCCTGCTCTCTGAACTCTCATCCTGTCCACACTGCATGCTGGTATTGGGTCTAGCCTTGGAGTCAGTGACCCTCGCCAGCAGCTCCGGTTTTAATCAGCAGCTCTCTCCACACGGGCAGCCCCAAACAGCCGCTTCCTGCACCTTAATGAGTCGAGAGTCCCAGGCCAGACCTAGCCGCAGCTCGCACTGTAGCTTTCTCTCCTCCTTTTCACAGCAAAAACCACATCCAATGAAGCACGTTTGTTGTGCGAGACTAGCAGACAAGGTTGAGAACATTTTAAAGGTTTTTGTGTGACATCTGTCCCTTGACACTTTCTTTTTTTTTGGACAACTAATTCAATTATATTGTAGGAGATGTATAGAAATATTATCTTATTATGTATTGCAGTCTTGATTTGTGATTTGTGATGCTGACCAGTTATGATTAGTGAGCACTTTCTTGACACTGACAGCTAACACGCTATTTGTTTTCCCAAATAATCAGGTGATTTACAATGATTGTCTTTGCTCGTTGCACCTTTTGTGATTACCTATTGTCCATGCGCATCTGTCTCTTAAACAAAGTTTGAATATTCTATCCAAGCTATCCCAACTTTTGAAATTAACTTTGATCGGGGGGCGTGCTGGTGGCTTAACAATAATCACATCAAGGGCATGGAGCCTGACCTGTTTTTGCATCAGTAAGTTTCTGCTCGGTGAAAAGCACTCAATCGGCAATTGTTGTCTTGCCTTTTGTGGGAATGTGAATAGCACCTTATTGATTGGAAGCAAAATGTTTTTAATGTTGTAGATGAGATTTCAGGATTGGTAGCTAATGGGAAGATGGAAGCTCACTGCAATCTATTTTCTAGTCAAGTTCTAAATTGAAAATCTTTACAGGCATAATTAAAGCTTATCTGAAAGGAATGTCAAAACTTTTCAAATGCTTTTTTTTTTTTTTTTGTTACGTGTAAATAGACAAACTCAGAATGGTGATGAGCCAATGCAGAAAAGTAATGAATATAAAATAGAGAGCAGTATTGATGTTTGATTTAACTTAGGCAGTGAAAACAGTGTCCTTGTAATTGATATTGTAATGTTCTTACACATAAATAAGCAGTTTAGTGATGTTAATAAAGTCATTTTCTAGAAGTAGGTGCGTTTTTGATGTTGCATTTTGAAATTCTCTTTTCGTCCTCTGGTTGGGGTGCAGGGTCAGTGGATTAAGTATGTTGCTCAAGGATACATGGACAGGTGGGGCTGCTCCACCTGGGGGATGTCCTGGATTTCAAGTAGCCATTGTGTTTGGATGTTTGAAACAAGACTGTGCTGAGACAAACGCCCTCAGCCAGACTAGCTGTTTCCCCGTACAGACATGAGAGTGGTATCAATCTTCTCATCTAACTTGCAGCTGGACAAGCCTTATCAAACAATCAAAAAGCCCAAAGCATTTAACACCTGTTTACATAAAAGAAAAGACACAACCCATATTTACAAGCATACATATAATGCATATAATGTTCTATTACTGTATTTGTTGCTCTAATGCTTTGGTTACAAGATGGAATTACTGTAGCAGAGGGCCGTCCCATGTATTCTAACCATTGTGTTTGTTTGTGCTTCCAGTTCATGTAAAAGCGGGAACCTGTGAGGTAATTGCCGCACACCGATGCTGCAACAAGAACAAGATCGAAGAGAGATCCCAGACTGTCAAGTGCTCCTGCTTCCCTGGACAGGTGGCGGGAACAACAAGAGCGGCTCCATCTTGTGTAGACGGTATGCCAAGCTTCTTATTATAGTTTGGGAAAGGATTTGAGACTGACTTCTGAATAGGATACAAAAAAAAAAGGCGGAATGGTGCAAACACTGTCACACCTGTCACTGTGCCTCTGGTGCTTTTTTAACTGATTATTTGGGAATGAGAGGTTTATTGTCTGAAAGAAGACAAAAAAAAGAGTGTTGAAATTTCCGTGATCCTGCTGCTGTGTCTTGAAGGCTTTATAATCCTCAAAATCAAATCGCCCACCAGTTCATTCAATCACCCCTTTGTCTGTTGTCGAGGCCATATCAGACCCTGTGTTCAGCCGAGTAGACAGAAGGCCAGGTCATTTAATATCATGTCAAAAGTAGCCTCAGTTACAGGTGAATCGATCCTCATCTCCTCTTTTAACTTTAATGGCTGTGACAGGGACTTCCTAGATTTTGACAGTTCTCTTTTCACTTTAGAAATGTCAGGGGAAGCTGTTTCTCCCCTGTAAGCTTCCTCGGAGCAACTTAAGAACTTGATGCGTTAACCTCTGCTGCACTTTGTATTACCATCCCTCCTACATACTAACATTCACCCTCCTCACAATGCACGCACCTGCTCACAACACTCACTGGCTTGACATTGACCAACGCCCTGTAATTCCAACCTGAAAACACATCAGGGCAAGACTGACGGGGCTCCTCTTTCAGCCATAGATCAAAAGACACTCTCTTCAATCACTGTGATTTGTATAGACACCAAAGGCGCTTGTTTTTGCTTCAACGCAGGGCAGAACCTTGCTTCGCTTTCAAACAACATATTGCTAATTGCCTCCAGTACCTACATTTTTTCTTTACTATTTTCTTCCTTTTATTTTCCTCACAGCATCCATAGTTGCACAGAAGTGGTGGTGCCAGATGCATCCCTGCATGGATGGGGAAGAGTGTAAAGTGCTGCCAGATCTCAAAGGCTGGAGCTGCAGTACAGGAAACAAAGTTAAGACAACCAAGGTGGGTTACATTCACAAACATTCACTATTTGAAGGTAGATGCTAGCTATTCTCAAATTATGATGCGTTAAAGTCTGGCCATGGCCTTGGATAATAGTTGTAAAAATACAGTATATGCCCCGAGAATAATTAAGAAGGGCTAGATAAGTGTTTGAAAAAGAAGGAAACAAGAGGGTACTGTAGGGGGATTTATTTTTATCAACTTCAGATGAGAGATGAAGCAGAGCAGGCAGAGTGGGAGGCAGCAGGAGAGGAAGATGTGACTCACAGGGGAGGGTCAATTAAGTGTTTTCTTAAAGCGATCAGCTTGCAACAATGGGAAGGGGTGAGTTTAGTTCAGCTATCTACTTAGCTACATCTTACAATTTGTTGTGGTAGTCTAAGAACAGTCAGTTTATTGTATTTTTACTTAAGTTGTTAATTCGGTAGAGCCAAGTAGATCGGGTTGTCAGCAATCAGGGAGCTCCACAGCTAATTGTGCACAGTTGGGAAGAGAACAGGCAACACAGGGGGATAGAGCAGGATGTTCTGATGAGGCTACTCCCAAACCAAAATCAAGACATCCACTCCCATGCAATACCAGAGTATCATTTAAAAAATGCAGGTTGCAGTTGGTCTGTGGTGTGAAAGCAAACAGACAAACCACAGGATTTTGTGATAGCAGATATATGATTTTAGCATGGTTTGAAAAACTGCCCATCATGTGCTGTTTAAAGAGACATGAGAAAACTCAGTGTGTCATCACGTCAGGTGTGTCGAGCTTGCCTCCTACTATTTTAGTTGTTCTTCAATAAACAGTGAGTGAAACATCTGATACATAGCAACCACACAGTGACTATCCCGCCGTAATAATATACAATATCTAATATAATGTATACTGTACAAGCTTTTATAAATATATTCCATTATGAAATTTATGAAGATTGTTTTGTCAAGCTGGTAATTTCAGACTGACAAACATGGGCAATTAAATTGCAATTTCACAAATTTGATTGAAAAGTGATAGGCACTCAAAAATATACTGTAGTTTGATGGCTTTTCTATGACGCCAATGCTCTCCTGAATAATCATTAATCATTTTCAGCGTTTTCATCATAAGCTGAATCTGCGCTTGTATTAACACAGAGCCTAACTACAAAACAGAATATTTAGTGTCAAAATGATTTATGAATATACATGATGTGTCACTTTAATATATGCAACAAGACATTTGTCTTGTTTCTGCATGGTCCTACTGTATAATTTCACAAAAATCTGAATTGCAGGGTTGATAGAACATTGATTCACTTGAACTCAACTTTATTATCACATACATATGTATAGATATCAAATGATTAGACGGATATAACATCATGAACATGGCAGCTTTAGGCAAACTAAGCACAGCACATAATATGACCTTCATATCCAACACATTCTCACTCCCAACTCGTCGAATACGGCCACTTGGTCAGGACGTCACTTCTGAACGCTCTGGGTACCCCTTTGGAGTCCTGTGTATTTAAACAAAACTACATCCAGACTCGTCACATACTGACGCTTTCACATTGGCGTCACTTGTCAACGCACTGGGTACCCGCCTCAAACTGTGACGCTTCACTCTGGTTGAACACAGGAACCAGTGGTTAGCATTGTGAATTCAAACAAAACCTTAGTTAGGGATAGGAGAAATTGCGGATGGGGTCAAAAGAAGTAAGTTTGTAACGTAACTAAAGTGACACACGGGACACGAACAGGGAAAGAACCCCGGCCTCCTGGGTGAAAGTCCTGTGTGGTTTGAACCATCCACCAGCCCAACCTACCACGGAGTGTAAGTCTTTAATAATGCCACCTACCTTTGTCGCTCTTCATACTACGCAACTTAAAGTGCCACGGTAGAGCAGTTGTTAAGACAGCCCAGTGCTTCTATACAGACGGTAAATAGTGCGTTGTGTGTCCGTATCAGACACTGAGGGCCACTGACCAAGCTGCCATATTTGATGAGTTGGGAATGAGAACACGTTGCCGTATCATCAACCACTGCACAGCGAGGAGTTAAATACTCACTAGTCTCGCTTTGCCAGACCTTCCTCCACCGCTCTGCGGAGGAGGGTCTGGCAAGTCCATACAGCATTCCGGGATGGGAGAAAAACGTGCTCTGGTTCATTGGTATTTCTTTAAACCAATCACAATTGTCATGGGCGGCGCTAAGCTCTGCACAGAGCCACTGCAAAATAGCCTCGGGAAGGAACTTGTTTTGGTGGAACATGTACGTTCAAAAGTTGTTTTAGGCGTGCATGAAAAAACTCAGATTGGACAGATAGTCTAGCTAGCTGTCTCAATTTACCCTGCAGAGATCTGTTGAGCAGTTAACCATAGTCCTCATAAATCCACCGGAGTCGGCATCCAGCAGAATTTCCTGTGGCACAGGAGCAATCCCGGAAGTGGAACGTCGAGGATAAATACTCACAGACAGCCACAGGTTACCGTCACTGTGACTCCTGACTATTCACCAGAAGAAGCAGCAATCAGGACCACTGTTGAACTTATGTTGCATAATGCACGATTCGAGGGTGACGCCGTGTAACGCTAATACTATAAATATAACGTGATAATCAATCACACAATCAAAAAGTTAAAGCTATAGTGCATAGTTTCTGCCGCCCCCATGAGGAATTCTAAGTAATGATACCAAAACCAAATGATACCAAATGATAACAAAACCTGTCGTGTCCACATGATACAAGCCTTCAACAATCTTCTGAACATAGCCATACTGAGAAATCCAGAGAGAGTTGTGTGGAGCTAAAAGTCTTAAGTAGCTTTGTAGCAACTCATTTGCCAATGGCTTGAATGTAATGGACGTTCATTAATTGTTCATTGTTAATTCTCAGTTGGTGGTTTAGAGGAGAAATGAGATATGGATGCATACAGCACATGAAAACTGAACAAAGGGAAAATAAATTATCACCTCTGTAATAAACAGTGTGATTGTTAAACAGGCGAGTTCATCTGTAAAAATTGGGAAGCGCAGCCTCTGGGGAACTGAGCAGAGATCCAGCAAATGTCTCCATCTCCTGTCATGTCTCAAGTCAGAGCAGGCTTGCATACGCCTTCAAAAGGGTCAGCGAGAAGCAAAACAAAGGCGGGAGAAAGATAAACGAACAACAACAAAAATCCCTCCAGGAAGCCAAATCATCGAGTGGGATGTGCTGAGCAGGGCAGGAGGGCTCCAGCTGTAGCACTTCCAGAGATTAATACAGGTTATCTGGACGTGTGTTTTGGGTTTCAGGGTGTGGTAGACCTGAAGTGGATGGTAGGTGAGGAGAGAGAGAGAGAGAGAGGGGGGGGGGGCACTGGGCCCTGAGCCATCCATCACGCCTGAGTGTTTGACTCACCAAATGCCTGTAGTTGAGCTGCATCTTCCATTATTCATGTCTACAGGAGGCCAGGACGCAGCGCAGAGCTTTTTATTTTAGCCGGGTTAATAATTCATGCCCTCTCACACAGCCACGGGAAAGCAGAAACAGAGGCACAGACAAGCAGGGGTCCAGGTGGCTAGTAGAACCCGTCAGAACCTCGACTCTTTTTTTGATTTGGGAGTCAGCGGGGGCCGCTCCATGCTCATGGCCCTACCTGACTCCCACAGAGAGCCAGCAAGAGACGGGCTGTGTATGCTAGAGGGAAACCTCTGCCCGGGCGCCCTGGACGGTTAACATCATTCTGAGGAATAAATGGAGGGCTCTGCTAAGGATCCAGCTCAGGTTCACAAGTGAAGTGACAGTTTCTTTTGAGAAAATTGATTCCGGTTTCTATCAAAATTACTTGAAAAATCAAACCTATCCTGCACCGTATCCACTTTGGAATCGTAGATTAAGTACATTTTTGGTTGATTAAAGACACATTTTTCAGTCAAAGCAAGTCTCAAGGAAAAGCAAACTGCAAGTCAGTTACAAGCTTTTAGGTCTGTAAATGCTGACTATATGAACGATCTGGCATCTAAACGTTGAAAGGCCTGTATACCATTCTAGGTGTGTGGCTACTCAAACCCTGCCCGTAGCCAGATGAAAAATCAACTTCTAAAGGTTTATGGTTTAAAGTATTTAGTAGATTTAGTCCAACAAGTCTTAAGTCTTCATTTTGGTGACCTAAAGTTGTACTAATTAAAAAGTAATGGATCAAATTACTACATGTATGTGAAAGGGTAGTTTATACAGTAGTGACAATAACATACTTTAAAATTAAGCAACTGTTTGCCAACATGTTTGCCACAACAATTTTACAAGGCAATAATAACATGTGTTTATGAATAATATAGGTGAAATGTATTCCTCAGTTGCTGTACATGCCTCATATAGTACTATAAATTATTTCTTCTTTGATGTCCAGCGGTGGCATTGTTGATAAAAAATGATGGTGTCGTTTCACCTCATGATGAAGTCGCATCAATAAATCAGACATCTTAACACCCCACAGGCCCCTGCTCGGACCACTCCAGTTGTTCGCTCTTTCTCTGCATGTCCGGGAGCAGCTAGTTTTATAGTCCTGCTGGTAATGTCAGGAATTATAACCCTGGCAGCTCCTGCTTTTCACTTCCTATCAATCAGAGGACAGAAGGCAAAAGAACCACAGAGCCTTTCTGCTTGACAGGGACTCTGATGCTTGTTCACAATGTGTTGAGGGTTGGTGATGGATAGCTGTCTAAGGTGGATCTATTTTCGAGACATATGTAATGGACATTGCCTTACATTTACTGAACCAAAATCGTGTAAAAGATGATGTACTAGCCTTTATACAAGCTGTATCATGACTTGCAGCTTGGAATGTAGTAATTGAACTGTACCATTGTGTGTTTTTGTTCCCTATACTGGGGAGACTTGTGCAAATGTGCAATACATCTGGGAGCACAGTGTGCCTGTATGTAGCTCCTGATTGACAAAGTCATCTCCTGGACTGTTGACTGACCTCCAGATGCTTTATCTAAGTTAATGACAGCTCATAGGCACGGTTGAGCGGTGAGATTATGATGAGACTAGATTATGATATAACAATCTGAAGCACTAGTTATATTATTAAGGCAGTATGACTTTATGGAAAATGATAAATAGTGCAACCACTGGAGAATGCATTAAAAAATGTCCACAGCCGGTGCTGCAGTGCATCCTACCGTAATTTTACAACACAATGATAGTCGGGTCTAAATTCAGGTATGATTAACACAATCACGACTTTGTTGGTTTGGTACAAAATATTCACATTCTTAGTGTCACTTTGAGGCAGTAACTCCACGGATTTAAGCCACTCTGCAGTGCAATGCTGTCCAAACCAACCAGTGGGAGGCGCTAGTGCAATGACGACGCAATCCCTCACTGGCTTCCCATCCACAAACATACATATATACATTAGTATGCATTAGTACATGCAACCTAGCTGGGAGGCACTGCTGCCATGACACCTCAACTCTGGTCTTGTTGGGAGTGTTTTACCCCTCTGCCACCCAAGAGCCTTATGCCATATGCCTCGATACAACAGCATTAAATGCAGCGCATGGCTGACTCTTCTGTTGTTTGAAATCACTGTAAAATAAGATGGCAAAATTCACATGTATGTGAAGAATTTATTTGCAGATCCTATAAAAGCTGTACTCCCGGTGTACTCTTTAAACCAACTTCAATCAACTAATAGAGATCTCTTGAGGTATTTAGCTGGATTAAGTTGTGCAGATATTTTAAGACAAATCAGTGCTTGTGGTTTTAATCTGCTAAAATATGTCAAATATTTCACTCAAAACAAGCTAATGTCAGTGAAGTTGAATCAAGCCATGTGTTAAATTCTAGTCCTCTGTCCTGTGTTGTCAGTAAGTAACAGTGTGTGAATAAACGGATTTTTAGAGTTAAAAGGCTGAAAGGCAGTGTGAGACGTTTGTTCGATGGATAGCCTTTAAAGAGGAACTAAATCACTCTATTGATGATTGATTTGTTTTTGAAAGGTACATTAAGACATTGCTGGAGGCTGACACTTAATGCAATTTACGAATTTAGAGCAACATCACAACCTGAATAATATACTTCAATAAAATACCAAAAGAATTAGACAAGACCACTTCATTCAAAGCTTGAAAATTCAGAGATGCTTAGTTTTTTATCGCATTATCTAGATAATAGTAGATGAGTATTGGACACACACACATGCACATTAACATGTGTGTTTTAGTAGCTCTCCATCAAAGTTAGGCTCTTAGATTGTTTGTCAATGGGACTTTGCACCTACAGCTGACCAGTCAATTATGGTCTTTCATTCTGAAGCAGCTTAAGCATCAAACCCTGAGGAGCTGCCTTGTGTTCTCCTGATTCCCCTTTGTGTGTTTACTCACCGATAACCCTCACAGTGACAAACCACAACACCACGACATATTAATTGCTTTTAAAAGGCTTCCCTTTGCTTCACTTATTTGGTTCCTACTGCCATATACATTGTTTTGTTAATGTCTAAACTCGTTTATCCCGTCCACTTCTTTCTTATGACATTCCCTTTGAAAGCTGCTCCTGCATTTACAATAGTGTTCATATTTGTATATCTTAGTACTTTTTCCTTCTATAATGAGACGGTGCAGGACATGTGTAAACTAGAAAGTGTATAGAAGTATAGAAAGTGTTGATAATTGTATAACAATTATCAACTAGCAGAAATATCAGAAATCCATCACTAAAAACCATTTGTTTCTGATAATGTTGCGACCAAATAACGCAATTTGACTTATAATGCATAAATCTTTGTCGACAGCCAGTTGCTGCAACAACAGTAGCAAGACAAAATAATTTTCATATGCTCTCTTACATCGTGATTCCTGAGCAGTGTCAGATGGAAGTGAGAATTAAATTGTGGCTCCCCAAACAGCAAGCACTGTGTTTTCAGCTGCAGCTCTAAGCAGCAGAGAACTCTCACTGCCACTAAATATTAGAACCGTATCGCTCGGATTGATTGTGTGTGGTAAACCCCTCGCTGGTTCAACTGGTGAGACCCCGCCAACTGCTAATTGAATGACAGTAATGTGCAAATATTCACACAGGAACACCTGTTTGTGTTTGTGTGTGTGTGTGTGTCAAAAAGTTAGTTGTGTTCTACTTTTAAAGGGCAAACCTACAAGGAACAACACTCACCTCCCAGAGTATTTTTAGAGTTCTGCTTAAAGTGAGAGTAGTACATACTGCATCTTTCAATCTTTAATATATTCACGAAAACGTCTGAGAATACTTATGGCAGCAGTATGCCATCATGAATAGTAATATTCCTCCTGTTTGCATGGAAATCATCGAGCATGATGTTCTATGCATTACGTCTGACTTCTAGCTCCTCACCGTCTTGTTATATTAGTCGTGTAACGCCACAGATGTTTGAATTATAAACGTGCCAGCTGGGAATGTACACACCTTCAACCTGTCACAATTTTGACAGATGGGCAGTTGCAAGATGTGCAGACCCAAAACAAGAGTTTGCTTTAATCAGCCACATTTTAAAGTAGAGCTGGACATCTAAAGATGGCTCAACTGTAATAAGTAAAGTGGGTTTAATTATTCCACTCCTCTCCCAGTGGTTTCTGTCATATTGCATGTCATTTAGCATTGGTTTCGAGAGTGTTACTATTTCTATTTGTCATCATTAATGAGTCCAATCCATTTTCATCTCTTGTATCCATTCAGTCACTGACACAATCTTCCTCTGTTTTTCTTTTCTTTCTCTTTCTTTCTAGGTCACACGATAGTCGTCTGTTTCCAGGATAACCTTGTTTGGTACCAGACGTTTGTTTCTTTGACCAACGCTGCAGGACATTTGGATATCATACGTTTCGAGGATTGGCTGAAACCAGGGACCAACAAGGACAATAATCATGGACATTCCACTGAACGAATGGAGGAAAAGGAACAGGGAGCATCAACAGTAGCTGTATCTGAACTCTATTGCCCACCAAATGTCTCTTTGTATTATAAATGTATTCCTATGGACGCGAAGACTCAACCGTGAAGATATTTATTGACTAAAAGACTGTGGATTACACCAGAAAAAAAATTCACCCTCAAAACAAAACGTGATGTGAAGCTTTTGTGTTATTTTCTTGCCACAAAGAGCCCCAGGGCTCTTGATGCATATCTGTGTTGAAGATCTAGTGAGATCATAAGCATTTTCATTCCTTTTAGCCTTATGGAGCAGAGATACTGTACCTCTTCTCTTTCTTTTTTTTTTGTTGATTTGAATCTACCAAGTGTTTGGCTTTCTTAAGTTTGTTAGGATGTCATGTCTTGTTTTTAAAGACAAAAGACGATGCCGCAACAATAAAACCTAGAAGAAATGTAATGAAGAAGGGTCAACACTGCTTAGTTCAGCCAAAATGTTTTAATGGTATCTGTTGTTTTTAAAGCCTGGTGACTACCATTGATTACAAATGTCAGTATTATCTCAATAAATCTAATTCAATGGATATTGCTGTTCAGGAAAATCTGGGTTTTTGGTGTGTAATGCTTTTTGTAAACCAGGCCACAATGCTGCATAGGCAGGAGCTGTTGAGACTTCAAATTAGCAGGTCAAGCAAATAATTTTGAAAAAAAAAGGAGAGAGCGGAGGAGAGCTCACAGCAAATAAATGTTGGGTTCATGATGGAACTGAAATGTGAAATTCAGCAAATGTAAAAAATAGGCCATGTTCGAAAATACAAAGGGAAAATCTAACAGCACTTTTTCTTAAAATGAGCAGACTTCACAAAAAGCCATCTGAAATCTGGTCCGGGGAGAGACTGATAATTGGCTCTCACTTGAACACAACCTTAATCCTATTTAATGCATTTCCAAAACTAAATGTGGTCGTCATCTGAGCCTGCTTTTATTGTGTTAAGTTAATGCTACCCAACCAATGATTGGTGGTGGTCCGAATGATTTCCAGTAAGGTGTTGTCTGCTAGAAATCCCAAAAGGATTGTTTGTGCGTGTCATTAAAAGCTTGCAGAAAATAAACCTTCAGGCTGGGTAGCATGGAGCAGGAGGGTGGGACTAAGACAGAAATCAAAGCACAATGGAAGAGGATTATTTAGCCCTAGTGGCCATGCTACCCATGCAAATTTGTATAGTCCAAGGGCGAGTGAGATGTCCATCCATTTTGACACATACATACTGTATACTATGGTTACTATGATTACTGAAATCAAAATGCAGCTCCATCAACCTCTCTGTGGTGGCCACACAGGCTAGAGGCAGGCTGCTCTGAGGAGGCAGATGTATTTATATTTTCCCTGCATGTGACATACATGTACCTTAGGGACATGAAACCATGGCATACAGTATAATACAGGAGTCCCTCCTCTGATGTGATAATAAGAGACATTTCTGAAATGTAAATTTTCAAGACAAACATCAGCATACCATCTGTGTGTGAATGATAATCAGAGAGATGTTGTTACTAAGCTTGCATTATTCCACACATTGAAGCAGAGAAAGCTTTAGTCAATTTTAAGGGCGTTTCGACTCCAAACAAACCACTGCTTTATGGGGAATTTTATATTTTGTAAGTCAATTTCCGTCTCTAATTGAAACAGTGCATTCACTGCAGAATGCTATTTATACTAAGCATAATTAGTTAAGCAAAAATGTAGACGGCTCGCTCCAAAAGATCAGACCCGAGGGATTGGCACTGAAGGGGAGGTGGGAGCTGCTATGGTTAGCGATCCAGGTTGCCTCTTGTTTGGTTAGAAATCATTAAATTACAGTAATGACTAATTTCTCATTCCTGCATGCAATTCGCCGGAGACCACCATGGATTTAATAAATAGCTGGCGATGAATTACAAACAGCAAACGGCTAAGGAAAGGCTACGTGATTATACAGCGTAATTCAAAAGTGCATTAATAAAACAATACCGAAACATTGCTAAATCATTTGAGATAAAGGCTATTTGCATAATTCATTAAGATTAATCAGACCAGGCAATCCACCACAGTGCTCCGAGGAACATAGAGGGAAGACATGAATCCAATCCCAAGGAAAATCCCTTTCTATCTACAAACAATAATACAAATCTACCCTTGGATCAGAGAATTAACCTCTGTGCACTTTACAGCCCCTGCAGTGTTAAAACAAAATGATTCAGTCATTCACCTTTATGTGGGCTAATATTCTATTAATAATGAAAGATCTTTTCATACCATAGCTCCTCTGGGTTTTGCTGCTCTGCCATAAAAGACCTTCACAAAAGTTGAATGGAAATATATTATGCTGGGTTTGGAAACCACAATGTGCATCTGACGGCTGGCTGTTGGACAATTCTGTATGCTCCTATTGACTTCGGTGTTTTATTCTCTGAAACACAATGAGTCAGACAGGATGCACATGGGATGAGTTTGGCAGTAGCAAGGGATCACATACTGTAGATAAGTCACCTGTTGTGCAGGCAGAGCCACCTGTAACCAATGCATTCCTCACTCCAGTCATGTTCTCCATCACCATAAGCTCAGGTGTGACGGATATGGATGTTTAAAGGTGAAATAAGGTTATTCACTGACTTGCTGAGTTAGATGGGAAAATGTTTTATTGTGGGAATCACAAATTACTTTGCTAGTTGTGTTTACTTCATTTCAAAGATGTATAGCCACTAACTATGTTGTTTGTTCATTTTTTTGTCTAAGCTAAGAGATCACATCACCACACACCACGACGTTCAGCACTGATTCTGTTTTTAGTAAGTTCATTCATTTCATGCTGGTTCATGCTGTTCAATATAAAACTAGCCTTTACCTACGGTATATGTTTATGTGAAGAAGACACTTTATTTATTCCTCACATACAATCGTACTGTACAATTTAGTGAAATGAATCTCTGCATTTAACCCATCGTATTAGGATGGCCGGACAGGCACAAAGCAGCATCTGGGGGTAAACATAGGATTAAGTGTCTTGGTCGAGGACACTGGACAGGCAGACTCGAGGAAATGATAACCCACTCCACCTCTGACCAGCCACAAAGAAACAACGTCACAAACAGGATTTGAACCTGTGCAGGGAAACCCCATTGGATTTCAAGTCCAAGTCCTTAACATCTCGGCCACTGTGACTTTACAATATTACCTGATCAGCACCCGATGATGGGGGCGAGTTATCACATCAGGATAGTTTATGTAGCTTCTGTGGTCTTAAAATAAGCTTTTAGGCAGGAACTAACGTGCTATGTGTCCCAGCAGAGCTGACAACGGTGCTGTCAGTCACCAGTAAGTAGCGCTCTACTGCTAAAAGCTCCTGATTCATTCAATGATAATGGTGACTCAATAAAGTCACTTCAGTTTGAGGATTTGGTGTTAGATTGGTTCATACATGTACTGAACACCTATAATGCCACTCTCATGTCTGTAGCTTAGCTTAGCACAAAATCTGGAAATGGGGAAACAGACAGTGACTGGCAACGTCCCAGTGATGACAAGACTCCAGTTTCCTGGAAAAAATAGCCTGGTACATTAATCTTTGTTCTTCTCAGTGAAATTAATCATCTCATCCAACTCTTGGCAAGAAAAAAAAGTGACTAAATAAAAAATAAAAATGTCAAACTATTCTTTTACAGCAAGCAATACCGTTTTATGTCTGTGCTGATAATTCTATCAAAGTATTCATCATTTTCCCGTAAATTTTGTTTTCATGGGCATTAAAGTTTTCCACTGTAACTCCTACTAATTAAATTCTTTGAGGTGTGTTAAAGTCTGTGGGTTATTAGCATATAGCTGGTTTCACAGACTAAAGGCTCTGAAGCTGTTGATTAAAGTCCTCCCACACCTTCTCCCTGCAACAAATCCCCTGGTCAGCCATCTGAAATAGAGAATATTACTTAAATGTTTTTTCTAGCTCTGGTCAGTGAATGGCAAGCATCTTATTGGAAGTGGACGATTCAACTCACTAATCCTTTTTTGAATCAAAGGCCAATCTGAGAGCAGAAAAATTCAGTTCAACCCTAATTCAGAGTTGCATTTTTCTATTTGTAGTATTTCTCTCTTTTTTTGGAAGAATTTCTAAATTGAGTGAATATAAACTGAAGAGCACTAACAACCAATTTGTTTGTTTTTTGGCTTATCTAAATCAAACAAGAGAGCAATCTGAGATTGTAGAGACAATTGTTCTTTCTCCCAAAGAAAAAAAGAAACAAATCACAATGCATATTTAGATGTAAATCAGGAAAAAATACGAAATGTGCACACAGGAAACAATGCTCTCAGTTACACAAACACCATCTGCTGCCTTTACCTTGAGAGGATGAATTAGTTTGAGAAAATCTCAGATACACCAGGCAAAATTAGATTTTCTCATTTTATAATGAAAGCTGAAAGGCTGTAATGAAAAAACGCTCAATCTTAAAAAACAGCCAAGATGAACTGAAAAAGTGTGTTATTCTCTCTTTTCAATATCTAGGGTATTTTTCAACCCTAAATTAGATGTTCTAATTCAGTTTTGTTCGGAGTTTGATGTTATTTCTGACTGCTGCTTGTGTTATTCTCATCATCCGTAAGCAGTTTATTTTGAAGTGAGTTGTGCCTCTCTCTGTGTTTGTGTACTGCTGTGACCTGAGGCATAATGGGATTATCCTGCTCAAGGCAAGACGTAGATGCCTTGAATTCTAATATCAAAATATTCCTCGCTGTACCTGACACCTCCTCCTCTCTGTCTTTCTCATGCCTGACTGGACTGAAAGGCGATTAGCCCATGAATCACGATGCAGCCTGCAAGCTGTTACAGCAAGTCATTCACACATCCTGTCGAGGCTTCCTATCCAAAGTTGGCTTTTTTTTCCTTTTCTCTGGGTATTGACAACAGCACATACTGTACCTTCACATGCACCAACAAGTTTTGTGTGAAGTAAGTGTCTAATCATACTGGGTTTCTGCAATCTGCTCAGCAAGTCTGAGGCTGTGCAGTATCCTATGGGCTCGCGTGTCCAAGTACTGTGTTGACAAGACATTAGTGCTGGCCAGTGCATTTGCTCTCGCCCCTCATCAGAGACACTCTCCGCTCCCTCACTGCATTATCACAATGCCCTCGGGTCAGTGAAAAGGCCTGCTGTAATTTGAAAAGGAAATTATCTTTTGTGGAACTTACTCAAACAGACCAAAAGTAGAAGAAGAAGAGGGCGGGGGTTGAGTTGGTGTCTATTAGACAGGGGGGAGTTGATGAAAAGATGAAAAATACTACTTCGTCTCTTGGTAACCTGTGAACAGGTTAATGGAAGTGGGGTTAGCAATTAGCTGGTACAGTATCTATCAGAGGAAGAGGCAGAGAAACACAAAATGACATTGTGATGGATTTCTAACTGCCTTTTTTCCCTCCGTGGCCCCATTTTGTGCCATGTGCATTCATTGATTTACCTAATTTCTTTGACGCCGTAAATATCCACTTCTTTGCTATTATCCGCGTTGCACTACACCAGGAGCAGGCCAGCCCAAGTGCAACGTTTGATGATTGAGGAGGGACTAGAAGAGGACGCTAGTGAAATTAAAGTATCTTCTATCTCTTCTATCTGGTATGGGTCAATGGATCATCTTTCTGCTAAAAGGGATCCTCCATGTTTGTGGTATGCAGAGATGCAGCTCTGTTGCTTGTTTTTTAGCCACTTTGGTCCAGAGTGAACAAATCTCAACAACTTTTTAAGGATTGCTATACAATTTTGTACTGACATTCATGTTCCCCAGAGGATGAATTGTAATAACTCTGTTCCCCTTTTTCATCTTGCACCTTCATTATAAATCATTAATTATGACCAAATACCTGCTAAACTAACGACATTCCCATCAGCATGCTAACACACTAAACTAAGATGGTGACTGTGGTATACATTATATCTCCTAAAAAAGTCTGCAAGTTAGCACGCTGGTGTAAGCATTTAACTGAAATGATAATTATGAAATGGTAACAGTGGGATATTAAATAACTAAATTTGGCAGTACACATTTATGTCGGTTCCACTTTGATAAACAAATGACAAAGCAGTCCCAACATCTCGCAATCACTCAGGTAGAGGTCATGCATCCCTTTAACACAGTATAAGCAAAAGATGAATTCTTTCGTTGTTGTATGCACAACAATTAAAGTGGAGCAGTCATTGGCAATGCAATTCCCCCCTCCCCAACAATGCTCCAAAATGTATTAAAGAAAAGAAAAACATGCAGTGAAAATAAGAATCTAAGACATAGACATAAAACACAAAATAGTGCAGAAAGTGTGAATCCTCGTGCTGATGCCATTTGCGGATAGCTACGAATTTAAAATACAAAGCACAGAAAATCAGATTACCCACACACACTTGATGCTGTTTATTTTTTGAGATGAGAGATTCAATTTAAAGTGAAAAATATGAGGTCCGAGAAAGTTCAAACTTGTTTAAAATGTATAATTTAGTTTGATCTCATTTGAAATTTAGGTTAGTTTTTCACAACGTTGGGACTGACTAAAGTTCACATACCACCCCGCCACAGCCAAATGGAAGTGTACAGGTGGACCTTGGTGATTATTACAAATGATTTATCAATGTAAATAGCTCGAGCTGCTCACTCTCTATTCTGAGCCAAAGAATGATTTAAGATCTGTGGCCCATGAGGTACAGGGGAACCTCCTCCAACAGATGTTCCTAACTAATTATCTATTGTAGCACAGATCCCACAATCCCTCAGTTCCTCTGTTATCTTCCGGTGGGAGCCTGGTCATCCCTGTTTCATATCCTTGGCTGGGTCTCCACTTACCTGGAGCACTCCTCCCCATCTGTGAAGGGAGCTGGAGAGACACAGACTAACCCACCAGCAACATACAGTGCCATACACACACCTTTAGCTGTCATTTTCAAGAGCAAACACCCCTCTATCCTGCTGTTCAGGCTCGACGGGAGAGGAGTTATATAAAGTGCAACAGTCTACAGCTGTTATGTTTAAGTGTGCTTTGCAAAAAAAAAAGAAAAAAAAAGCAGTAGCATAACATACTGGGCTTTGATGAAGCCATGTGGTTATTTATGGAAATGGACCTTTGAACATTTATGCTAGTTAGGCATTTCAAAGCAAACAAGTTATTCATTCAGATTCAATTTATGCATCCAATTCAACAAGTCAAACAAATTCAACAAGAGTGAAAAAGCATGAAACTGAAAGACAGAATTCTACCATTTGTAAGCCATGCAAGTGGATGTGACTTGATTAAAAGGTACTTTTACTGTGGTGTGCAGAGTTAATGCTGTGTGAATCCCTTTTCAAAAGACTTGAGCATCTGAGACTGAAGGAATGAGTTTTCTGCTTACCGTTCTCTAGGATGAGCATGTTGCCACATTTATTCCCGATGAATAATTTAACAAAAGAGCGTTTACGTGGAGAGCAAATTGAAACAGTGTGCACGCTTTGACAAACGCAGCCTGAATATTTAAGGAAGGGTAGGTAAGAGGAAAAATGGCGGATTTAGCTGTATACTCAACATGAAACGACAGAATACGTCTGGTTCTGTCAGCTGTCTTAGTCCCTAGCCTTTATGAGCAGCTGGATAGACTAGCTGGTTGGGAAAACCCTTCTTGTACACAGAGAGAGCTCCAGCAGCACCTTAGACAACCCAGGCCACAGCAAAACAGAGCTAGAACGGATTAAGGTATGCTTGGCTGCCTTTCGCAGTCCTGTCAATGTGGGCTGTGGCTGTGGGCTGGCACAGATCACAGAGACGCAGGAAGGTCATCGCCGCGGGTAAAAGGAGGCAGTGAAAATATTGTCCTGACAAAATGTAGAGTGACTATTGCAACCCGAGGCTTGTGTTTCAGATTAAACCGTGTTGACTGATAGAAGAGATGAAGTCAAAGGAGGTGTGAAAAGGGATCTTGAAGGGTGTTGATGCCGCCACCTTTAAATTCACAGTACCCTCGTCTTAATCAGTTCACATAAATATTTCTGGAGGATGCATGATGAAAGACTGCCAATCCTAAATGAGTTTCACCTCTGCACCCATGGTGTTAAATGTTAAGGAGACAAGTTATCCTATTCATGAATTAGTAATGATTTACAGCATTTAATTAACAACTGTTACACAATAGACTCACTACTTCCCAGGGTAATACATATCAGCATACACACATCTGTATCACATATCATTCTTGGTTTTTTGTGGCCCTTAAATTATTCTATATCTTTATTATTGTCAACACATCTCATGAAAAGACTAAAACTAAATTACAATAGGGATGCAACGAATCCCGATTTTTGGGGTTTGGCCAAATACCGAATCCACTGGTTAAGATTCTGCTGAATCCGAAACCGAATACCTAATCCTACTGCCATCCTCAGTCCATTAACACAGTAAACACATTAATGAAGTATACAACGTTCACAGCCTCTAAAATAGTTAAATGTAACAACTTAATGTTGAATTCAAACGCTCTTTTCACATCGTAGGAAAGCACATCGCTATCACCAACAATTTTGTTTGTTTTAGAAATTAGAAAGCTAACGTTAGCTAACGAGCAGCAGCCAGCCGTTCGGTCGCTCCGCTCCCATTATAGGCAGACTCATTTTCCAAGAGAACGGCTGACAGCCTGGGAGAGGCACTGTCTGGTTAACACAAGTTTTTAGCTGTGACTGTCCTTCCTTTGCCGTACCTGAAGTTGCTGCATTTTGGCTGCTATCTGTAGAGTCCTTCATGCACAACTCGTATTCTTTTGGATTTCATACGCAAATGTTTTAACAGCGGCGATGTTGTGTATTGTTTAGGGCCCTTGCCACAACGAGACAAATCGGCATTACAAATTGAACATGTAGCTCGACTTGAATCGCCTTCTTTTGACTGAAAGTACTGCCAAACAACACTTTTTCTGCTCATGAGTTCGATTTTCACTTTCTCTAGTGCAAGCGTAGGGTTCAGTGGAAAAAAATTCTAAGGTTCGGCAGAAACTGAACCCCATCAAAAAGCTCAATATTTGGCCGAATCCGAAGCCGAATCCTGGATTCGGGGCATCCCTAAATTACAATTAACCTTAAATTTACCAATTATTGTAACCATATTAAGTTGGCTTTAGCTTCGTTGGATGTTTTAGTAAACAGTAAAATAGATAAGCCAAGGGTCCACAGGGATCAATAAATGAACTCATATTTAATTGTGCAATAAACAATAAAATTGAATGCACATTTACAGTGGCCTCATTTTTGTATAATGTGTGTGTTGTATAATTATAGAAAATTGTTATTAGTAGGATCAATTCATTGGCTCTTTCCAATAAATTGGTTGACAATAAGAAAATATATACTTATTGCCAGTCTTGTACTTTAAGCTAATTATATTCTTTCATAATATTTCATCCTCTGATTCATTCCTTTCCTGTGACAAGCATTGCTGTCCCAGGGGACGTGTTGTCCAACATTTTCATTTTCAAATTGATCTGAAAGTGTTATTGTTATTAGAACATTTTGAGTTTAAATAGGTGTGCATGCTGTACTAAAGTAACTACTTTGTAGCCCTAATAGACTTTTGAATCAGATTTTGAACCAGCTCTGCATAAATCTTCACATTTTTAAATCATAAATTAAAAAGCATGCAGATTCATGACTGTATGTAATAATACTTTTTGACTGAGTATTGTTTCATGTACCTTGCTGGTGGTTCAGCCTAGTTTGTTTTTTCCCTATATCACTCATTAGGACTGCCACTTATGGACCCATCAGGCATGTCTACCTATTTATTTCTCTGTGCATTGGCAATTTAGGTGCAGTTTTGGCATGGTCCAGAAAGGCCTCAGCAGCCTTTCTCCATTAGTTTGGCTGATTCAGGGTTGTTAGCCATTTTTAATTTCCCATTAGACCCACAAAAGCTCTATTCATGTTTTCTCTCAGGTAACTCATTAATTTGCTGTGATGCATATGAGATGGTGAGTGAGGGCCTCTTGCCAAGAGTTGGTTAGCATTTTATGCATAAAAGAAATACAAAGTAAAGCAGATGGTTACATTAGGGACTGATGATACTGACACAATGCAGTGTGTGAATATGTCTGTGCGTTTGTGTGTGGGTATGAATAAATTACACACACACGTGTGTAGTGTGTGTGTGTGTGTGTGTGTGTGTGCATGTGTGTGTGTTTATTATATTAGGATATTAGGGAGTGATGATGTGTGTGGATCCCATATTTCATGCCTTTGCTGTATCTGCATGTGTGTATGATAATCCTGCACATTCAGGTTGATGTTTGTGAATATGTGCTGTCAACAATCCACTACTGTCTTTTCAGGTTAAGTATGAGTTTGTACAACTGTAGAGAATGAAAGCCACAACAAAAAAATCAAACAGAGAGAGATGCATCACATCTGGGAATGTTTGGACCACAAAGAAAGGAAGCACATCCTTATGTAAAAGGCACATTTTTGCCTATAGTGTCAGAACAAGTGAGGCCTAACAGAAGGCTGGGTGGGCTCCGCACTGCAGGCGACGCTCCCATTAAACTCAATGTGAGTCCAACATGCTTGCCTTTGTTCAGCCTGTTTTCTGAACATTACCACCATTTGTCACTTTGCTGTATGCAGTTAGAGTACCTCCGCATGACTCCATTTTTTAAACGCACTGTAAGGTAAATTGGCTCAGTGGTGGATTTAGGCCTAATTAAGTGATATAGCCTCACAGTCACGGACAAATGCAACAAACCTCATCATGTTGGCTCATGATTTAATAAATCTAAACTGCTAGGGTCTCAATTTATGATTATTTTTGTTATTAAATAATCTGCGCAAGAAGTGAGTGACTGATTTGATGGTTGATTGACTGATTCTACGTTGTACGTCTGTTTTCTCCAGAATATAACCTTGGCAGTGTAGACAAGCCTCTGCTAGCATCTAGATAACAGGATAAAAAAACAAAAAGCAAGCAAATGTTATTAATATTAGTGATAATAATGAGCAGAAAAACTAAATATATTGAAATCAATTCAGGTCAAGGGGTTCCTATGGACAGATAATAAAAAAATCTAATTGTAAGATAAAATGTATATCCACCATATCAGCAGTGACCCACATTGGCTGTTTTTTTCTTCAATAAGAGGCCAATGTGTGCAAACTATTATACTGGTCCAACACTAAACTTTACATTTATTGGCTATTCTGTGTTGTTTTTATTGCTTTTGGTAGTCTGCAAATTACAGCTCACCTCTAAATATTGTTAATGAGCACCCAAGGCAAAATGACTTTATTGAGTGCTCCACTCAAACAAATTCAAGAGTAAAATCTTGGATGTCACCTATAAGTATATTCAAAATGTCAAAGGTTGATTGTTCAGCAAGCAAAATGGAAATGCTGAACTAAAGTGAAGTACTAGGTTTAAATCTACTGTATCATACAAAACAACCTCTCCAAAGCATTAACATATTCATTTTGTAATGTTTCGTAATGCTTCTCAAGGAGGGCAAAAATATGAGACATGAAAATTGCAATCAGTAAGAAGATGAAAAGAAGCAAAGGGGCTCTCGTGGAAGAATCTCTGAGGGGCTGGAGACATTGCAATTATAGAAACTATTGACTTGTGTTTCCCAAGGTATGATCAATTGCAGTGAAATAATGACATCTCTGTGTTGTTTTGACCCATTCACAGTAAAGGCAATTTATTTTGTGTGACAGGAGGCTTGCAAGGGACAACTCAGCTGATGTGCGCCAGAGAACAAGGAGAGGAGAGTTTTCAGCTGGAAAGACAGAGCAGAGAATTGGAGGAAGGTCATTACTTTTGTACATCGGCCTCTTTTTTTTATTATTATTATTTATTTTTTTAGTAGTCAGCCACTCTGAGCTGGAGTTAAAAGTAAAAACCACTGATTATTTCTCAAGCAATTCTTTCTAAGACACATTCCTAAATGTGTTGCTAATTTTCCTTTTTTTTGGCAGGGAAATGTTTTTATTTAGAAACAGATTATAATTTTTTTATCCGGCCTTCTTTCTCCCTGATTGTGATTGAATTGAACTAATTTCTTAATTCTCTTGCTTTTAGAAACAGTTAAAAAGTATAAGTTTCTGAAACATTAAATGTTGTTGAAGAACAAATGGCCTTCCTCTCATGTCTGTTTTTTATCATCTACGTTTTATTAAATGTTTTCATTTTTTTTTATTTTTTGGAATTCCCATCACTTACGATTTATTTTAAATTACATCATATTTTACAATACTTTTAAGTTGAATATAGTACAGTATTAGTAGTTGTAGATTAGTTGTTTATTAGGTTAGATTAGGTGATACGCTTTTTGTTAAATAAAGTTTTAAAAAATAAATAAAAAAAAACGCACCTTGCTGCAATATGGCTGCGTAATTACCTTATATACTGTCTATGGTAATTACTTACCTGCTCTGTTCTGCCACATACTTTGTAACATCTAATTTCAGCAAACAACTATCTGATTCTTTCTCACACCTATTTTAGGAGGTTTTGTGGAGGAATAATCGTGTTTTGGAGGAATAACCATGTTTTAATCTGTTAGTTAACAAAACATTAGCCGTTTGTTACATCAACTGGCCTTCAAACACACTTCCAGCTGGAAGAGGAGTTTCTCGTACTGTTGGCAGCCCAAGACCTTGCTGGATCTTTTCAACACCGCCGAGATGATGAGGAACACCCTTTTTTAAATCAAGCTAAGTGTCTTCAGTTTGTGCTAGTATGTTATAGCTAGCTATGTCCACATGTCTGTTCGGTGGGAGCTTGTTAGCATAGGGCTACTGCACCTTGCTGCTTGTATTTCAAATCAGTAATGGTTTCCCACCTGCAAATCTTTTTATGGTTATTAACTTATTGCTGGCTTAAGTTGCTGTCCATCTAGCTACCTGTGTGTTTTGCATTGCATTGGTATTAATTGTGATGTATGTGGCTTATTGTTCTTTTGGTTGTTCTTTGACATGTGCATTATAATACTTTCATGCTGATGATTCACCTTGTATTTAAATATATTTGGATGAATAGGCTAACTAGAGAAATATTCCGTCCGACATGTAAATATGGGCGGTAACGTTACTCGTTTTGGAATATTATGCTTTTATATAGTATATGGTTTTGTGGTGAATTAGTTTTGTGGCCTCTATTGTTGCCTTTGTTTTGGGGATTTCCTACTGGTTTACTGAAAACTTGGGTATCTAGGGTAGAGGATAGTTGTGTGTAGGCCTACTGGCATTTGGCATGTAAACATAAGCGTCGCCTTTATTCTTTCTTTCTTGGGAAAACTCGACATGGCGTGTGTCACACGAGGTAGTCACATTTTCTTAACATTCAGTTAAGCACAATTTGTTATTGCTTTAACCCAGTCACGCTGCCACTCTTAAAGTGCCCATGTTATGAAAAAAATCACTTTTTCTGGGATTTGGGGTGTTATTTTGTGTCTCTGGTGCTTCCACCAACCTGATCTCACAGAATTCTGTGA
The DNA here is from genome assembly GCF_010015445.1 of Perca fluviatilis. NCBI lineage: Eukaryota > Metazoa > Chordata > Actinopteri > Perciformes > Percidae > Perca > Perca fluviatilis. Next base: position 25,536,515 of record NC_053115.1, read on the forward strand.
AATGAGCACGGGCCCTTAACTCAAAATCCGTGGCAGTTTCACTGAATTGCAACAAAATCCGTTAAACTGCCACGGAATAATTCCGTTAAATGAACACGGATCGCCAACGGATCGCCAAATTCCGTGATGGGCCCACGGAAGAATTCCGTGAAATGAACATGGATCGCCGAAAAAGAAACACGGGCTTACGTGACACGCGAGAAGAACGGAGCGGTTGGGTTCAGGAAAAGGTCGTGGGTGGGCTTATGGTTCCGTGCCACACGCGGGACATGCTTAAAAAAATAAACGCCACACGCGGGACACGAACTCTGCTCTCTTGGGTGAAAGTCCTGTGTTTCCGGTCTTACATACTGCTCACTACCGTGCTACGTCATCTTCTCATTGACTTTACATTGGCATTGTTTCCCGTGGTGGCCACACGAAATTTTCACACATTCCGTACCACCACCGAATGAGCTGTTACCACAACAAGTGTTGTGGTAACAGCTGATTGCTGGCCTGTGGTGTTGCCTTGGTGTTGGTGTTGCCTTGGCCTGTGGTGTTGCTGCTTGTAGAATTTATCAAAACCAAAGTGTACCCCAAAATGACTTACAGAAGGACCCTGAACCACTTAATATGCAACTCCACTGTATAGCCTACTACCTATTGACTTAGTGTAGGCTACGTCTGCATCAGAGGAAGACATAGGCGCCGATACCGTGGGTTCTTGGAGTTCGACCACCAACAGGAAAATACCGAGCACCCACTGAGCACTCACGTGTGCCAGACTGCCAGTAGGCTACATTCATTTAAAATGAAACATTGCAATTGGTGCTAAGTGGAGCATCTGTCATAATGTGATTGGTTATGTCGCTGCAGTCCCCTGCTCCATATCCTATCCCCCCGCCCACAGTGCGTGCATGTGCGTTAGGTAATCAGAGTGAGAATTAAATGGACAGATTTGTTATTAAAAAATCAAACCTAATGATGCAAGTGCATCAACAACATCCACCACCAGTGCAGAGAGTTCTTAATTTCCCACGAAGCTGATTGCGGTTGATACCCCAGAATCAGTTACTGTGCGCTAGATACAGCGCACGGTTGTGGTGCTCCGTCAGGTCAGCGATAGTTGGTGGTCAGTTAAACTTCTCATCTCCAATTCTATCTGTATTTGTGAGAAGTGGCGCTGTCCTGAGTTGAAACTTTACGGCTTTATTATCGAGTTAATAGTGTGTTTGTATCGGCCGCTGTCCGTTTCCTAAGGTTCTGAACGTTTTTTGACAACTTTTTTTTTTTTAAAGGGCATGCGCCCGTGAGCACCCACGGAGGAAAACATAAATCGGCGCCTCTGGAGGAAGACATTGTGCTTCTATATTTACCTGACAGAGAACAATGCAGATTCAGAATGTAATCACAAAATATCACAATTAAAATGTAATCAGACATTAGCGTCATGGACTCATGGCAGAACGCTACCCACCCGGCCGGTTATGAGAGCTAAACAGCACATATCTGCGTTCATCAACCACCAGAACCTGTGTGTGTGTGTGTGTGTGTGTGCGCACAGGGAGAGAGCGAGATAGAGAGAGAGAGAAACGGTGTTGTCGGATTGTTAACGAATTTAACATTTCAGCAGAGGTGTTAATTTCCATACAGGTTTAGTGGCGTGACGGTTAACGGTAAAGTAGGGGATTTGATTTGCGGGGGGTATTTTGGCGACTTAATTAACCCGACCCAGGGTGAGTCTGATGAAATCTGATGTAGGCTATCTGCCCGGTTTAGCTCTGAGATTTGCTCGAATTGCACAGCGCTCTGAAGGAATAATCTCTGAGATTAGGCTATGTTATGTTCTGCCAGCTCACAGCAATTTAATACAATAGCAGAAAAAGAGTCAGAGGCGCTGATGTGCAAGCTTACCTTCCCCCCCCAAAACACGGACACACAGATACGTCTAACTTTATAAGATAGATAGCTTGCCTGTAAGTGACATCACGCTCTGTCTGCACTTGTTGTCTGGTTGTGCTTTGCATGTTTGGGATTCTGAAACTTATATACTTATATATATATTTTTTTTAACAATATATTTATTGAAAGTTTTCAAAACAATAACAAGAACAACCACAACAATGTAATGGAGTCATAGTTTAACATCAGACCCCTCCCCCCCCCACCCCAAATGACTGTGGCGTAAGAGACGAGAGAAAGGGAAGGGAAAAAAAATTAAAAAAAAAAATTAAATTAAAATAAAATAAAAAAAAAAAATTAATTGAATGATTAAAAGTGATTCAAATAAGTTAATTTAGGATATCAGTTATTATACTGATGCCACATCTACAGTTGTCTACAAAAAAATAAGTAAATAAATAAAACATAACAAAAAGTACAGAAGTTTGTAGGTACAAGAGATAATCGTACTAACAGGAGCAGGCTTGGATGAAACTGTATCGTTGTCTTATATAGCATTGTGTTACACTCAACCTTCCAGCAGTTTGCCCGCACTTTGGGTGGATTACAGAGCCACCCCAAAGCCCCAAACACACATTAGTGCCAGCAACTCCCTTAAGAACACTGCAGCACAGTTTTCAAGTTTGAACCTGGGCATCACAGTTAGGAGATATTGTAGTACGTAGAAAGGTTACGAATCCTCCCCAGCATGCATCAAAGAGTGACGGCTTTTTCTTAAAATTAAACATTATCTTTTCTGACGTTAAGTATGATGAAAGCTCCTTAAGCCACAAAGAAACCCCAGGGGACTCCGCATTTTTCCAGTGAATGGCTATACATTTATTAGCTGCAATCAGGGCTAGTCTGATAAAGCGAGTGTTACCTCTCGCATTAATTGGTAAAACTGATAGATCCCCCAACAGCATCAACCGTGGGTTGGTTGGGATTTCCACCCCCAAAATCGCTTTAACTATGTCCAAGATGGATCTCCAGTACTGCTCCAGACCTTTACATGTCCAGAACATATGTAGAAGAGTACCTGCCTCAGTCTTACATCTGGGACAGTATTCCGAGTAGCTACTATTTATCCTATGAAGGCGCTGAGGTGTCAGATTGACCCTGTGAATAAGATTAAACTGCAAGAGTTTATGTCTACTGTTGTAGGAGAATGATTGAGAGCTCTTACAAATCTCCTCCCATTCAAAGTCCTCAAAAGCCTGACCAATGTCTATTTCCCACTTAGTTTTTGCATTAAGAGTGTTGTTTTCTGCGAGGCTCATGAGTCTGTTATAGGCATAGGATAAAAAACCTTTAGGATTATGCTTGTCTTGTATCATACTCTCTATTTGAAAATCCTCTAAAGAGGTGAGTTTACCACCCTGTTGCACTCTAATATAGTCTCTAACTTGTAGAAATTTAAAAAAGTGTGCCGAGGGGAGCCCATAAGAGGTTCTCAGTTGTTCAAAGGATTTCAGATTATCAAGCTCGTACAGATGTCCAAATGTACATATGCCTCTGTTATACCATTCTCTGGTAATGCCATCTCTCAGTGCCCCAGGTAGGACAGGATTAAAATGGAATGGGGTAGACCTATATATTGTGCGGACACTTTGGAACTTTGCTCTGATTTCATGCCATATTTTAGATGTGTGTTTTATTATTGGGTTTTGAGTTAATTTTTTTTCAGTGTGATAGGAGTAAATAAATGGAATGCTTGACAATATTTCTGCTGTATGAGATTGTTCGATCTGTTTCCAGGCTGGAGAATGCTCTAAGTTTTTAATCCAGGTCCAAACAGCTCTGGATTGTGCAGCCAGATAATATAATTGAAAGTCAGGTAGGTTTAAACCTCCTTGTTCAATGGGGCGACAGAGGGTTTTGAGTTTTACTCTGGGAACCTTACCATTCCACAGGAATCTAGAAATCAGTCTGTCCAGTTTTTAAAAAAAGGTTTTGGGGATTGGAGTTGGAAGGGATTGGAATAGGTAAAGGAATTTAGGTAGAATGTTCATTTTTATACAGTTTATTCGTCCAATCAGGGATATAGGTAAAGACTTCCACCTTTCCAAATCTGCTTCCGCTTTTTTAAGCAGGGGTTCATAGTTGAGTGAGTAAATCTGGTGTAGTTGATTGGGTATCTGTACTCCAAGATAACAGAGCTTATAGGGTTCCCAATGAAAAGAAATGTTTCCCCTCGATAATCCTTTGGCAGCTGGGTTTAAAGGCATTACCACACTTTTATGTTTGTTTATTTTGTACCCAGAAATGCAGCTATATTCATCCAACAGATTACAAAGGGCAGGGAGAGATGACGCCACATTAGTCAAGTACAATATAATATCGTCAGCGTATAGCGAATATACTTATATATTTAACGATATCTTTTGCATTTATTATCCAAACAACGTCAAACTTGGCACTGCACTTACTCGTGACCATATCAAGACACGTGTCAACTTTGAAATCCATCGGACTAACGGTTCGAGAGATGCGCTTAACACCCACACAGACAGACGGGGACAGACAGACAGACGGACCCAGACAGACAGACGGACGGACGGACGGACAGACGTTCCTGCAATTATAGATAGATGAGTGAGAGAACACGAACAAGTACAGGAAAATAAGAGAGGAATACGGTGGGGAAAGGAGACAATTAAAAAAGCAATACAAATAAGATTTACCGCTGGCACCACTGGTTATAAAACCCTCCAGCAAATGCAGATTCCATTGCCTAACATCTGCACACTGCAAAGGAGGATGCAGCATGTAAAGCTGGAGCCAGGAGTTTTGGGGGAAGTGTTTGAGATGCTGAGGCTGAAGGCAGGTGGTATGAGTGAAATGGAGAGTGTGTACTCTCCTTAGATGAGATGTTCATTACTCCAGGCGTGGAGCTCCATATGGTAACAGGGAGGCTATTTGGCAATATCACGCTGCCTCACCACAAAGGACAAGCGACGCATACACTGGTGTTTATGCTGGCTGGAGCTACAACACGGTGGAAACAAATTGTGGCTTACCACTATAGCGGCAATTCCACCAATGGCGCAGTTTACCGGCCCATCATGGTCAGCATTGTTGAAGCGGCGGCATATGTAGGGCTTCATGTGCTTAACATCACCACAGACATGGGGAGGCCCAATAGAGCTATGTGGAAGTCCTTTGACAAGCCATGGATCCAGCATCCTGTTGAGCCAAACCAGCGCCTCTATTTCATGCCTGACGTTCCTCATCTCGTCAAGAACTTGAAGAGTGCCATTATCCGTGGTCACATCATCACCATACCACAGGATGTGATGGAAATGGAGCAGCTGGCGTCCAGTGAGGTCTCTGTTGCCCCCTTAAAGGATCTGGTGTCCTTCCAAGAGGGCATGGCACTAAAGCTGGCACCCAATCTGTCCAGAGGTGTCCTGGAGCCTAGCCATTTTGAGAAGATGAAGGTGAGTTCAGCAATGCACGTATTCAGCAGGTGCCACCCTGAGGTACACGGTGGAGGAGCGCAGACCAGAGTCCTACCTTACAACGTCATGGTTTTTGGAGAAGATTGACCACTGGTTTGACCTCATGTCGTCCCGCAATGTTGTTACTGCCCTCAGTCATTTCAAGATGGAAGAGTATGAAAAGGCCATCAGCTTCCTCCGCGACTCGATCCATCTTTTTCGGGGTCTGAAGATCGGTCTCCAGGGCAGCTGGAAGCCAGTCCAGACAGGACTGGTGATGGCCACAACAACAATACTTGAGGTCCAGCAAGATCTGTTGAGACAAGGGTAAACATTTTTTCTTACAAGCCGGGTCACTCAGGACTGTCTAGAAAATACTTTTTCTTGCATACGTCAGAGGAACTCTGTCCCAACACCTGTGGAGTTCCACTATGCACTCTGGGCTGTCACTGTAGGGCAGTTCCTCTCGACAACGCATACTGGCAGTTACCTGGATAATGCATCAGACCACTTGGCGGACTTCCTGGACACCAGGAACAGCAGCTGCAGTGCTTCTAAGGTTGTGAGAGTGGAGCAGCTAGTACACCCATCCCCACCTGACTTGACAAAGACAGAGTCCTGTGTCCTCTACCACCTGGCAGGATATACAGTAAAGAGGGTCATCGGCTTCTCACTCTGTAAGGAATGCCAGTGTGCACTGGTTGAAAAAGTTACCAACACCACAAGTGAGAGAGCTGTTTTACTATAGTTAAAAGAATTTAAAAGGGGTGCATTATACCGGCCATCCAATGAGGTGTTCACTCTCCTGCAGGACGTGGAGCAGCTGTTCCGTTGGCAGACGAGTGATTCCCTCATGGAATCCTCCAATGCAGTGGCACAGCTGGAAAGAGAGGCCATGAGTCTGGACAGCAACCTTCCCTCATGCCATAAGCTGAAAAAACATATATCAGGCTGAGGTTAAGGATTCAATCAAAGTGCATCAGGGCTGAGAGGAAGGTAAACAACCGAGATAAGGGGTACCTAGGCAGCAAGAGTCAGAAGAAGGCAATTTCAACACAGCAGACTTCCTCACCTAAGGTCATAACATCTGCCAAACACCTTACTTGTTGCCATGGATGTATTTGGCCTCTCCATTCCCGGCACACCGTTTGCAGCCTCCAGTAGCCTCTTATTTCAGCAGCCAGCAGTCGCCACCAGCAGCCACTACCAACACCAGCAGCCACTACCAGCACGCCACCAGCAGCCACTACCAGCATTCGCCACCAGCAGCCACTACCAGCATTCGCCACCAGCAGTCCCCACCAGCAGTCCCCACCAGCAGCCACCACCAGCAGCCACTACCAGCATTCGCCACCAGAAGCCACTACCAGCACCAGCAGCCACCAGCAGTCCCCACCAGCAGCCACCACCAGCAGTCCCCACCAGCAGTCGCCACCAGCAGCCACTACCAGCAGTCGAAATATGATCATAATTATTTCGGTCAGTATTGAAATCACGCTAATTTTACGATTACTTGTTGACTTCTGGAAATATGTTGCAATTATTGAACTTTAAAAAACAGTGGAAAAAGTTAAATAAATCAACAGTGAAAAAAACACAACTGTGAAATTTGACTTAATACTTTTTAAAATACTTTTTATAATTTGTATTCATACATGTAATCCAACAGCCCTTTCAAGGGTATAATTAAAAAAACACAACCTTATTTCTACTAGCTAGCTATAGCATCAGACACACCGTACTCAGCTGACTAGCTAACACCGTCAGGTTCAGCAGATAGCCTAAAACCTGTCCTTAATCAACCTTAATGATCCTAGTAATCCAACATCAATAACTAACTAAAAGTTGTCACAGATACACTACTGAACTTCGTAATTGTTGGTGTAGCGATAACTTCACAGCTGGCGAAGTCGAGCTAACAAACTAGCAAACAAGCTAAAAAACTAGCAGGCAATTGGTCGTATATAGGTAATAACGCTGTGCACATACAAATAAAGATCAGCATATGCATCATAAAGGGCCTCTGATATAATATAGACAGTTGACAATTCAAAAGAGGCAGCTATTTAATTAACTTACCTCATAAGTTACTCGACGGACAGCAATGGAAATGAATGATGTCCGACGCCGTGATTGGATTGTTTGGAACTATCCGAGACTGCATACCCTGGAAGTAGGCGGCAAAAAGAGTGCAACGGAGTCCAATGGGAGTGTCGCCACTCTGTCTTTCTCTATCACTCTGGATTTATCTGGATGGTTTTACTTTTTTTTTAAATGCATTAATTGGTGATCTCAACTTAATTGTATAGAAATACATTAACTGACATAGGAAATGAGTGATATGTGGTGTAAAGTCAGAACCCCTCTGGATTCCTCTGGGGGAAGTTTATCATTGTCACTCACTGTCGATCTCTGTTGGTATTTGCTTTCTCTATTTCTGTTGCTTGTAGGAAGTGAGGAGGTAAGAGCCTAGTCAACGCATATAAAATCTGTAGATATTCTGTAATCAAATGATCTGTTTTACATGTTTTGACTGGCTAAAAAGTAGAAATAAAATTGAAAGTCCTGTATAGTATTTTGGGTAAATTACTAACAAAATGGTAGACACACCTGGATGCCTCTGTCTCACATAGTGGGTAGTCTACCTCTAATTTTTAAACTACTGTCACAGATTAACATGTTGAAAATTATCTTTCCATAGCACGTTTCACTAGTCATTACACAAATGAATGTAGTAAGGATTTATTGATGGTAAAATGCTACATGTGGTTGCTTCATCAAAGGCAAAACATCAAGCATATAAATAAAGCTTTCCTATCTGGTCGAGATAGAGTAGCGGTGGTTGCAAAATGCTCTTCAAAATGAACTCTCTTCTTACACTCACATCAGTGTTTCACTGTGACACGGACAAATGGGACAATGGGGACAGCAGGAAAAGTACTCAAGTCCTTTGGCCTGTTCACAGAAAACGATCCATCAGGCTCCCGCCAACCCCTCTGCCTGTGCGTCTGTGTTGTCTGCAAATCGCTTAAATCCCAATCCCAATCCCACCCACACATCCATCCTGATTTTATTGCTCCTTTCTCCCATGACTGAATGGCACATGTTGGGCACACAAACCTGTCATCCTTCTACAGGAGGAGCTTGAAGATAAGCTGAGGCTAATTGGTACTAGTAGCTTGGCCAATCTACTACAGCTTTTTATTGATCCCAAAAATGGGACATTACAGTGTTACAACAGCAACATATCAGACACACAGCACACATACAGAATATAAGTACTAAGTACTAATGAGTTTAAAGGATAAGACTATCGATATTTTATATTTCTCTTATCAACAAGTCCCATTAAAAGACCAAATTAATCCTACTATAACAAGTATTGGCTGTGAAGCAAAAGATTGAATACACCTTATTCCGTTGTGCCATTTACTTCCATTGTTGTTCAAAAACTAAATAAGCCACAATGTTGAACTCAGTGACTCAATCCCACATTCACATCTAGGTGTCATAAATAAACACTAGTGCACCTAATGTTTATTAATCTGCAGCTGAAAATAGTCCCAACAAATGCACTATTTACTCCTGTTTGAGTAATGTGTGCTGACAAGTACAGTGCCCTACTGTTTCAGGAAATTACTTAGATTTTTGTAAACGATTTAACCCTTTTTTCAGGAATTACGAGGCTTTCATCTGATTTGTTGACAATACGAATAATAAAGAATAATGCAATCTTAAGTAATTTTTTTTTCTACCCGTGTATATTTTGTATTTGCATACTGTAGGCATTACAGTTACAATAGTCTGAGATTAAAAGTCACAGATTCTGTGCTCCCGGCACCTCTTGTACTTGTGAAGTTTCTGCTTCCAGCCTATTTCTGTATCTGTGAATCAGAGCCTGTCATGTGTAATTAAAAACTTGCCGCATCACCCGTCCTCTTAAGGGTGTATATTACTTCTTCCTCTGAACAGTTTAAGTAACACACACAAACATGACTTGATTTGGCCGGGTGGACTATTGCTTAAGGCTAAAACAGAGGTGATACTCTTTACATTAAACTTAATATGATAACTCTTTGTAGAGATTGACTGGCTGGTGACCGGAATTGGCCGATTTTCACGTGACCGGACATGACCGGCGACCTGCCGGTCAGTCTGACATACCGATTTTATGCCGGTCAAATGCACTCGGGCGCCGCATGATTAACATCGCGCAACATCAGCATCACACGTGCACACGCAGGGTTTGCGCTATATGCATGTAGCAGCGCGCTGCTGCTCCATCAGCTGTTTATGAAATGTCATAAAGTCGTAATTATACACGGCTCTGCAGAGCCGTCTGCTCTACTGATCTCAGGCGAACAGTCAGCCGCTCTCTCTCCCCTCTGAGGCTGAACAACTGGAAGATGAAAACCGCACCCACGCGGGTCCCGTGAAATATGACAATTACAGTTTATCGGAAAATAGTGTTGGGCACACTGAATTTGATGAATTTACTGTTTATCAGATCCCAGATGAGACAAGAAGCTAACGTTAGCGAACGCTGCGGCCCCTCTGCCTCTGACGGCCCGCTGCAGGAGACGCTGTATTCCTCCGACACGCCATATTAACGTTACTGTTTTAAAACTGTTTTCCAGGTTAGTGGGGGTGCATACCGCTCAAAACCAACATGAAAAACATAGTAATATTCCCTCAGTGTTAAATTTTGTTGCTTAACTGTGTGTAAAATGTGCGGTGACGTTAAATCATCTGTTTCAGGTAACGGCACCCTTAGGTACCGTCTATTTGCTGGATTGTTCCGAGGTAACCGTCAGTAGCTAGCGTTGGCAGATAAGCCCGTTGACAGCAACGGTATTGTTTATTGTATTTTATTTCCAGTACACGTTTTCTCTCTTTTCATACAGAAGTTTAGTTTGCTAAATATATCAAATTTTTTTTGTTGGATATTGGATGTGAAAAGAAGGAAATGGTTCTTCCATAACATTGCACTTTAGAGTAATTTATATAGTTTTATTTTATAGCGATCGATTATCTTATCATGTAAAATGTCTATTAAAGAAAAGTATTAATAAATATTTGTGTGTGATGTAAATTGGTTAGAAAACATTTAATCGGAATTGGCTAAAATCTGTATCGGCAGGTCAAACTCAATGGAAAATCGGAATCGGCCTAGAAAGTTGTAATCTGTGCATCTCTAATTCTTTGACACACCTGTTTGACATTTTCTCAGTGGGTGATCACTTATAGTTTTGTACACTTTTAAATTTTCACGAGTGACAACCCCTGCAAAGGTGTTAACACAGCAAACGCTAGCAAGTGTGTCTTATCATAAGTGGAGCAGTGAGAGTGGGACTGACATTCACTCTCCTGTTCTCCTAGTGATGAAGGACTAAGGAGAAATAAGAAGGAAGCGCACATATCATGATGCTGTTTCTTTAATTAGTCGCCAGAGTCTTGAGAAAACAAAGCAGGGAGAGGGGAAGGAGGAAGAGATGGAGGGAGATGAGGTTGTTAATTCCACTCCTGTCTGCTTGCATTTGAGTACTCATTAATCTGAGACAGGGCCCACCCTGTTGTCTTGCTGAGCATCTTTTATAAAAAAAAAACAGCATTAGCACTTCTGCTGCATTAAGAAATTGTCAGTGATGTTTCACGAGAGAGCTGTGCTGAGAGCGAGAGAGGGAGAGATTAATGCCTGTAGCATACTGAGGTCCTCTGCTCTCCCTCCTCATAACGCTCGGGGCCTCCCAGCTAGCATGTGAATCCGTAACCCTTTTCCACACAAGGAGAGCTCCTGCACTGTGACCTTCAAAGTTTACTGTGAATACCAATCAAGTGTGACCACTTTAACGTTAAATGGATCGTTTTACATTTAATTGAGTTATTGTTGGCAAAGATGAACGAGCTCGCTCCATTTGTTTTGCCGTTAGCACTGATGTGATATCAGGAGCAATTTAGACATTTTCTCTTCCCTCAATTAGAGTAATGTAATCTATGTTTACACAATACATGTCCATGCACAAAAAATATCCCTTGTAATTGGAAGCCAGACAATTATTTTAGCGCACAATAAGTCAATAGAAATTGAACAAAGGGTTATGTTTATGTCATTAACTTAGTGCAATTGGCAATTTATATGCTCTGTGTCGAGCTTGTGAACATCATCTACGCATGCATGCATATTCATTACCATGGCCACTCAATTCACAGAGCAAGAAGTCTGAACAAAGGAGAATGGGAGGCTAAACCCTCTAACCATCCATCATTATGCCTGCTGGAGGTACTCGGGGAGGGTGGTTGGGTGTGTGTGTGTGTTGGCGTGTGTTGGCGTGTGTTGGCGTGTGTGTGTTTGTTGGCATGTGAGTAAGGGTGCAGAGAGTTTCTCCTCTCTCAATCCTCTATCCACTCTACCTGAGGCATTGGCAACTCCTCTTCTCCTGGAGCCTTGTCAATAACACCTCTGCCACCTCCATTCTGCCCAGAGGATAGCACCACTCTGCTGGGTCCAGGGCGCCGCCAGACCCCGCCATTAATCCACTCCTTCGGCAGGCAGAATCCATCTCCCCTCGGCACCTGTTTGACAGAGGGTAAAAACAGGAATGAGATAGCAGGGTGTGGATCAATCCCTTCGATCCCCTTCTTCATCTCAGCAGTCATTCATCAGCCAGTGGTTGTTGTTGTGGATGTTGCTGCTGTTGTTTGGCTTGACACTGCTCCATACCCAGTCACTGAAAATGAGGCAGCTGAATTATGGTTAGACAGAGAGACATATCACAGGGTAAAATCTAGGGATGCACCGAATATTCGGCCACCGAAACTTTTCAGCCAAAAATGGCACAAAAGGGCATTTTCGGTTTTCGGCCGAAATACTTTTATCACCGAAACAATACGGCCGAAATGTTGTGATGACGCAAACAGAAACCACGACCTGCACGTGTGTCAGTACCCGATCCGTTCCACCTGCAAAGCGTCTCCTAAGCAAAGAGGTTGAGACGGACCACGGAGTGAAAACAATGAAAAGTACGCTCTTAGAGTCGGTCAGCACACGTTTCAGTGAGATCTATTCGGATCCTCTGCACTTCATCGCGACTACTTGATCCGCGTTATAAAGACCATTACTTGGATGCGGAAATAAAGCAGAGCGCACGAGAAATGATCCAGGCCGCGATGGATGCGGAGAACCGCGTGGAGACGGAGCGCGCACGGAGCAGTGCCCAGCGCAGGAGGAGATCAGAGCGCAGAAAAAAAGACTCGTCTCTCTGCACCAGGTGAGGGGCATGCACCCTAGTTGTCTGATATGTTCAATGAAAACCTGCAAGAAAGTGCCTCAAATAATAATAATAATAATAATAATAATAATGATGATAATAATAATATAATAATAATAATAATAATAGTAATAATAGGTAAGCTATTCTGTTCTTAGGCTACTATATAGACCCTTTGCAAACACGTGACCACCGGATCACCGGAAGCACAAGCTAAATAGTGTATTAGACGAGCGGAAAGTTTCATTAGTTTCAAATAACACTAAATAAAATGTAATAATAATAATAATAATAATAATAATACTATCATCTTCTTCAGACATTGTTTAAATTCACCTACCCAGGTCCCTGTCTCGATCCTGCCGGTAGCTAGCTTGCCCCGCTAGCCGTTAGCCGTTAGCCGTTAGCTGCCGTCCGGTGAGTGTAGTCAGCCAGGCTTCTGTGATAATCATCGCAATAACAATCCATGGAGCGGTGGTGGTGTGGCTATGTCTTCCAGTTACTGAAGGCTAGCTTTAGCTTGCGCTTGGAGCAGCAAGTTCATCTGCCTGTTGCCCCTCTGTCTGTCTCGTTCTTTTCAACTCTTGTGAGGCTAGTTCTTCGACTGTATACTCGGTATCGAATACATAAGGACGACCATATAACTCAAAAGGCTCTTCCCTGTGTTGTATATCTGCTATATTCTCCATAGTTACGTTACTCCAAGCTTCTTCCCTCGTAAACAAATCTGCTCTTCACACACTACGCTCCGATCGGCACACTACTGTTTACCTTTTCTTGCTACAACTAGCAGCTACTACCACACTGCTGTTTTTTTTTTTTTTTTTAGGGGGGAATACACTTCAATACGTGACATGACCTGTCCTCTGGAGGACATAGCCACACCACCGTGGATTGTTATTGGGATGATTATCACAGAAGCCTGTCTGAATACACGGCAGCTAGCAGCTAACGGCTATCAGCTAGCAGGGCAAGCTAGCTACAGGCACGTAGGCTACCGTTGTTCACTGGCTGAGCCGGTGCAACTCTCTAATGGATGCCTGAACGCATCCCAGCTCTGGGAAATAATTCCACACACGTTAATCCATGCAGTAAATCATGGAGTGTCTATGATTAGTATTAACCACACATAATGTAACATCTAGCCATCGTCTTATCTGTGATTATATTCGCTGTTGACCGGTGGATTTTTCGACAGCTAGCTGGTCGGCTAACCGGGGTAGGAGCTCCGTAGACCCGCATTTAATTCAGTTGTTTGGCCTTTTTGAAGCTAGTTTCCGTGCCATGTCGTCTTTAATTTAACCAATATTTTTTGTATGCGTGTTAAGTTAAATGATCAAGGGAATGGCTTACTTTTTGGGATATGTAGGTCAGTGAATAACCGATGATAGTTATGTGGGACCTGTTAGCAGGAACAGCTGGTTAGCATGTCAGCTAGCTGGGTGAGGAAGTTTTATTATTATTATTATTTATCAGTCATTTAAAACAGAAAGGCAATACATACACATGCTTGTGTTGGTGAGGATTACTCTGCAGATTGTATATGTGACTCATGAGAACAAGAACAGTGAACCATACACCGTATACAGTGCCTTGCGAACGTATTCGGCCCCCTTGAACGTTTCGACCTTTTGCCACATTTCAGGCATCAAACATAAAGATATAAAACTGTAATTTTTTGTGAAGAATCAACAACAAGTGGGTCCCAATTATGAAGTGGAACGAAATTCATTGGCTATTTCAAACTTTTTTAACAAATAAAAAACTGAAAAAGTGGGCGTGCAAAATTATTCAGCCCCTTTTTACTTTCAGTGCAGCAAACTCTCTCCAGAAGTTCAGTGAGGATCTCTGAATGATCCAATGTTGACCTAAATGACTAATGATGATAAATAGAATCCAGCTGTGTGTAATCAAGTCTCCGTATAAATGCACCTGCTCTGTGATAGTCTCAGAGGTCCGTGTGCAGAGAGTATCATGAAGAACAAGGAACACACCAGGCAGGTCCGGAGATACTGTTGTGGAGAAGTTTAAAGCCGGATTTGGATACAAAAAGATTTCCCAAGCTTTGAACATCCCAAGGAGCACTGTGCAAGCGATAATATTGAAATGGAAGGAGTATCAGACCACTACAAATCTACGAAGACCCGGCCGTCCCTCTAAACTTTCAGCTCATACAATGAGAAGACTGATCAGAGATGCAGCCAAGAGGCCCATGATCACTCTGGATGAACTGCAGAGATCTACAGCTGAGGTGGGAGACTCTGTCCATAGGACAACAATCAGTCGTATACTGCACAAATCTGGCCTTTATGGAAGAGTGGCAAGAAGAAAGCGCATTTCTTAAAGATATCCATAAAAAGTGTCGTTTAAAGTTTGCCAAAAGCCACCTGGGAGACACACCAAACATGTGGAAGAAGGTGCTGTGGTTAGATGAAACCAAAATCGAACTTTTGGCAACAATGCAAAACGTTATGTTTGCGAAAAGCAACACAGCTCATCACCCTGAACACACCATCCCCACTGTCAAACATGGTGGTGGCAGCATCATGGTTTGGGCCTGCTTTTCTTCAGCAGGGACAGGGAAGATGGTTAAAATTGGTGGGAAGATGGATGGAGCCAAATACAGGACCATTCTGGAAGAAAACCTGATGGAGTCTGCAAAAGACCTGAGACTGGGACGGAGATTTGTCTTCCAACAAGACAATGATCCAAAACATAAAGCAAAATCTACAATGGAATGGTTCACAAATAAACATATCCATGTGTTAGAATGGCCAAGTCAAAGTCCAGACCTGAATCCAATCTAGAATCTGTGGAAAGAACTGAAAACTGCTGTTCACAAACGCTCTCCATCCAACCTCACTGAGCTCGAGCTGTTTTGCAAGGAGGAATGGGCAAAAATGTCAGTCTCTCGATGTGCAAAACTGATAGAGACATACCCCGCGCACTTACAGCTGTAATCGCAGCAAAAGGTGGCGCTACAAAGTATTAACTTAAGGGGGCTGAATAATTTTGCACGCCCAATATTTCAGTTTTTTATTTGTTTAAAAGGTTTGAAATATCCAATAAATTTCGTTCCACTTCATGATTGTGTCCCACTTGTTGTTGATTCTTCACAAAAAATTACAGTTTTATATCTTTATGTTTGAGGCCTGAAATGTGGCAAAAGGTCGAAAAGTTCAAGGGGGCCGAATACTTTCGCAAGGCACTGTATAAGCAGCGAACACGTTCTCGTTTGACTTGCCGTCCGTCTACAGAATAGCTCTTCCGCCGTCCGTCATGGCGTTCATAATTCGCGGGAGTAGAGTGTGACGTCACGTGCAAAGGGTCTATACTGTATGTGACTATGAGATTGTAGCCATATTTCTGCTAGATATTTTTTAAATTAAACTTTAATATTAATTTATACAATTGCAATAGCTTGATTTTAGTAAAGTTAGTACACAGTCATAGCCATAAATGCAATGGTACTAATAATTGGCATAATTTCTTTCGGTGTTTCGGTTTTCGGTCTTGGTTTCGGCCAAGAATTTTCATTTCGGTGCATCCCTAGTAAAATCATTTAGGAAATCTTTTTCATCCGAATGTAAAGAAATTAAGTTTTTTTTTTTGTCAAATGCATTCTTTTGCTTTGGTATCTGGCAGGGGTGGGGGAAATCGAAAATCGTATGTATTGTGATTTTATTTGCGATGATTTTCTAAATCGTTTTTTTTTCTCCCTAGAATAAATTTTTTTATTCATACCAATGATTCATCTAAATATTTTTACGGTACCACTGACGGTGGTACATCATATTCGTTTTCTGACCAAAAGCAACAAAACACCTTTACAAATGAAATAAATGTCAGACTGCCTGACAGACATGTGATGTGCATTCTTATTAGAAAACAATTAGTTTTTAGAAATGTCTCATGATATATTGTCTCTAGAAGTGTATTATTCAACTTTTGTTTTCCTTAAAGAAGCAAAGGAAAAAAGCAATACTCAATACTATCGAATCCCAATACTTCTAGAATCGCAATAAATGAAAATTGCAATACAAATCGAATTGGCACCCATGTATTGTAGAAAGAATCAAATCGGGACAAAAGCATATCGCCCTAGTATCTGGAGCTAAAATATATATTACATATACCAAAGGTTCTATGTTCCAGCTTCCCAACTGTACGCAACCAATTCATATAAACTTGTGTCCGCCATGCACCTCTGCTTGCCTGTAGCCGTTCAAATTTCACATCCTCTCGGCCTACCACCAGCTTGGTCCGATCGCCAGGTATCCCTGCTTGAGCAGCAAATAAGTCACTTCCCATACAAAATTAATTGGTGTCAGGTCTCGTACAATGGGCACACACCGTTGATGTAAAGATTAACTGTTTTTCTTTGTCATGTATGATCTTTTTCCCCGCTGTTGCTCAGAACAAAAGCAGCGATTTGAAGGCTTCACTTTGGACCCTGGGAAATAATAATGGGCATATTTTTACTATGTATTATACTAAGAAAGAAATTCAATGGATTAATCACATGGCAGGTTTTTAAAAAGATAAACTCAAGTGAAAATAATGTCATCATCTAACAAAGTTAAAGGGATCTGCGTGGAGGGCAAATAATGTTTAGGATTATTCAATAATAAAAATATTCATGACTTTCGGCTTATTTGCATCATAACTTCAGTGTTAAAATTACTCAAGATTGTGTCCATTTAGCTTTGCATGGTTGCCAGACAGATCGTTAATCATTCGAGGAGAAACACTCTCCTTCAGTTAGAGGTAAAGTGAGTTTTACTGTATAGGTGTTTGCAATAACCTGTCCTGGCCACCCTAATGTCCCTGTCCCTGTGTCTATGCCCCTTGCTTTTAATGACACAGTACCGGGTGCAGTGCTGACAAGTTGGGACGGCAGCTTTGATGTTTGTCCTTTGTGTCTCCCCAATAACACATTGCAGCTTTAAAACTGATTGATTGGTGAAGGGCGGGGCAGTAGCTCTCTTCCTATGTGACTTCAAGGTGGAAGTGAGAAAAAATTATAAATATCAGTAAAAAAGTAATGTAAGTATATACAAATGTGTATATACAAAGAGCATACACAAAAACACTGACCTCAAAATGTGATGATAATAAATTGAAGAATAATAACATTTTATTTTTGAACATGTTGACAGTACATTCGCTCCAGTAGTAATTGTGCATTTTTGATTAATCGGTTAATCTGTTCTTGCAGTAAATTGGATTTGATTCATTAAATTGCCTTGAGTTTAGTCAAACAAATTAATCATCAAATGGTTTTAAAAGATGAACTTGGATAAATATAATTTCATAAACCAAAGAAGTTACAAAGTTCATGGCATCTGATTGAGTGGAATGCGTTTTGTGGAGTCCAAAGGGGCTCTTGGGCTTATTAACAGCAATGGCAATTGCATGTAAGCATAAAGAGATCTTCAAGTTTAAATAAACAATAAGTGGTTTTATTAAAGATGGCTCTACATTCATTGAATGAATTTCTGTATTTAGAGCTTTTTAATATCTTCAAATATTAGATCTGTAGGCCAACCACTCCCTCTGGATGAAATTTCAAAATGTACTCAAAAATGTTCTCATGCTAGTAAAGTCAGATAAAAGTATCAAACCACCTGTTGAAAGGCAGCAGAATACAGAAAATGACATCTTCTCTGTTCAAAATGTACATACTAGTAAAACAAAAGAGGAGATGAAAATGCAGAAAAAGAATTGAAGATCAAGTCTGATCAAAAGCCTCGTGTTGCATACTTTAGGGAGATCATTCCACTGTCTGTTGCGCACATTGCAGCACAAAGAGTCTGCAACATCTTAATGATCCCAAGGACCATTCGCCACAAAAAAGCATCAGTCCTGCTGCACATCATCAAAAAGCAAGAAGAAGCAGCTGCCGCCCAGGGTGGACCACACATGATCCTGAAAAGGCTGTGAACTCCAGATAGCAGCCTTTTGTTGCAGGGATGAAAAGGAGCATTCCAAATGCATAAAACTGACTGTCTACAAGTGAGTTCTGGAGCTTTACTTCAGAGAGGAGTTAATGAAAGACATCAGTTTGCCCTTTATTCTCTGCCCTGATGAAACCATCCATCATGGTGAAGAAGCTGCTCTGTGTTCGTGTAGAAGTACAAGTTGGTCAGTACTGTATGTCTAGCATGTCTCCAACATTAAAATCTAAGAATTTGTTGTAATGGAGAGCTATTATTTTGCAGCTTTTTAAAACTGCAATGTTTTTTATATTAACATTTATTCAAATGACTGCGATATGTGATTAAAACCCACTGAGAAGCACTTGCCTCTCCAGATTTACTCAGGTTTTACCTTGAGCAATGTTTTGATCATCTTGGTCCTAACTATCATACACAACTCTGCAGAGTGGTAGAGGGTTTTTCTGATGCATAGCAGTGTTTCCCATACCTAAATTTCTGCATTGTAGAAAAACATTGTTCATTGGGAAAAAAAAAATGTAATACGGATTTTCTCTACCTGCTGGGTCCTAATCTTTTCCCCCCAGTGAACAATGTTTTTTCTACAACGCACCCAGACTAGTGGCATCCAGCCCCTCCCCCTTGTGAAGTTGTGCGTGCATGTAACGGCGTAAACATTCACTTCGGGCTCAGAGGCTTCACGTTAATAGTAGCAGCATGCTGCTAGTTTTGTTGTGGCTTTCCGGATTATCTGTACTGATTAACCGTAGAAACGCCACGGCCACACCGCTGAGAAAGCGCCCCAAAGTCATTTATCAGAATCTGGTTGTCTCCGCGGCAGTCCCCGCTCGAGCTTATCTTTATAATGATGAAGTTAACTGGAGCTAACCGCTAAACGGAGATAATCGTTGCTAACCAAGCCCGAGCCTTCAGTTCGTCTCCGTGCCCGTATCCATTAACTGTATTTATGGCCTTGTGCACAAAACCCCCCGACATTTTATTAAGTTGGCTGTAAAAGTTTTCAACTACAATTCAGAGTTGTTTTGAATGACAAACTGTTCGGATGAGATCTTAATGACTGCAACACAGACATGTATAGTACAAATCTTTAGGCGTTTAGGATCCCCAAAACACAGATTAAAAGGCTTTAAAGAACGAAAAATAATCTATAACAAACAAAATGAACAAGAATTAACTTTAAATAGCCTTAGTCTTAAATGATTTAACAGGAGTTAGGAGGAGATGGTGGTAACATGTAACTGTCTGTATGGATCATGGTAGGCTATAGTTTTGAGGTAGGTTGTTAATATAGGCATATTATGTTATATCATGTTATTACTATAACATTTGAGCTCCGGGTAATCGCATGTTTTATCTGCTGAACCATAACATTTATTTGACAAATTAACCAGATTTGATTGCCAAAGCACATCAAAGGCTACACTTCATCTGTATCAATCTGTACCATCTTCTAGTCTAGTTTTAAGATGTAAATAGTTAAAATTATCTGTTAATGTTATGTAGTACTATTTTCAATAAATAGTTCATAAACCTTCGTTTGACTATAGTTTATTACTGAACCCAGGCATCACGCGCCGCGCTGTCACATCCTGCGCCACCCAAAATTCTCTACCTGTTTGTTTTGGTGCTATTTGTTTGAATCTAGTCCATTTATGTGAGAGAGACAAAGAGAACTGGATAGTTGTCATTGCCAGAGGTCTGACATATTACTATAATGCGTAACAACTATGAATATTTGCTCCTTCTTTTTTTTTTGTTCATTGCTAATTATTTTTGAGTGAGTTGTAAAGCCTATAACTTTTTCAGCTGTTATTTGATTTTGCAGAGATAGTTTTAGGATTTTGGAATGTGGAGGTTCAGGGTCATCAAGTCCTTGGTGTGGTGACACAAATGTACTATTTTTAATGCTTGAAAGAGCTATACAATCCAATGTTTTCCTGTTTACATTTAGTGACACGCCAGTTTGTAAAGAACAATATGTAGGTTACTGTAAAAAATAAGAACATATGTTTCACACAGTTTTCCCCTGGGTCTTTGTGCTAAGCCAGGCTAAACTTGGATGATGTTGATATTGATCTTCTGGTCTGACTCTGGGTAAGATGGTAAAAAAAAGACTGGGAAATATAGCCTACTGTATGAGTTGGCTATGCTCTGCATTGAGAGGCTCTACCACAAAGGCTTCTTGGAAGAGCAGATGTCAAAGTTGTGAGTGTAATCGAACCTCGAAAGTCTACAGGTCTACAGGAGCTGCAGCCCTTCACTGCTGCAAGTGTTGCATTACTGTATGTATCACTTTTAAAAGGTATCTTCAAGATATCAAGCAAGAAATGCATTAATTATAATCTTAAAGCAACAGCGTATTAAAGTACATTGCTAGTTTCATCCTCCTCCCCATCAATTAGCAACTTCCTGTCCCAAAAGCATATGGCATGCCCTGAGATGTTGTGGACTGCTTTTAAATAAGCTACAGGGGCTGATTTGCCATCTGGTACAGGATAAGGGGCTGTAGCTGAAGTGGCAGAGTGGGTCATCCATTAATTGTAGGGTTGGTAGTCCTGTGTACATTTCCAAGTGTCCTTGAGCAAGACACTGAATTCCAAAATGCTCTCAATATGTGTGAAAATGTTAGGTGCTTTGGACGCATACATCCAAGTGAATGAAAGGCAAAGTGATGTTAGATTTGCAAACGAATCGTTCTTTTTTTAACAGACTCTTGATGTCGTAAATTGTATTGTCACACGTCAGATTGTAGGACCCCAGGAAGAATAGCTTTTAGCTTATGCTGAAGCTAATGGGGATCCAAATAAAACAAACCACAATCTTAAAGTGGAATGAGTTAACTCGATTTGCAAGCGAGAGTGAATCTAAAATCCTGCTTCTGTATGGTGCATGCGCAGTTGTGCATAAGAGACAGATTCACTTCCGAGAACCAATTCTCCAGACTCTCGTTCAACGCGATTCTCGTTCAGACTCTTGTTCAGACTCTCGTTCAGCGCCCACTAAGCCGAGGAATGAGTGGTTCATAAGCACACGGCCACTAGCTGCTGCTCAGAGACAGACTCTCGTTCAGCAAGCTAACCCTGTAGCACAAAGCACACCATGTGAGCCATACTGAGATGTTCACTGAGATTGAGACACACTGAGCCAAACTTCTGTGTCGGTGTGACAGCTATTTTGCTTGTGTTTATATGATTGTGGCATGTTACGGAGTTGTTCATTTATTAGACTAAAAAAGCTAAAGAGAGCTTGTGGGACGTAGTGTACTCTCTGCTCTGATCCTTCATTAGATTGAATTTAGATAATTTACTTTGGTACATTGGGCAACTTATATATTTTATCTATTTACTATATGAGTAGTACACAAAGATGAATGTTGGTTTATCTATTCATGGAGGGTGTTGCCAATATTTTCTAAGCACCATATTGCCTCTGAGATGGAGAACACTGAAGAGTGTGCTGTGATGTAGGGTGTATCTACTTTATGCATGCTAAACCACTGGTGTCTGAGATGCCTTTGTGTGACTGAGTGGACCATCATCACACCCCAGTGATATGTGCAGGCTTTCACAGTGTGCTCTGGGTAAGGTGAGAAAACTGGGAAGTGCTATGATGTACTATATCAAGAGTAAGCTCAGAGGGCTGCTTTGAGCCACGAGACGAGAAAGATGACAGCACAGATGAAAGTGTTTCACTGTATTAAAAATAAAAGTTCTGAATAAAACAGATGGCGAAAGACTTAAATATACAATGGGGATTCTGGGTGGGTTCAACAGCCAATGTTTCATTCTTTTTTATTTGAGAACCAATGGAGACGAAAAATGAAAAGTAAAAACTCATAAGCAGCATATATTCTGTAGTACTTCACACACTGGAGGCTAAATCATAGTTAACATAAGTTGGCAGTGGACCTTTAGGAGTGTCAAAGCGCCCAGTATTAGCTTTGGGAATTAAGCATGGCGTGTCTGATTCAGCTCTTCAGTAACCCCACAGTGTTTGTCTTTATCGTCTAGCAGGCAGATGATTATTTCATTGAAGAACATAAAAGTAATATGTGACCAAGCTTTTAATGACTGGAGCAGTCTTGTTTAAGACGTGACAGACTTGTTGGTGTCAGTGATAAAAGGTATGATTGCTTCAATAAAAAGACCACTAAACTCAAAGGATTGCAGTTAAATGATTGTAACAAAAACTTTAGCCAAAGTTTCCCCCTCTCTCCCTATACAATTTATATGCTAACCATTCCCCTGAGGGTCCCTCCCTTTCTGTTTAATTTCAGCTATCCCTTTTTAATCACTTTCCTTTCATCTCATAGCAGTTTGAATGCAGATACAGTCTATATCATGTTTTTAATCAGGGGTTCATGTATGTGAGGCTTTGATTATTGTATTGAAGAAGGACCCACAGAACACAGATTAAATAGTCTCTCCCCCAGAGAACATTATATTTTTTTATACGTAGTAACTGAATGTGATGCTCGGTGCGGTTCATTTCATTGGCTCATGAGGTCGAAATCAAAAGAAACAAGTCTTCCCTGACAAAGAGAGAAAGAAAGGGAGAGACCGCGCTGGTATGCTGCATGATACTGAAAATACAAACAGCAAGAGTGGGAGGACAAGCTTGGGATAAAATCAGCTAGTTGGTAGTCACAGGGCAACACAGAACAACATCTAACCTTTCTGTTTTGATGACAGGGTACTGTAGAGTTGGGCCGGTGTAAACCTTTTCAAAACGGTTTGATATTAAGTCAAACACTGGATTGGTACACAGATTTTTGGCACTAGGTGTCGCTCTCTTAAGTGGAACTGAACTAATGAACTAATGAGACTGAGGGCCCTATCTTGCACTCAGCACAATTGTCTTTGTATACCGACGCATGTATCATTCCTATTTTGCACCCGACGCACAGTGGACTTTTCCTTCCACAGACGCACGTCGGTAAATTAGGGAATGTATTTGCTCTCCCGGGGAAGGTTCAGCGAAAAGAGGAGCCGTGTTCCGGCGCAAAAGTTCCCTGGTGCTATTTTGCAGTTTCAGAAAAAAATTCCGCCACTGACCAGGAAAAACCTAGTCTAAAGTCAGTTGCGTGTTATTCAGATGCTATTTTAGGGGTGCATGCTTTGCCATAATGTAGCGTGAAAAAGAAAAATATTACTGAAAATGCGCTTTAGGTGTTTGATAGATCAGGAAGCACTTTATATTACAGTCCTCAAAAAGTCGCAGCATTCTTTGTGGCTTGTTGTGTTTTACACAACATTTCCATGAATCATGGATGTGTTGATGACATAAATGAGGAAATATTAGAGGACTTAAGGAGACGTGATGTTGAACTATGGTGGGATTGGACACTTGATGCGGGTGGGCAGAGATGGAGTGGGGGGGGAGGAAGGGGCAGAACAGGTGCAGGTGGTGCGTTTGGAGGCCCACGCTCCATGTCTGCAGCAATCCTCTCCATAGGCCTACTGTGGAGATGCGCCCGAGAGGCCGCAGCAACAGCGCCACCCGGTCAAGACGGGCATGTATTACTTTGCCGCATCCCAGACAACTCCCGCCAGGCAAATCCGCCGTCATAATACCAATCCGCCATGGAACAAGCGCGCCAGCTCTTAAAGGGAATGTGAGATGACGCTCTGATTGGTTATTTTCACGTTACGCCCAAACCATAGCCTGGTTAACACCAGACCCTTCTCAGCTGTAACTGAGAGTGGGTCTGGGAAAGGTTCATTGACAGTTCATTTCCAGAGGGGCGTCACCAACAGATGCCACTCAAATGCCTCTGGGCTCATTGGATAGTCCTTCAACCAATCAGACCAAAGATCCGGGTGACGCTTTTCACATCCAATATCCAACAAAAAAAATTTGATTTTGGTTCTTGGTGTGGTCCCTCCACGCCCTACTGTCTCCTTGCAGGTGTTGCATATTGCTAACTTGTTATCTTCTGTACACACACTGAAGAATTTCCAAACAGCTAATATGTTGCAGGTTAATTCACAAGGCTCCTTACATGTGCAAGAATAGCGTGGACACACGCTTCACACCGCGAGCGGGTACGTGCCACACACGGCGGAGAAGTTGAGAGAAAGGAGAAAGAGACTGTGTCTCTGTCCGTGTGTGCGTGCGTCCTTGATAACTGTAACTCGTATAACTTCTGTTGTCAGTTAATTATAGCATTGACCGGTATAAAATCGGCAAATGTCAGACTGACCTACCGAGCCCTGGGCATGGTGAAGCACGGCTTCTGTGGCTGTCATGTTGAATGTAAACAAAAAGCTGCTCGCCGTCGCTGCGCTATCCTCGTCGCGTAAAGCTCGCCTCAACGGTTGTGATTGGTGTTAAGCCCGACTCAGCGTTTGTGATTGGTGCCTCAATTTTGAGGACACTGGAAATGGGTTTGAATGGGCTCTTCGCCAGACTGACCTGCAGAGCAAATCTCAAATTTGCCGGAAGGTCGTCAGGGTTTACCCAGGCTACCCAAACCACACCTAGCTACTTCAAAACAACCCATTTTAGATTTGCGTCGGGCACAAGAGTCATTTATCCCGCCGGTATAATAGGAACAGCGCCCGAGATCCGCCCACAAAGCTACTTGCGTTTCACATTTGATAGTTGCGTTTCAGATCGTTAAAATAGGGCCCTGAGAGAGTCCATAATGAGATTCACACGTTGCCTCGTCTGTTTTCTGGCTTTGGCGCAGTTTTAGTTTTCTTTGAGACTAACTGTGCCATGTCTCCCCCCCCAAAACACATGGAAACCCCCCCACACACACACAACACACCCAACGCTACTAAAATTTGATCTACTTAAAGGGATACTTCACCGATTTAGCATTCAGCTTTGTATCAGTAGAAACCCGATAGTATTTCTGAATGACCGTGCTTCCCTCCCTCATGTCCCCCTGAGACGAGAGATCTCTGCATTTGGGGCCTGGAAAAAATCTTCCGATGACGTAAAATGACGATTTTTGCGTCATCGGAAGATTTTTGGGCCAGAGGCAAGGACTACAACCAGTAGTAGGATCTACTTCCGCATTTTTTCAACACGCCCACAGGGGGTTGGACTGCCGAGTCTGGCCGAGGTATTCCGAATGAAAACGACTGTCAGCCATCTTGAAGCTTCGCTAAACAGGCTATCGGTTTTCAGCAGAAAACATTTACAACAATTATGTGCATTCAAACTACCGGACGTGTGTACCACCGGGATACATCGGTACAGATCGGAGAATATGCAGGAAACGTTATTACAGACGGAATACTCGGCACACTACGTGAGCTTCGCCTGCACGGAGACCAGCGGTGTTGCTCAATGCCGCTAGCCGGCTAGGGGACATCCTCATCGGCTAGGTGGAAAGCTAACGCTAGTTGTCCACCTGTCCCATACATCTTGCTTGCAAGTGTCTGCTCATTAAACAACAAGCTGGACTACATCCTCCTTCAACGAAACTCCCAACGTGAGTTCAGAGACTGCTGTGTTTTTGTTTTTGTGGAAACATGCCTGAACAACAGTGTACCGGCACCGGGACTATCCAGCTACCAGGCTGCTCTCGCCGGCCCGTGGAGGTGGGCTGTGTTAAACGGACTGGTGTAGAAATAAAATACAACTAGCTACTGCTAACTGCTGGTGGAGCTTGTGACTGTAAAATGCCGACCATTCAACATTCCACGCTAATTCACGGCTGTGTTTATACTCTGTGTTTAGCTACACCAATGCTAGTATGCGTTAGCTGAACTTTACGGATCCTGCTTGCAAGTGTCCGCTCATTTAGACCACAAACTGGACTACATCCAACTTCAACGAAACTCCCAACGTGAGTTCAGAGACTGCTGTGTTTTCGTTGTTGTGGAAACATGCCTGAATAGTGTACTGGACTGTCCAGCTACCAGGCCTGCTAGCCCCCTGAGCTAGAGATGCTCTGTCGCCGGGTAAAAGAGGTGGGCTGTGTTAACACCGAGTGGTGCAGAAATGTGGTGATTTGTATCCATTTAACTGCTAACTGCTGGTGGAGTTTGTGACTGTTAAATGCCGACTATTCTACATTGCACGCTAATTCACGGCTGTGTTTATGCTCGGTGTTTACAGCCCACCAAGCGCTAATGCTAGTATGTGTTAGCTGAACTTTACGGAGCCTATAAAGTGTGTGTACTAAATGTAGCAGAGAAGGCACCAATTTAATTTTTTCTACTACATAAGTGACCCAATTTAAAGATATATTCAGCTTTCCAGCGGTGAAATATTCCTTTAATGGTGCGCTCGGCAAGCTGACAGTTATTGACATTACATGAAGCTTTATTACACTGAAGCTAACGTTACCCCCCCCCCAAAGAAATGTAGCAAGCTAAGCTACAGCAGCATGGCAAAAGTAGTTTACTACATCAAAGCTATTGTTTTAATACATACATGAACACCAAATACAGGTCAGTGTGTGGCGGTGGCGTCACTAATCGTCAGTTTTATTTTAGACTGCAGCAAAAAGCTCCACTGCGCTTGAGTTTCACAAATGTTTGAGGAAATGTAGCTTTTGTGGACGCTACTGCACTACTTGATCAATAAAAGAGCTTAGCTACATTAAAGCTATTTGATTCAGAAAACTACGCTGCTGTAGTGCCTTACTGCCCAACGCTGCTTATTACTAATGCAATAGGCTAAAAATTGGATTTAACTCTGTGACTTCGTTGGTACAGCTTGCTGATGGAGGCTACTTTTTAATTTGCCAAAACCATCATCATATCATATCATAATAATACGTGCCAGTTAAACTGGTTAGCATATAATTTACACCGGTTTAAGCTTGCACACTGGAGTCAAGCGTCAAAACCGGAAATCAACCCAACTCTAGGTTACTGTGAGAATGGACCATACACTGAGAGTAGGTCTGAAAATTGACTCACTGTAAATTACACCAGGGAGAGCTTTAAAAAAATCCATTAAGGTGCCCATAGAGTGGCAGATCATAGCTGGGAATGTACTGAGCTGTATGTGATGCAAATCTGAAGTATCTAATGTGCCCGCCTACGTATCTTGTGTACTATACAACGCCAAGAGAAATCCCCTATGGCCCTTTTTTGGTAAAGTATTTAGACTTCTCGTGACTGGGACGGAGGCACCGGCTTACATAAATACACTCTCAGGTTGCCCCACAGTGGATTAGGGGCAAACCACCCACACTTGATTCAGTTCCTTCCAGTAATCAGCGCCGTCTCATTTGACCCATTTAGTGTAACATTATGCTTACCCAGCTGGTATGATTTCAGACTCCTTTGCCCTCCCCTGCTATTTTCTCCCAGGCAAACTACCCAGATGAGAAATTCAAGGTACTGATGAACAGACAGAAAATTAGCCCTCCTCTACCTCGCTGCTATTCTCCTAATGGAAGAGCCAGAGCAATGGTTTACGATGCAGCAGCTGCAGCAGCAGGCTGCCTCTGATCTGTGTGACCCCCAGAGAGGGATCCAGGGGTCTGGCTGCCTGTGGGGAACACAGATAAACCTCCTTCATGTCCTGAACCCTGCCCTCTCCACTCATTACTTCTCACATTCACTTACCAGGGGGTGGTGGTGATGCCATATAAACCTCTCGTTCAACACATTTGGGGACTCCTAACGGAGAATGTGGAAGGTTGCTGATGCACAGTGAAGAAAATACAGCATTTTTATAGCATGTAATTCTGCAGAGGTGTGTCTTTGTGTTGTTTTGTGTGTAATCAGCTCATTCAGCTGCTCGAAGCCGGAGGTTTTCTCGGTTGTAGCATTTTAATGTAAGAGTTAATAAACAGCTCTCCATGTCAGCTACTGTAATTGCCTACAGGATGACTAATTCCATAGTCAATCAAATTGATGGTTTATTTTCTTTATTTAGGAGATAGTGCATCAACTTGATAAGAAATGTCCTGCAGCACCGTACTAGAATCCAATACCTCCACAAAGTTAACTGTTAATAAATAACAACGAAGCAGTTTATTTGCTCTTAGGACCCGTGTTCAGTGCTTTAGTAGTTTGGCTTTGTCTCCGGGCTGTGAAATGTTTTGCATAGATACTTATTAATTGGTTACACCAGAAAAGGTGGAACCAAGTTATTGCTGTGGGACTTACAAGTTAACTTTCACATTTTAACAAATCCCAAGTCAAGTTCTAAACTTAGATATTTAAGTCCTAAACAAGTCAATAAAGCACCATTATGCAAGAATTGGTATTTATTTTGCAATTCGGGGCCCCTCCTTTCTGCACATCCTGTACTTATCCATACAGCCTCTTTCTCTTCTGCATTTTGTAAAAAGAAAAAATCCTTTCACACACCCTTTGTAGTCTTTTAATGGTGGCATTTAAACGTTGCCATGTTTCTCCGTTAGAGAACAGCGGCTGTGGTCAGTTTGAATTTACATTACTAACTACTTACTAGTAATTTACTCCAAAGGTAACAAGTTGTCACTGCAGAAAAAACACCTCAAACCATCCCAGCAGGATAATCCCCTTCTCTGGTGTTCAACGTTATATTCAGTAAGTTTCACACAGTCATAGCTTTGCCAAAATATCGCTACTGACACTTTCGTTTGTTGCTCACTAACGTGTCATGGGTCAATGGTGTTAAGGTCACTTGAGTTTTGATTTTGTCAAGTCAAAATACATTTGTCATAAAGAAATACAGAACACAAACTAGCAACACCTTCTTTGCAGATGTGTTCTAACTTTGCTTTACAGTTTTGTTTGCTATTATGAATGAGACATTAGTGAAGTGGAGATCTGCAGTACTACTTGATCAAAGCATTATAATGAATGTATCAGGCTGAAAAATGACAGGGCATAGCAGGATTACACCTGCAGAGGTGGGTTTCCTCCACATTCAGATTGTCCAGCTGTGCGAGCTCAAACCAAGCCCGGTTCATCATAATAGAGCTCTGTCACAGTGGATTGAAGGCCCTTGTAATGAATAATTATAGCATGGGAAAGAAACATGATAGAATATAAAACAAAGAGGGAGTGTGGAGGGGGAGGGACGGGGGTGCAGCTGTCGAGAAAACAGGTGTATGCCATGAATAATACAGAAATGCTACCATACTTTTGATCAGCTTGAGCTTGTTTATGTTTGCAGTCACTAACTGCATCTTGTTACGTAGATGAAACCAAGACTCGTAAAAAGCTAAATGAGGCAAAACAATAAACTGCAGTGGTTATTTTCGAGGAACATGTCGCATTTTTAGATTTTAGTTAGTAATGCAATCCACCTTTGGGGTAATTTGTTAATTATGCTATATAGAGATTAATTAGAGAGGACACATGCACCGCATGCACACACTGCCTTGCCTGAGCAACGGTGCACTCTGTTAATTACACACAAACCACAAGCACACGTACACACACACAGCTCTCGCTTGTGTCCTTGCTCGAAGCCATGCACCATGTGCCGTGACTCGCAGAGGTGGGAGCAACAAGCCGTGAAGCTGGGACTTTTTAACTCAACAGTTCTACTGGCCCCTGACATCACCCTTTGGCCCTGATAATAAACCAACTACTCCCGGACCAAGGGGCACTGGTGCCAACTTATAAAGAATGATGATAACCCAACAACGATTTCTGTCCTACAAGTCTGGCTACAAAAAACATCAAATTACATTCCTGAAATGACTGAATCATGCTCAGTGATAAATATTAGAAGATGATGAAACCCTTTGGTTGCATGGCATCATTTGACACTTCAATGTCCACCGTGGTACAAGCTGATGGTTTTCAGGCACATTAACCACATTATTATGAAAACAATAACCAAGAACTACATGAAATAAATCTCATACCTAGAGCACAGCCCCCCTTCCCAACACAGCAGATGATCTAATTAGATTTGTAACACCTGGCTGCAGAAATGTGCATATTTGAGAAAATGTGATGCTCTTAATTGTCCCGCACACATGGCTGTTTGTTTTACCATTTAACATATTTACAGATACATTTAAAGTGTTGTGGACATTTTTTCAAATACAATCACCATTGAAGTGATTGAAAAGGCTATTTCTACTACACCTTTTAACTATACATGTTCAACTGCCAAGCTATACAATTGCATACATAATCAGCCACAATGACAAGATGTAGAATACTAAGCTGTAGGCTTACAATTATTAAGACTTCTATCCACTAAAATAATTATCAGAACACCTCAAACTTGCCTCCTTCAGAGCAGCCATTATTGCTCTTTCAAAATGTGACAAAAAGAAATGGAGATGCTGTGTTTAAAGTGATGGTAATTTCACCCTAGGGTCCTTTGCACCATGACCTCGAGCCAAACACCCCCCCAGAAGCTTTTTTCACCTGGGTCTAACATTGGGAGAGTTAGCTAGAGTAGCGTTATCAGCTGAATAGCTTAGCGCAGGGGCTAATGGACCCATGTTTGTATCTCGTAAATGACCCCACTAATAATGCCCGAAATGATACCAAACTTCTACACTAGTACAAATAGGTTATGTACTCATAAAATTATGGATTGGAAAGTTTGTAAGTACACCAGAAGTTTATGAACACTTGCCTGGTCTCTTCTGCTCTCTGTTGCTGTTGCTGCTACCTGCAGTTAGATGAGTGCTTAGGGCCGTCTACAAATTACTACACCGAAAAGAGATACAACAAAAATATTTATTAATTTAATGATTAAATAACATAATAATAAGCTAGTTATACTGCAGCACTTACTTAAAAAGAAAAGTTAAATTAAAAAATATTTTTGTTGCATCTCTTTTCGGTGTTATAATTTGTAGACGACCCTAAGCACTCGTCTTACAGCAGCAACAACAACAGCAGAGAGCAGAAGCCAGCAGGCAAGTGTTATTTACATAAACTTCTGGTGTACTTACAAACTTTCCAATCCATCGTTTTATGAGTGCATAACCTATATGTTCTAGTGTAGAAGTTTGGTATAATTTTGGGGTCTCGAGGTCATGGTGCAAAGAACCCTAGGGTGAAATTACTCCGAACCATCACTTTGACATTTTTTTATTGAAGACTATACAAGAACCTGACCTGTATTGGTATACATCTGTCGGAAATTAAGTAACAATAAATTGCAGCACAGATTTCCCAAAGCTTTGAGATAATTGAGAAACAGTTAAGCCATTTCATAGATTGTCCTCCAAAGAGAGCACTGATCAGCAAACCTTATCAGAAATGTTTATGTAAACGAATTATGTAAATTTAAATAAAGATTTGTTGTAATGTGAAGAAAATAGGTGGATTGAGTAACATTATAGCATTAAGCTTATGGGAACTGTTAACTGGGTAACGTAGTTAACCATCAAATATTAGCTAGCAAACATAGCCAGGATTATAGCAAGGCTACATTAACTGTGTCTATTACTACACAAAAGTCCCTAACCAAAACTGTAGAAAGCACTTAATCAGAAACAAGCTTGAAACAATACTTGGTAAAAGACAATTTTCACTCAACCATTATAGAAAACAGTAATAGTACTATATATGATATACAATTACAATTAGCCGTTCACTTGAGGATGACAGTGATGCAAAGTGACATCCATAAAAAGTGACAAGCAGATGTGTCCGCTGCATAAGACAACCCCTGAGGACAGATGTGTGGGGGAGTGCAAGGACTCGTATTACTTTTTTTCTGCTCCCAGGGGGTACCTGCATAGATCAGGGTGGAGCATAATGTCTACAGTGTCAGTAATTGGTTGCCTTTCAGTCGTTCTTATCCTGTGATTTAAATATGATCATCCGTTCACAATCCTGGGTAAAATCCCCCTCATGTAATGGCATGAGGTTTTCAGGATGGAGGTATTTAATCAGTGTGTGTGTGTGTGTGGGGGGGGTGTGTGTAGCCATATGCACCCACCAAGGACATTATGCTGTCTAGAGCTGTCTCCTGCCTTACCTCTGCCATCCTCTGCCCGTCCTTGACAGATCGCATGGATATTGGCTGCCTGCTTAAGAAATAACACCTACCATCAAGTTGATAGAGGAGCTCTGAGGAGCCAGCTTCTCTTCCTCTTTCTCTCTCTCTGGGATGTTTACATCCAATCCTCCAGGTCGCCGTCTCAGCAATGATCATGTATTCAGTGGGGATTTGGGGCGGGGGATGGGGGTGGGGGGTGGATTGAGGGACACAGGATGTAAGTGCTCCTTCGGGAAATAAGGGTCACCTCTTTAATCTCCGACGTGGGGGATATCTCCAGCCTGTGTACGGGATGAGAATGTGTTGTTATCCGGCAGATTGTTTAGCCCGCCTGCCAGCCGTTCAGTGTATACATTAAACATGTGTGGTTCGGTAATCTTACTGTTAGTAGCGGCTCTCTTGTTGATGGAATAATAAGGGAGGTCACAGGTTGTTGGTGTGCAATACAGGACTTGTTTTCCATGTGGATTAGTGGACACATCACAGGAGGTTTACTTCAGACTTGAATAAAGTTACTTGCTGCCGACATCTAATTGTCCTGAATTTGTTTTTCCAAGTGACTGAGTCATTTGCTCGACTGAGACCGACTCAATAAAGAAGCTACCTATAATGTCCCCATGAAGCAGGCACTTCAAAGAAAACCTTTTGCCAGTTTGGGCTCATTTATTTAATTCCACCTGGTGTTTGGTAGAGACTATCCTCGCCAGGAAAACAACAGCATTTGTTAAAACAGCGTAAAATGACCTGATGTTTATGTTAACTAGCAAATTGGAAGTCGTCTGACATTTTTATACCAGTGCTGCAGGAAGTAGTGTGCCCTATACAGTATGTAGTGAGGGATTGTAAGGGTGTGGAGGTTGGGGTAGTTGATGGGTTGTAGCGAGTTCAGCTTTTTAAAAATAAATAGACATTGGGACTGAACGATTTGTTCAGTACTGAGCTTCTTGTCTGAAAATAAAGCACTTCTGTTTTGTCTTTGCTCTTTTTGATTCAGGCAGCGAAATGCATGTGTATGTTATCGAAATCCCATCACCAAATGTCTTGTTAAGATCTATAATTTGGGACAAGGTCTATTATATAAAATGCAATGCCTAGAGTGGATTTGGTTGATAGTGTGCTTCTTTGTTTAAGTTTTCGACGTAGCTTACATAGTACTGCTCCTGTTGAGCACATTACCTCAACTGCCACCTATTCACCAACTGACAATTAAAGATGTTCCCTGCTACATATAATAAATTGTCACTTTTTTAGACTACTTGTTGATTATAGGTCCAGATTGACATCTAGAGACGTGTCAGTAAAAGTGGAAGAGAAATTACAGAGACATAAAACACACAATAATACTTCAATAATATTTCTAAATGTCTCTACGGCAAACAGTTGGACTAATGCAGAGTATGGGAATGCTGACAAGCAGCTGTAACAGGAATAGTAATTTGCACTACTTCATGCATATTGGATCTCTTTGGTACTGTAATTCCAGTGAACAGGAAGTCTCACTTACTGAAAGTTTGCACCGTTATTTCTGACTTCACTCCCTTAGCTGCGTTGACAGCATTAGTGTGAAATCAACTGGGTGTTGTTTCTACAAGAGTCACCAGCTTTTTAGGGTTGAAGCTCTTAATTATGCCGGGTGTAAATGAGAGGACTGAAGAGAGTAGGGCTGGGCGATGGGGAGAAAATCAGATATCACGATATTCTTGACCAAATACCTCGATATTGATATTGCGGCAATATTCTAGGGTTAACAGTTGGCGCTCTAACAGAATATCTTCATACTTAGATATTAGATAAATAATCATCAGTAATGTGGACATAATGTCTAAGTGGGGAAAAGGCAAATAATAGAACAGCTAGAACAGTTTGGTAAGTTAAGAAAAGTACATCACTTTACTGTAATGCAGCCTTTAAAACCAGTAAAATACAACACTTATGTCATATTACGATATCCAAAATCTAAGACAATATCTAGTCTCATATCATGATGTTGATATAATATTGATATATTGCCCAGCCCTAGAAGAGAGAGCTGGCGTGGCAAAGCTTATAGCGGCACAGTGGCACTGACCCGCACATGTTTCTTTCAACT
This sequence comes from Perca fluviatilis, assembly GCF_010015445.1. Classification (NCBI taxonomy): domain Eukaryota; kingdom Metazoa; phylum Chordata; class Actinopteri; order Perciformes; family Percidae; genus Perca; species Perca fluviatilis. Next base: position 25,571,076 of record NC_053115.1, read on the forward strand.
GGAAAACATTGCTAAACTTAGAACCGTGGTTTCGCAAGGTGAACTTGAGATGACCATTCATGGCTTTATATCATCACAGCAACTCCATTTTCACTTGTCTTAGCAACTCGTCCCAGGACCGTCTATAACTGGGTCAGAATTCTGCTGCTAGGCTGTTGACCAGGTCCACCAGAATGTTGCACATCACTCCTGTCTTATCCATGTTACATTGGCTTCCAATAAAGTTCAGGATCCAATTAAAAGTTCTTGTTCTTACATATAATGCATTTCATGGACAGGCGCCTGTTTTTATCTCTGACCTGCTCCATCCGTACATCACTAACAGGTCACTCAGGTCTTCTAACCAGGGACTACTGGTGGTCTCACGCACTCGTTTAAAGACTAAAGGTGATCATTCCTTTTGAAGTGGTAGCTCGGACTCTGTGGAACGCCCTTCCTATTAACTTACGTTCTGCAGTCTCGGTTGACGCTTTTAGAAAGCAACTGAAAACACTTGTTTCAACTGTTGTGTTGTTTTGTCTAATGTTTATAATTTTGGGTTTTATTCTTTTAATCCTCATTGAAATTGCATTTGTTGTTGCTTGTTTATTTTCTGTTTTGGATCCTATTGTATTTTAATCAAATGTCTTTTGTGTGAAGCACTTTGTGACTCTGTCTGTGAAAGGTGCCATATCAAATAAATTACTTACTTACTTACTCCCAGCCTTAGGCTCTGCGCAGATGAAAAGACGACAGAAAAAAAGACCAAACATAAGGCATGTATGCTAATGTGTCAACTCAGTAAGCTGGCAAGATGATGAATAAAGCTGCTTCATCTCCAGCACTGCGTGTAAAGCTGATACAGTGAGACACACACATTTTACTAATTGCATACTGTATGTATGCTTTTAGATGTACCCGTTGTCTCTGATTTTGTCATTGAATTTTACTTTGAGATCTACTGTAATTAATTTCGATGAACTGTCCATAAACTACGATGAAAACACAGAATGCTAACAAAGCCAGACTCTCAACACAAAAGTGTACCAACAGTAGGGGGGTAACGGATCACAAAACTCACTGTTCAGATGACTGTTTTAAGTCACGGATCGGATCAATTTTCGGATCAGCACAAAAGAGGGAATTTTAATGATTTATTAAAAATGTAATAACATTAACTTTCAACAACAATTAGCCTACTTCATCAGTAAATTGCAGTTAAACAACAAAAACAGATGAGAAAAGGGTATTTTACAACATGCTCTGGTTTATTGGCAATTCTTTAAACCAATCACAATCGTCATGGGCGGTGCTAAACTCCGCACAGAGCCTCTGCAAAATAGTTGTGCGAGAAAAAAACTCAGATTGCACAGATAGTCTAGCGAGCTGTCTCAATTTACCATGCAGAGATCTGAGGAGCAGTTAACCGTAGTCCTCATAAATCCACAGAATAAAAATTCCAACACAAAGAAAGCGTAAGAAAATGGAAAATGCATGCATCCGGCGAAATTTCCTGCAGCACCGGAGCAATCCCGGAAGTGGAACACAAAGGATATAAACTACAACAGCAGTGACCAAGTGCTAGTATGTGCGAAGTGTAACAGAGCTGTGTAGCATTGTAATCAAATATATAAATGGAAATAGGTTGAGTATAACTAATATTTACATATAGGCCTATATACAGATCAGTCTCAGGTTGAAACTTGTAGTTCTGAAAGTTAAGTTTTAACTTTAACTTAAGGTAATGTTTATGTATGTTTAATGTTTGCCTTAGTTTGAGGTTATTGCATTTCAGAATTTTTTTTCTTTAAAAACAATGTAATATGGGACTTAAATGCACTTAATAGGTTTAGTGTTTTGAGAGATGATATTGTAAGCAATGTAGGCAATAAAAATGTTGCTTTTTCTGAAAATTAAACCAAACTATTGTATATTATTGCTCTTTAATAAAACAAAAGTATTTCTTATCCGATTACTCGATTAATCGATGGAATAATCGGTAGAATACTCAATTACTAAAATAACCGATAGCTGCAGCCCTACCTGTATCTTTTCAAGGCGACCCTTCATAGAGATTTATCAGCTTACTTTAAGTAACAGTGACAGTAAAAATGTGTTTCACACACTCTATTATTATGGTTAAACTTTGCAATTGATCCGTGGTTCACATGCATTCATGACTGAGTGTTGATCCGTACGGACCACGGATCAACTATGGTCCGTTACACCACTAACCAGCAGCAAATAATACAATTGAATAAAAGAACTGAGGAAAATATTACAATATAATTCATCCTACTGTGTCTTTTGGGAGATATTGCATATCCCCCTTCTCTGTGCAAGGTGCTAAACCACACTTAAAGCAATATAGTTTCAGTTAATGATTAGACAGAGAAAGGCAAAAGGAAAATAATACAGAAGCATATTGAAAGGCATCATTTCACAACACGCATTCACCCTTGTAGGCCTATTTATACATCAAATCAGTGGCAATGTGTAATACAAGTCCCATTGCATCTATCAACGGAAACACTGGAGTGTTTATCAGTATTTCATTTCATGGATCAGTTTGTTCATGTTAGTAACATATTCATATGTTAAAGTAATAGTTTGATATTTTGGGAATGTTTATTTGCTTTCTTGCTGAGAATTAGATGAGATGTTAATACCAACCTCATCTCATATTTGTTAGCTAAATATAAAGCTGGAGCCAGCAGCCAGTTTGGTTAGCTTAGCATAATGACTGGAAACGAGGAAACAGCTAGCCGGGTTCTGTCCGATAGTCCACAAAACCCACCTACCAGCATCTCCAAAGCTCACTGATTAACATGTTATATGTTGTTTGTATAGTCCGGGGCGGGACTGAAGTGTTAAAATTACAAGATGTGGTTACTTAGGAATTATGCGCCTGACTATTTCTTTTACGTGACCAGTGACTTCCTGGAGTCTCCAACGCGGTGCCCAGCATGGCATTTGATTTGTCCTATATAATCTATAGAAGGAAAGCTGCACTTTTAAAGGTCTGGGTATCTAAACAGCAATCTAGACCAGCAAACACAATAGTCTGCGGTTTACCAATTCTCTCAGATTAAGTGCTGGATTCAAAAGGTTTCATTTTCACAGGGCTGAAGGATATGGGGAGAGGGAGTTAGTCAGTGAGCTGGTGTCAAACAGGAAGAAAAATGCGGTAGAGAGGCAGAAAGACAGAGGGAAAGTGAAAGATGGAGTGAGAGAGAGACAGAGATGCAAGACAGACAGTGAGAGAGAGACTGAGAAGTTGAGAGAAAATGTGATTTGGTCTGGGTGTTTTGGGCTGCATGCTCCATTTGCCCTCCCTTACAGAGAGGGAGAGTGACATGCATTGGCAGGAATTGAATCAGTAGATTAAACACCCCCTCCTCCTCTCTTCCCATCTCCTCTCCTTTCCCCTCTACCCCCCTCACCTCCCCTCTTTTTCTCCTCTCCACCTCATTCTCCCGTTCCATTGATGGGGGAAATGTGGTGAAGATTGCAGGCAGAGATGTTCTTGCCAAGTGAAGCTAAGGAGCCTTTGTCACAAGTAAGATGGATTGGGTGATTAAATATCCAGCATTAGAGTATTAGTAGCCACTCTTGACCATTAGTGCCAGGCGGCGGCAGAGATACATTAAGGAACTGTCTGTGGACAAGGCAGAACCTCTACTCCAAGTTATCAAATCCTTCGTGCTATCATGATGGAATTCACTCCAGCTCTGCAGCAGCAAAATTGAAGAGTCAAGATAATAAAAAGTATAGTCCTTACATCTAAGCCGGAAACTGATGACCCTCAGCACTAGGCCTGTCGCATGGATTTAGGTCTAGTTGCAAAGCCAAATAGGGCTGTACAATATGGGAAATTAATCTCACTGTGATGTTTTTAGACCAATATTGGGGTTCAATATGAATATCAAATAGGCGCTTTTGCTTTTCGCTTTGACACCAGATCCTCCGCCATCGTCTTGTCGATTAACTCACCTCCTACTCTGTACTGCTGTGCAGAGCAGATACTTTTAGTTTAACTGGACAAGGTGTGAATTACTTAAAGTTATGGAAGATTGCCCGCAGTGTTCTAATCTGTCAAAATGGCAGTTGGCCATCAGATTTTTTGGTCATTATTAAAAAAACATCCATTTATGGCTAACTGTGGGAGTTAAAATGAGACTTGTGCACAATGCTTAAGATTTATAAAACAAAATCAGGCGTATAGGCTGCTTTGTAAATCTGACCAAAAGAATGCAAATGTGTATTTCTGTGTTTGTGCGTACACACTATTCCCAATGCCAATATGCTTGCAAATGGCAAGTAGCCTCCAGTATATAAATTACTTGGATGATGACTGTAACTAAGTACCAACACCCACTCCTAATAACCTGTAAAGTAGTTGAAAAAGGTGTGGTTGTAATGGTACAAATGGGTAATAAGTGAGGTGTTTAACAACAAAAATGACTCGTAGCTGTACTATAGCTGTCACTATGTCAAAAAATAAGAACTCTGCTAAAAATAAATTACAAGCTTATTTTTTCATTGTACAATAAAATGACAAAAAAAATTGTTTACTGCACAAAACTGCAAAGCTCTGTTCTGAATCTGGAGTTAGTTTAAGTGGTGGTGAATAACTTTTTTTGTCTTTGTTTTCACCCATCTGCCCTGTGATATTAAAGCTTTGATCTATATATCTTTAAGGTGGAGTTAGAGACTCTATATGCATGACTATTGTTGAAAATCTAAGAGGCCTAGCTCATAACCCTTATTGCACAACCCTTACTTTAGAAATTATCACTTTTGTAGCAAAATTCTTCTGGAGTTGTATTTATATACATTATTACTTATGCCAGCAGTACACACATTTGTGTGTTTATATGGCAGGTTTAAGCAAGGCAAGGCAACTTTATTTGTACAGCACATTTCAGCAACAGGGCAATTCAAAGTGCTCTACATAAAACATTAAAGAGCAGTTAAAAACGATAAAAAAATTTTTAAACAGATAAAAGACAAGAATAAAATTTACAGTGCAGTATAAAAACAAGTTAACAGAGTCCAACTCGGGCCTCCCAGAGGACTTATACTTTACTTTAGCAGGTATTAGGTGGATAACGACATATTCGTTATTAGTTAGTTTTTAACATTTGGGCTTGGAGAGCATGTTTCTAATTCACCAGTTTATATCCGTGGAAAAATATGGCAATAATGACACCAAGATGAATGAATTTCAGGCAACTTGGAAAAAATCAGAGAGGGAGAGAGTTAAAGCTGATCCTTTTGGTATTGATTTGTTTGTCACAAATAGTGTTTTTTTTTCTGTACAAAGTGTATCAGCACAATCTGAATGGAAGTTGACATCCTCTGAACAAGCACTTTTTCAGACGAAAAGCCTTTTTACCACAGCCAGCCTAAGTACTCTTGCAGCTGACTAAAGTGGACTTAAGCCACAGTGTAGTAGTATGTAATTTGCCAGGTAGATAAACCTCTTCGCCATGCATCGTCTCCAAGTTATCGCAGGCCCTGCATGCTCCAGACTGACCTTTACTTTGAGGTGGTTACGCTGACCTGGAAATTCCACAGTGCTGATTGGTTTAGGGGTTGGAGATGCAATCTGGTGATGAATACTGAAAAGGTCAAGGCAGCCTCTCTAAAGCAAAGTCGTTCTGTTGGGTTACATGCTGTCTAAAATGCATCTGATAATGCCTTTTCTCTGTCTGCCTTCCTTTCTGTCTGTTTGTCGAACACTGTGTTCTAGGTGCAGCTTGTGTCTCTCTCTTTCCTCTGGTGAAAACACATTAGCCTCTGAAATAATGCACAGGAAGTAGAATACACTGGAGCAATGGCGTATTGTTACCATCAAGTATTATCGTAGCTGTTTATCTTTAAATTTATGTTTTTATCTTCCTTCTTGCTCAATGTTCATGCAGAATTGTTACTGCTAAAGAAAGTAAAGCTGCTTTATATTTACAAATCCTCAAATGACTATATGTAACGTGAAAGAGGCTTCTTGCAGTGATGAAATCACAGAATTATCACCCAACTTTACAGCTCTGAACAGCTTTTTAGGAGGGATACAGCGAACCGAATGAAACACCGTAATGGAGCAAACACTAACCTCATTTAAATGACTGGGAATCAGCCAATGTGTGACAATCTGCATTAAATAGAGTTTGTCAATATCATTATATTATTCAACGTTTCAGCTATTGGACCTATCCACTATCTCTTTTTGCCTTTTGTAAACCACCTTTTTTCTTTTATTCTCACCTCTTTGCAATACCCAAATTTAATAAGCTTATAACAGAAACACTGCAAGTTAGGCTGCATTTAAAACCTAATTTTGTGTAGTTACTGAAATGTGCTTGTATAGAATGTGATGACCACAACTTACACTACATCAGTTCACACATGGGTTAAAACTGTCAAAATCGTTTTGGTGCTTGTCATATTTTCATAACAATAACTAAGATGGGATTTATGCCTAAATAGGACTGGGCGATAGGGAGAAAATCAGATATCAGGATATTCTTGACCAAATACCTTGATCGATATTGTGGCGATATTCTAGGGTTGACAATTGGTGCTTTAACAAAATATCTTCACACTTAGATTTTAGATAAATAATCATCAGTAATGTGGACATAATGTCTAAGTGGGAAAAGGCAAATAGGACAGCTAGAACAGTCTGGTAAGTTCAGAAAAGTACATCACTTTACTGTGATGCAACCTTTAAAACCAGTAAAAGACAACACTTACGTCATTTCACGATATCGATATAATATTGATATATTGCCCAGCCCTATGCCTAACTATGAAAAACTCCACACAAACCCCCTACATCTTGTCAACAACCTGTATAATGTTTCAGACCTCTAGGCCTAACCTTATGGGAGCTAGGGATATATATATCGTTGAAAAAGGAATTTGGCTGGCTACAATAATCATGATTGACATGTTGATAGCCAATGAGAGCTTGTTCTAACATGGGTATACAGAGACATGACTTGGGGTGAAAACTAAACAGAAAAAGGTGGGGATACCTTCATTGTGTAGGCAGCAACCTAACGAAAACGAGCATACCCGGCGGCACTATGCAGGGACAGGAGAAAATACTTTCAGAAGGAAGAAGCTCGATGAACGAAGTTAGCAGACAGCCCTAGACTCCACACACCGATATTCACAACTTGGATACATTTTTATGAAAAATGTAATAAAATGCCAGTGAATGCACTATAATTATCCCTCACTAAAGTGTTTTTCCACACCTAATGCTAATCCAAAATCTCAAAGAACTCTATGTATTGTATCTGTTTTTCGTTTTTCATTTCCACTTACCGGACGCCGTCTCCGTGTTTTCTTAACATTTCCATAAAGGCAGAATAGATATTGGTCGCCATTTGCACCGGGTAGTGTTGATACAGTATATCTTACTCAGGAACTAAATGTCACACCAGTAAAGTCGAGGCCTTTTTGGTAATGGCACATGGTTGCAAATGTCAGGAAAAGTGCATTGCTGATGAGTGACTGTTGTCTGGCAGCCTACGTGGCTCAGATCCAGCCACACAGAATGTCTTTGATATTAGAAAAATACTGGTTCCCTCATGTGAACTGGACTTATGTGGGCATCAAAGCTGGACAGGATCAATCTACTGCTCTTCATCAAATATATAGGCAGGTCTTCCATATATGCACTATTTCTGTTCAACACCGTGAAATGGGACAGATTAAAATGATAGATTGAAGGACAGATATCCCTTTTTTTTCCTCCATGTTGCTTCCATGCCGCAGACTGGATGGGGTGGAGTCACGTGACTAAACACGCGGTAGTATGTTTTTAAAAGGTAAATACATGAACATACCATGGATGTATAATTGGACCACACACACAGTGACGAAAGAATTAAAAAAACTGAAATAACCAACATGGGAAACTTACGTCGGTTAGAGGTTCTGAATTTCTGTTTTGATTACTTTTCGATAATCGTCCATCCCTAGGTTGTAGACATCGCTGCAGTCCCCGCTGGAGTCCTCCCTGCTTGACAGCCGTCCCTCCCCACAGGGAGAGAGGGCACAGCGAGCATTAAGTCCATGGTCCTGGGAAGTGGCGACAGCAAGGGGTGCTGTTAAGCTCACGGACGGAGCTGCGAGCCTCCTTCCCCCCGAACCTTTCCAATCCGACCTAGAGCCATGTCGCAGCGCACTGCAACAGAGGTAATGCGGATAGACAAAGGGATCCTCCACACAGAGCTGCCATCCCTGACCCCCCTAGTTGAATCCCCCAGAAAATGGCGTGATCTGCTACACTTTGAGAAGTGTTAACATAGTTTTGGTTCATTATAAAACTGGCGGGCTGCAATTGACCGCATTTGACTGTTAATGTGGTCGAAATCATCACTGAAACTCATACCAATGGATTTTCTGATTGCCAGATAGTCTAAATGAAATAAAAATAAAATAAATGCAAAAGGGACTAATAGTTGAATCTTTGTATTAAACGGCCAAATCCCCCAAAAATGTATTCAGGTACAACTTACAATACGTACAAGTACAAGTTGATCGTTAAAAGAAGAATAACTTAACACAGTTTATTTAAAATATGTACATGTACATCGACTCCTGTCTCATAATTGTCTGTCTTTTCTGGAACAGAGGAGGTTAAATAAAAGTTAATTAGCCTCGATATCTTTGTCCATTTTTTACTCTCTGTCTCATTGTTCCCTTAAAGCACGGTCAAAACTGCTTGCTTTCCGTCACCACAAACTCGCTGCTAAATTTCACCTTTTTAAATGCTGGTGGGACCAGGCCTTAACACTTAACCCTCAGCTTACTCTACAGGGCCGTGTGTGTGATGGTTAGATCAGATATAATTGACAGTGGTCTGGCAATATAATCAAACAACCCTACAACTGATATCACATCTTGATTTAAATGTTATTATTACAGAAATCATTTATGTGAAATGACCAAAACTGCTCCACCTTTGGCAATGAATTGTGTATTCATATCATGTTGGACCCCATAGCTCATAATAAATAGCTGATACGAGAATATTTAAGAATATTTCAGTTTTAAATTGAGTTCTAAAGCTTGTGTGTTTGTTTACTGCAAATCAGAATGTGGGGCACCTTCATAAAGCACTTTCTTCATCTGAACTCATTGCAACTTATTCTGTAGAAACTTCTATGAAGATTTCTGTACCATCTTATTTTTTACTGTTGCTTCCTAAGCCCTTCCACCTCGAGTCTGAACAAGATAGGATGCTGTAATGCAGCCCAATCCTCTTTCACATGTATTGGGTCCCATCTGCCTTCTTTTTTTGTACGTCTCAAGTCTGAGATTCTTTCCTACTGCTGAGTGAAATTCCATAGTAACCAAGATTATAATCTATACAGCAGGAATGATATATTTTCTCTCTCTCACTCCCACTCTCTTCAGCACTCAACTTGCCTTCCAAGGCCTGAGAATGATTCTGACTTCAGAGGGAAATCTCACCCTCACATCCGTGGCTCGCACCGCGCCTATGCAGAGTTAGCCTTTCCTTTCATGCTGTGCCCCTGGGATTATCATATCAATCTGCGTGACCTGATTACTAGGCTGCGGTTGGCTGTCTAGAGCACTGGATCAAGCGATCCCTCCGTAGCTGCCGTCTAATTAACACTAGCGTGTCATTGCTGCACTACCTCACTGAATCCTCCTCAGTGTAGTTTGGCAGTTCCTCTCGCTCCATCGGGAGGGTTCTAATAGGTCAGTGCTCACTCAAGTGATGCAACTTATGCAATGGACAGTAGAGGGATTCATTTTCAATCACTTTATCATGTGCTATTCTGTCACAGAGCTGATATGTGTCAATTGTCCGATGCAGACTGACATTCTATGGGTTTGTGTAACGAAAGTTTCTGTTCCTGTTAAAGCTAGAGGTGCGTATGAAATCAAACTTGTTTTAAGAAAAACACGTTTTATTCACAATCTTATGGAGAAAAACTACACTACCCACAATCCTAAGCGTAACAGCGACATCTCTGATTGGTCCAACTCGCTGTTACCATGGAAACATTTACCGTACCTGCGAAACTGCTAGCGGCTTCTACTTTACCTTCTTTGCCATTTTCAAAATGTTTTTGTGCGCCGAACCAAATGTTTTATATTCAAGATTCATCTCGTTGCTGATTGGCTTGGTTGCAGGTTTAAAACCTTTTTGTATATAAGCAATTTTTGAAACCTCAATGAAACAATTGAATGGGAAAAAACACTTCAGGAACCAGAGCCGTTAAAAAAGTGGGCGATCACTGTTGAGCTCTATTCATATTGTGCAGCAATTTGCTCACATTATAGAAAAAACAACCAAGGATTTCTAGTACTGTACCTGCCTAGTAAGCCAGCAAACTTGAGCTAACGTTAGCTTTGTGGAGATGGTAGGATTTCCCAAACTAAATAAATACTGCACTTATAATACAGTAGATACATTTTTAGCTGCAGAGACGATTTCTGGTACCTGGTCTCTGATTTATTATGAATAAAAGTTTTTGATTAAACTCTGGAATGTTGACATGGAAATGGCGGATTCATATTTTTAGTGCTGGGCATGGTGTGCCATCATGCTGACTTGAGCACGTTCGAAATGTCAAGTTGACCAATCAGATTGCCTGGTTGGATCTACCTATTGTATGATTTGTGCCATTTGCTTAAAAAATGGCCTTTAATGGTAAATTGAATATCAAAGTGTTCATTTTCTGTTAAACTAATCATTGTTCTAAAAACAAGTAAATATGCCACCTTGGGCTCTGTTGTGATGGGTTGACATTGTGATGGGTATTCTTACTTGTTTTATTATATTTTAAAGACTAAACTGTGTATGCTGAATAATTAATGAAACAATAACAGGTAAAATAAACAGATTAACTGACAGTGTTACTTATAATTAGTTACAGCCCTACTGTGCAGCTCAGTGTCTAGAAGGTCATGTTTTTGCTGTTCATATGAGGGGTTTGATTCCCTGCTGGACCATCCTTGCTGAAAATAAATGCAGTCATGCTACTGTGCTGTGGCGCTTCCGATAAAAGCATCTGCAGAAATGGCATATGTTGCGGTAGTTAGCGCGATCACAGACGCATTAGTGTGTATTATGATTAAGAGAAGTAGCGACTGCCATACCATGTGATCAGGTATCACACCCAGATGGATATTAGAGGAAGCATTACAGTGGCCTACATGTCATTAACAGGTGTGTAATTAATTCCCCATGATGGGCCAGTGTGACACTAATGCGTGTTGACTGTGTGGTGGTCCGCTCTGTGGGACTTTAAGGACGACAGCCAGCCAGACGTGTCCTTGTCATCCGTGTGCCTGTGTGGCATTGCTTTTCTGGCCAGTGATCCCTCTTCTCTTCCTCCTCCTCCTCCCCCTCTGCTGCATAGGGCTGGGTACCGAATTCAATACTTTTTAGGCACAGAGTGAATTGGCTCTAAAGTTTTGAGTATTGAAAAATGCCTCTTCATTCAGTACCCAATTTCAATACCTAAGGAGTAAATCTCATCAGCATCAGTGAGCCAATAAGCACGTAGCATTCTTCTACCAAGATTTAATAATACTTGTGATTACACGTCGCAGAGACACACAGGAAAAGCTCTACGTTACACACACAGAGACGGGCTCATGTAGTAGGAGCTGGAATTGTTTTTTTAAAAGATTTGTGCCGTAATGTTGTAATTTGTTTTATAAAATTGGTATTGAAAAAAGGTTAAATCGTTTAGAAACCAGTATCGAAGTCAAGGTATTGGTATCGGTAACGATATATAGAATATGTTTTAATGATACCCAGCCCTACTGCTGCACTCCTCTTCCTCTTTCCTGGCACACTGTACTGCTCATGGCTGCATTGCTCTTTGCCACCGGTTGGGGGTTTATTTGTAGAGTTGTGTGTTAGAGCTGGATGTAGTTTGAAACATGTGAGGACAGACGGGTCAGCCCTTTTTCGGTATTCAACTAGGTAAAGGTGAATCATCGCCCTGACAAGAAAGGTGTGTGTGAAAGGAGAACAATTGTCCATCCCTTCATTAGGTTGTGTAAGTTATGCATTGTATAAGGACAAAGTTGTTTGAGATGTCTACCCATGCCCAATACATATTTGAGTTATTCATAACAAATTGAGAAATTCATAATGTCCCCGATTAGCATTTTAGCATAATTGATTCTCAAGAAAAGATGGAATAATAAATCACTGCCGGCCTCCTTTTGCATGAAAGATCCACCTACATTATCCACCCTACCCCTCTCCCCTTCTCAGCAATGCTTTTTTCATCTGCCATTTGTATGCTTTTCATTACCTATCTGCTCCCTCATGACATACCAGTAATAGCCTTGGAGGCATGCTGGTAAACAGTTTTGACAAATTGAAATTACCCAGCTCAAGTGAAGAGACTAAAGCTGTAAACCAGGGGAAGGAGGAGGGCTCTAGCTACGTTCTCCAATGACAGGGCCAGCTCTAGTACACACTACTGACTGTGCTCACACTCCGTGAGCTGTGGCTATACAATGATTTTTTTTTTTTTCACAAAAAATCTCCAGTGTAAGCCAAAGACAATTTCCCACTCAAATGTGTAATTTGTGTTAAGATCACACAGCGGTGATACAAATATTGAATTGGTGTAATCATCCTTTCCTGCTGCATGCTGCAGTTTGTGCAGGACTTCCCCACATGATAATTAGCACCTCAGGCTCCTGGGCTTTCATAATGGCTAGATATGTGTGTGACGGTGACAAGCATGTAAACAGATTGAAGAGTAATCCATTAATGATGAAAAACATTATTAATAATCCTGTAAAAATAAACACGTTTGTGACAGGCATGTTAAACCTAAAGCAAGCTTATAAATTCACTACTAGAGACCACTATGCATAATTTCCCATTTTGACACACTTTTTTTCTGCTTTATTTTACAGTGTAAATTTGTTTGTAAGGGCTGACCCGAATGCTTTGAAGCCTTGATTGTTGCCATGGTAATCGGCATCCAAATCAGTGCTTTTCCATTTTTCTTCTTTAAAAAAAAAAAAAAATTATATATGCATTACCCCAAAAATCCTGAATAGCCCATGAAACAAGGAATAGTAATCCCACATTATTTATTATTTAGTTATTCTCACACGGAGCGCTGTTTGTTGTGTGTGTAGGGGGGGGGGGGTGTCGTGGGTCATGTGTGCGTAGGCCTAGGTGTGGTGCTGACTTCCCACTGAAGCTTTGATGCCTCAAAAGTGATATTCTGAACTTGTATTTTTACAATCAATCCTCTCACTGGCAACTGCGATTTGCAATCGGATCAACAGCAAAAAAACAGAAATAATGTGTACTATTGAAAACTATAACATTTCTTAAGAAAATCTAAATTAAAACATATTTGACTTTTAAAAACTGTATGTTCTCAGTACCTCAACATGCTGCACTGTAGGCGGTTATTGTAAGATTATCACTACAAAAACGTTCTTAACTTCCTGCTCGACAAAATCACTTCCCATCCAAGACACTATCCATCTTCATTTCCTATCATGGCTCACTGACAGGGGTTTCCATCATATGTCATTATTGGTGCATGAGGCAACTCAGCGGAACAATCCGCCACTCTGGGAAATGCATCAATCACCAACTCCTTGTCTTTACCTGACAGCTCAGCTCGGAGACAACAGGAGCTACGGCCCAACATAAGGACGCACTTGAACCGGAGCTAGATCGGTCCAAACAGGCTCATGCTGTATACAGCCGGTAATTAAGATTTGGGACTGAATATGTGGCAGCAGTAATCCATGCCTGAATGGCTGTCAGGCTTTACTTTGTGTCAATGTAGACGGATGAAGGAGGCATAACTGTCAGAGCAAAGCCTGAGTAGAGACAGGTGTTTGGACCCCCCATTGGGATAGGAAATCATTGAAGTAATGGATGAATGAGTCTGTACACAAGACAAAGGCTGCAAAAATTATACAGTACACAGATGCCTTGCTGTAAATTGCTAACTAAACCATCAGTTGAGAAAACATTACATGCAAGCACAATGCACATTAAAGCATTCACATTTACATATAATTCCTAAAAAGAATTGCAATGCCTTGAAATGATAAAATAAATTTTTAGGGCCAAGGGTCACTTGATTGGTGTTTAAATATGAGGTCAACCCAGTCTGTGTGCCCCGCCTCTCGCCCAATGTCAGCTGGGATCGGCTCCAGCCCTCCTGCCACGCTCCAAAAGAATTAGCAGGTATAGCTTATAGATGGATTTAAAATAATGTTTTACCCCATAAGAGCCATGTCAACATTTACATTAACTTACTTTTCAAACATAACAAGAATAAACGTCTAAATCAGCATTTAAAAAGAAAAAAATCTGTTACATGTGCAGTTATGCTGCAGCCAAGCCTGGTGACAACAGCTGACAGTTGCAGGTATGAAGGAGGAAACAAAATTTCAATAAAGAGATAAAAATGTTTGTGAACCACTGCTGTAGAGATATTGCTGTGTAACTGATATTAACAGTCAATTTGAAGAGTATGACTCATCTCTACTTGTGCTGCCAAGACACTATGTTATACCCTTCGTCGTTATTAATTGTGGCTGCAGTGGCCCTTGTTCAGCAAAAGTTGAATAGTGTTGCAATAAATTTGGTTGAAGTTACCCTGAGTGACAGACTTTGGCTGGTGTGATGCGTCAGTATTTGTTTGAATTTTCAGTTAACTCTGTATTATTCAGCACCAAGTCAGATACATAAGAAAAGACGTGAGACGTGAACGGTATTGGAAACTGGTAACCCTGACTCTAATATTACATTATTACAGTATAAACAAAAGATTATCACATTGCATTGTGGGAATTGTAGGATCCATGATTTGGGGAGTTTGACACATACTAGACTAGACTAAAAGTCATTGGCATACACATTGTGTATTTCAATATGTAAACAAGCAAATGTATGGAATGGGGGGAGAGGCATACCGATAAAAATAGAGAATGAAAAGTTGAGCTTTGCTTGGGTCATCTTTTTGATCTAAGATTTTGTGACTTGGGTTGACTTCAATTAAATCCTGGGGGAGGCTTCCCAGTCAATCTGTGATCTTTATCATGACGCTGCCTCTCAGATCTCTATCTCTCTGCGACCCATGGGAAATGGAGACGACTTTCATGACAACGGTTTGGACTCCAAGCTATTTCTGGCTGGCTCCTCTGCCTAGCAAGGCTGTGTCTCTATTGGCAACCTCAACCTTGAGCACCAGTCCCAAGCCCGACGTCCTTTTTCGCTCGCTCTCTTTTCTGGTTCATGCGTTCTATGCGAGTCTAGGGGGTTGAATTTTCTTTATGCAGGAGTAAGTTATGCATGAGTCACTCATTGCTAAAATCACCTGGGAAATTTAGCAGCACTGCATTTGATAATTTATGACTAAAAAGAAAACCATTTTAGCCCTTGAATTATCTCGATTTTCTGTTGAGTATTTAAAAGATTAGTCACATAGATATTTAAAAACAAGCCAAGTGTGTACGTGCATGCGCACACACACACACACACACACACACACACACACACACACACACACACACACACACACACACACACACACACACACACACACACACACACACACACACACACACACACCAATCTCTGGCTCTCCTCCCTCACTGGAAACTGTCCTCTGATGGTTAATTACATCCTTTGATCTGGGTTTGTTCCATCTGCATGATATTTCACGTAATGTAATTGTGCTGAATATTCACAGGGCCTGTCATCTGCTGTCAAGCCCTAGCACTACCGGCACACGGAGTGTCTTCATTTACTCACAGTGTATAGTGCAGGCTGTCTGCGTTTAAGGCTGAGGAAGTGTTTAGACTTTAAATTGCATCTTGAGATAGAGAATGCTGAAATACACCACATTCACTAAACAATGCTTAGGTAGCATATATAAGAGAATCTTCTCTATGTACTCACACAAAAAAATACTATTGCAAATCTATTCCTTAAACTTTTCCCTCCACACTCGAACCACATGCATTTATCCGACACGAGAGGAATATGATATTTCCATTACAATATACAGTAATATCTTCTTCCCTGATGTATGTATGTATATTTTTTTTTTACATCTTTAGCAAGTCAACATTCTTCCATTTTAATTATGTTGCACTATTAAAAGAAAATTGAGGCTTCTTCACTCATTCAATGCAGTGATTTAAACACTTTATTTTTATGATTATTTAGAAACATTATGCTGATGCTATCCTGTGATATAAGACTTTGTTCAGTGCTAATATGCAAGTGTCTCCGTATCGGTAAAAACAGCACATAAATCAGACTAAGTGGTATCTAATGAGAGTAATTATGATGAAAATTATGAAGACGTTCTTCCGTGTGATCCAATTTTTTTCCGATTTAATGTTCCGAGGGGATTCCAAACAAAAGACGCAACAGAATGTGACCATCAGGTGTGATCATCTATTATGGCACAGTTTCCATAGAGTATGAATATGCTGAAATGTTTGTTGTTGAGTGAATTATTCCCTTCAAATGTCAGTGTGATTGCTTAAATGATCAAAACACGACGATTACAGTATGTTAGAGATCTATAGAGAATATAGATCAAACCCTCAGCTAAAATGTATTTTGGAAATTCAATTCAAATGTTTTTTTTCTATAGCAAAGAAAAAATGGTTGTTGAGTTATTCAGCATCAGCAAAGATGCACCATTAATTTATTATTCCTGCTGAAATCCCAAACCCATTCACATGCTGTTACTTTAGGGACAGTGGCTCCTCTCTATCAATGCTCCGTTCGTAGGTGGCACATGATGGATTTCAGAGCGGTGCTCTTTCCATCTCCTGACTGCAAAGATTGCCTGGGGATGCTGGCGGGTCCCTGACAAGCAGGGCCTCCTCCATGCCTCACCTTGATCAACATTCAGCGTTGCCCCCTGAATCCATCATGGGCTGTGACAACACGCCCTATTTTGGGCTTTTTATATCATAGTGGATGATGTGGCTGCTGCTGGTAGCTGCTGCTGCTGCAGGTGGTGGTGGTGGTGCTAGTGGTGGTGGTGGTGCTGGTGGTGGTGATGATGATGTAGTGATGGTCTCAAAATGGATAGAGAACCTTTTATTGAAGTTCAATGTATACAGTATTTTTGATTAATAAATAAATATATGCACTCATCATTTAGATGCATGTCAGGGTTGTAGCGGGGTGAATAATGTATTATACAAGACCAGGCAATGTCCTGGAGAAACGACAACAGCAAGCTCCAAAACTGAGGAATAATCTGGAAATCTTTTGTCCTTCCTGTGTCCTCCTAGGAACCATAGGATTGCTCATATTACATTTTACAGACTTAAAATGGATTTAGAGATAAAAGCACCATACAGCACATAAAATAAAAACCTAATAGGAAAGCAGACTCTGAAACACAATAAACACAACAAACTGCAGCTTTAAAACATTCATTCCAGACTGTTCCTTCTTCAAAGGTCTCTAACAGTCATGATTATTTATTTAAAGTAGTGCAAGGAGATATATAAGTTAAATAAGTGCCCATAATGAAGTCCTTTCTTCATCCTCATTGCTACCAAGTGGTCTGAAATTAATCCAAAACAGATGACCCATAAAGCTAATGATATTTCTTTGAGGATCGCTTGTTTGATCTGATGTAATTATTGATTCTAATCTGCTCATCTGCGTGCACTCGTGTTGTGTAAATGTTTTTGTACGGATTAACTGCCACAGTTTACCACATTACGCTTGATTTGTCAGATAGCTTTGTCATCAGCGGGGACATGTTGCGAATGAGGCTGGGAGACAATTAAACATAAATCTCCATCATGCAAATGCAATTCCTAACTACGATTGTATGTCAAAAAATAATTTGCATGTTATTTTATTGTATCCCCCACTGACTGGACCGCTATGGTGATGAGATGAATGATACCGTGGCGGTAAACAAAGATCTGACGGCTGACAAATGATTCGTCATTAGTCCAACACTCATTTGGAAATAATGCTTTAACTATTATATTTCATAGGGGATGAGGTGCTGTTGTTGCAAATCACCCCCCTGGATAGTTGATTTTACACAGCACCTGATGTGAAAATGCATGTATGAAGGATGAACTGTGTCGTGATGGCTGAAGGTTACACCCTGAAAATAAAAACACTTTGCCGTCTTTATCTGCACCTGGGAAGCAAACTTGCGCAAGAATGCACATGCTGGCTTTTCAGGACAAAAAAACGCTTGAAATAGCCCAAAATTTCCTCTGTAAATACCATTGACTTCAAAGACAAATTTCACACTCCCTCTGTGACTTGTGCTCCCCCACTGCAGTGTCAGTGCCATTCCCTCCAGATGACTGCTTTTATTTGATATCAAACTAATGAGATTTCCATTCTCAAAGCATATCCTCTCGCTGCCTAGTCTTAGACGTTTCCATTTATGTATATACCCTGGAATGATATTTGTTTTGCATATTTACATAAGGCATATCCACCCTATCTATATGTTTTCCAAATAACAATGTTTTATTCATATATTTCTCTATCATTTGCTTTTCATATCCTCTGCTGCTGAAACCACATAAACTGTCAAAAGGAGTGATATGTATTATTGGTGTATTGAACATATAATTTAGTTTGCAGCTTATGTGGGCGAAAGCTTATATGCCTGAATACACAGACTCTCAATCAAGTAGAGCAATTATAATTGATATTCTTTGAATAGCGGTTATTGAAAGATTACTTTGCTCAGTGCTCTTTCAGGGAGACTGTTTTCTTTGTCTTTGCTTAGAGGAGGACAAATTAAAATACAGTATTTATAATTAATAACACTATACCGTTATAATCCTGTTGCCTACTGTAATGTACTGTACTGTATTTGGCAGCTGAAAATGAAGAACATCTCCTCAGAGCTCCACTGGCAGTGAGCGAGCCCAGTAACTGTATATACAGAGTGTGATTGACATCCCAGTCAAGAACATGACAGCATACGCTCAGCCAAGCTGGCAGACGACGCCTCCTCTCTCGCTCAGGAAAACATCAGTTTGTGAGCGACAGAAATCATCTTTAATACTCGTCTCTCTTTGGCCACACACACACAAACACACACACACACACACACACACACACACACACACACACACACACACACACACACACACACACACACACACACACACACAGGAATAGTCTTACATCAACAGAACGTCAGAGAGTGAAGTGTTCAAAGGCCAAGCATAAAATATGTCTTCCATAACTGCTGAAACACGTCCAGGTTGTACGCTACTCACCGCCTCACTTTGTCTCCCTCCATATGTCTGCTGTCCTTGGCACATCATACTCTCCTTTTTTGTTTTTTACTAACACACACACACACACACACACACACACACACACACACACACACACACACACACACACACACACACACACACACACACACACACACACACACAGACATACAGAGACACATGCACACAAGCACTGAATTATGGATGAACCCTGTGACACTGTGATGATACATTTGTCACATCTATACAAAGTCATTCTTTAGGATTGTCCCTCCTTATGCCGCCTAGAGTTCACATTTTGTCACTTGACATTTACGGAGAGGCTTATGACGGCCCTAAGCGCTGATGTCTCACTGCTGCTGACACTGAATCCAGACTCAATGGACACTAGCACAGACAGTACCTGAGGGCCTGAAATGGTGCAGAACACAAGCTCCATATTGGAGCTCAGCTCTGAGGTTTAACTGAGCAGCAGTTCTTTTGTAAAGAAAAAGTTTGCACATGATGTGTAGCACAAACCAACACCTGGGGTCCGTTTCAGAAAGCAGGTTTAGTGAAAACTCTTGAGTTTGTTAACCCTTAGATGAGGGAAACTCTGGGTTTTGTGTTTCAGAAAGGGAGGTTAATCAAACCTGAGAGAGAGGGGTAACTTCAGCCCGTTTCAGAAAGAGAGGTAACTTAACCTCAGTCAGTTACTATGGTAACTGAGTCTGTGAACCTAACCTGGTCGGGAGCAGGTTTTCTTCAAGTAACCTTGAGTTTCTCTCAGTCTCCTCTAGAGCCCGGCCGATAAAGGAGTTTTAAGGCCGATATTGATACAAATATTTGGGGATTTAAAAATCTGATATTCCGATATATTGGCCGATATCTATTTAAAAAAATAACAAATCCAGAAATGCGTAACAAAACATATAAATAAAAATAAACTTGTTTGTTTTATTGTCACAACAGAACAGAGGAACATCAAATTATATTAAAGTTCTGATTAATAAAATGTATAAAAATACAAACTTAAGATATGAAAGTCCTTTGAACAAAAACACAATAAAAAAATAAATAAAGAAATCAGAGTTGCCAATAGGGACGTTGTAGAGTGCCCTCTGGTAGACAAACTATGCAACGCCAACACTCATAACATGGTTGAAGGGTGTTTTGTCAATTTTTATTTTTTAAATATTCATTTATCGGCCATTATAAATGCAGATACCGCTAATTTGGAAAATGCCTAATATCGTCCCGCCGATAAATCGGTTGGGCTCTAGTCTCCTCCCTCTGACACATCACTAACCCTCTCTCATTCATTTCCTCATTCATTCCTTCAGTCTGTATCAGGCGCATTTTAGCATAGTTCGTTATCTGCATGTATAAAACAACAGGGTTGGTTTATTAACTGTGTTAGGCAGACTATAAAACTTTATTTCTCAAAAAATGGCATTTCCTTTTGTTGACGATCCCGTTGATGAAGTAGCTGTATTACTTCGCAGGGAGTTAAACATATGTCGGGAGATGATATTGAGGCCCCGACTATAGACTATAACCTATATAACCTTATCTGTCCTCATCAGAGGTGGGTAGAGTAGCCAAAAATTGTACTCAAGTAAACTGTAAACTGTTCTGTTACTTCAGAATAATATGACTCAAGTAAAAGTAAAAAGTAGTCATCCAAATAATTACTTGAGTAAGAGTAAAAAAGTACTCGGTGAAAAAACTACTCAAGTACTGAGTAACTGTTGAGTTACGTCTGGTTTATTTTTTAACATAAGCATTCAATCAGACGGACAAAAATACTAAATAATCATCTTTAGGCAAATTATAATTCATCCAATCAATAAAATAAATAAAAATTAATTAATTACAAAATAGCTTAAATTAAAATAATCCAGGTAAATTCAAGTACTTAAAAAATAAAATCCATAAAAAATAATAATACATAAAAATAAATAAGCACAAGTAACACAAATTTCCAAACCTACTTTTTTTTACAAGGCTCTGCAGGCAGAACTAGAACAAGGTAATGGAGCTGCTGTTTGGCACTTTTACTAAGGTAAACATGCTTTCATTATGAGGCCAGAGGCCTGTACTACAAAGCAAGATTTGGCGTTAACGAGGTAACTTCAGGTTCAACCCAGGGTTTTCTTTATCACGAAGGTGGATCACTTGATACCGGGTTCAATCGCCGTGGTAACTTATTCTGGACGCCTAACCTGGTCGGGAGCAGGTTATGTTGGAGATCAGAGATCAACCGGTGTAAAAGCACCGCCTACTGACCAATCAATACTCGATTGATAACGGCATCACCGTTCTTATAGAAGATCAGGCGGAGCTCGGTGCAGAGAGAGAGAGAGAGAGAGAGAGAGAGAGAGAGAGAGAGAGAGACAGGGAAGAGTGCGCTCATAAAAGTTAAAACATTTAGAGACCGACAACGCCGTAAACATTCCCTGATGGGTATATTTATGAAATATATAGATGTGAAAGGGAGGGAATTACATATCGGCTATTTCTCTGCTTCTTGAGCCAATGCGCACAGCGGTTTGAATTATGTTTTTTATATTATTTATTTGCTCTCACGATCGCTTCCACTGGCAGGATTAAAAACTGAAATAATAGGCTAATTACGGCAGTTTATGGAAAGGACAAGTGTAATTATGGTCAGATCTTGGTCCTGACTGATGGGGAAGTGATATTGATAAGCGTTGATTTACGCATCAGCGTAACGTCACCCATCGTGGACATGCTCCTACATCCCAGCAGATTCTTACGTTTTTTTTTTTGCAAACGGAAGTTTTCTTTACAACATTGGTGATGCGTGCATATTAGTACAGCCACTGTATAGCAAAGCTCCGTCAGAAGAATGTGACTCACTCTGAAATATTTTTTCAGTTTTTGTAGTGTTCCCTGAACACAAACCAGTAAGAGCCATTAAAAAGGTATCCACAGTATTGCAGGTGAATGATGTAAACCCTTTGAAATGAAAGATTATGAATTATAATTCTGTTAATGACATGGTGCTGCGGCCTCAGAATGGGAGAAGTAGGCCTAGGACTTTTTCGCCCGCAGGATTGCACCTAAATGAAATAGATTATAGGTTCAATACCATTTCACCAGTAACATTATACTTATGATTAAATATGAAAATAATACACTATAGCGGAACTTACGCATTTACTCTAGCAGCAATTTTCTCCCACGCATATTCTCTCTCTTTTGCAGCAGCTGCTGTGTTGCTTTTTTAACTTAATACATGTTCGCATGAGTATTTCCGCCTACCAGTTTGTTTGTGGTTGTTACCATGATGAATCGTAGTATCATTGCTCCATTCATGCTGCCTTTTTATAGTGGTGATACACACGCTTAACTCTGAATGAGCCACTTATTCAACCAACTCAAATCAGCTGTTCTGGAACCAAAAACTCAGTTTCCCTCAGAGTTCAGGGTTAGACTCAGAGTTTGTTAAACCTCCTTCCTGAAATGGGCCCCAGTAATCACATATTATGAGTGGCCTACATTAGGTACATTGTAGTCCATATCGACGACGTTTCATTTCTGTGATTGTTTAGGTGCCGTCTGAAATTCCCCAATTTTTCAGCCAGATGTCCCGTCACCTTCTGCTTTCTTTGTGTTGGCATTCTAAACTCCAGTGTGATTTATGAGGACTATGTTTAACTGCTCCTCAGATCTCTGCAGGGTAAATCCAGACAGCTAGCTAGACTATCTGTCCAATCTGAGTTTTCTGTTGCACGACTAACACAACTTTTGAACGTAGACGTGTTCCACCCAGAGGCGTCGTTAGGCCTGGGCGTTCCCGGCTACAGCCCCAAATTGTTTTATGAAAAGCCCCGGATGTGTGTGTGTCTCTCTCTCTCTCTCTCTCTCTCTCTCTCTCTCTCTCTCTCTCTCTCTCTCTCTCTCTTATTTTTTTTTACAAAAACAAGTATAATATAATTTAAAATAAACAGAATGGCACATGCAAATTAAGAAAACAAGTATTTTCCAAGGCACTCCCAATTCTTAATTTTTTTTGTAGAATTCTAATGGCAGAACTGTAACTTTGTCCCGTTTATTTTTCCGAGGCAAATAGAACGGGCAGCTACGTGCAGGGTCCGACCATCATGCCGTATTTGTTGCTATCACCTAGCAACCGTTTACTGAAAGGTATAATTTTCGGCAGAATCTAAGCCAAATCAGTCAGATACATTGATGCCATCAACTCAAAGTTTAGGTGCGCAACACTAATGATTTTGTTTGAAGTTCCTGTGACGTGACGTTTCCGGTCTATGGTTCAGACTTAAACGCACGGAGCTCTGAAGCAGACACGTGCGTCCCTTAGTGTCCACTCTCTCTGGAAAAATAGAGATGAGCAGCGCCTTCCATGGTCTGTGCAGCTTCAGGTTTATAATGGACGCGCTCTGGTGTGGGCATGCTGCGGCAGATGTGTTGCATTTGTGCTCCGTGTATTTCTGCAGTAGTTTCGGTTTTCCACCTTCAGTTTATAGCAGCGTACAGCCACTTCCCTGAACTTTGTCTCATTCAGGGACCAGAGACCCAAACAGGGCTCTGTGTCTGTCAGAAGGTCTGAGAGCAATCACGTAATGCACAGCAGACTATGGTGCATGTAGATTATTTTCTGAGATATTATAACTTTATTTTTCACCAAATATCACGACTACTCCAAATCTCAGAGAGCACAGATGGGATGAGTTATATTTTGAATGTGCACAAAGTTTTGAACATGAGCAGAAATCTTGCTCAAACACATCTGAAATATTACAGTCCAGGGGTTTATTAATTCATTAAAATGAATTCATGTATCATTGAGGTGAATAATTGTCACATGCACATTTAAGGAGCTTACTTCCCCAACAAAAGATGTAAAAGACGAGGGAGGAGTAAATTATGTCTAGGCTACATGTGTGGTGACACAGATATAATTAGAAAAGTCGATCAACAGGAGAATAAATAGTTGAAAGAAATACAGAATGCCTGAGAGCCTTACTGCAATATATTCCATTATGTTTTTATATTTGGATTGTAATCTATGTTTCCCTTTACATAAAGATCTTTTCAGCATACATTGATGCAGAAAAAGGTAGAAATACAGTAGGTGCATAACAATTCACCATAATGCAGGAAATTAGGTGTTTTTAATGCTCAAAATGTTCTGGGGGAGGACCCCCAGACCCCAGCATCATAAGTCACCACACTAATCTGGAAACAAAACCCTGGCTTTTGGGTTGCCAGGCCAGTTATGATTAGGCCAAATTTTGGTGCCATCTTACTAACATCTACAAACTGGGCAGCTAAAATGAACATACACTGGCTATTAACAAGCTGGGCAATCGCTGTTTTGCATTGCATTCAGTTTATTTAAATGGGTCCGGGCTAAGCCCCCAACCTCCTCAAGTCCTAGAAACGCCCCTGGTCCCACCAAAACAAGTTCCTTCCCAAGACTATTTTGCAAAGGTTCTGTCTGGTGCTTAGCGCTACCCAAGACAATTGTGATTGGTTTAAATAAATGCCAATAAACCAGAGCACTTTTTTCTCCCATTCCGGAATGTGTGGACTAGCCAGACCCTCCTCCCCAGCGCTGTGGAGGAAGGTCTGGCAATGTGAGACTAGGTACTTTGGAACATAAAACTCCCTCTATGTCTATCCACATGGGATCAATTGTATTTACTGGGGAACTCCACCGATTTTTAGTCAGAATGTACTGTTCAGCCTGTGAAACAGTTGCATAATGTATTCTGTGGCTCTGGAGGGCCCTGACAAATTCCATCAGGGTTATTTCGGATTGGGCTTGAGACTTCAAACTTTTAACAATAAGCATTTCTTTTAAAATGGGGGTATGGGGGTTAAGTGGGAATTTAGGTGTCAGTGTGAGTCTAATAAAAGACACTACTGAGTTACATTATCGGAAATTTAGGATCTAACGTTCCTGGAGCTTAACGCACGCTAGGGGCTAAAGATGTCTCAACCTCTGCTGCTTTGTGACCATTTTTTTTAAAGCTGTCTTTTGTAAGTCCCCTAAATTTGTGAAAGTGCAGTACTAAATCGCCAAAGTACCCCATTAAGGAAGGCATTGTTAAATTAGGATTTTTAGTGTGTATCCGTTAGACAGTGTGGAAAAGCGTGGCCTAAATGCTGACACGGATATGGCAAATACAGTAAAAGAGTTGACTTGCATGCCAGTTATACAAATCAGTAGCTGAGACTAAAATGCCATTGCAGCAAGGTAACCTAAACAGTCAGTACATTAACCTGCACATGATTAACCAGGTAACTGTTAGCTTTTTGGAGTAACCAGATTTCTTAAATGTCATGTTAACAAGTACCCAGTTTCTGTAAATTATGAAAAGGGGGTACAGAAACTTGGTTAACAAAAGTACATTTCTGCTGAAAAAACAAATTTCTGGCAATGTTAACAGGGTTTCTGATGGGGGTTTTACATGGGCCCATGAAAGGGAGACCAGGCTGGAGAAGGTATCACTGTGATGGCAGCATGGCAGGATGAAAGGAAAGATAATTTAATCTAAAATTATAAAATCCTGAGAACTAAAACATACTAAAATAAAGAATTGTGGCTTCTAGAAGTCTAAAAAAGTAAATTTACAGCTGAACAGTAGATCATAAATTCAGACACATTTGCACTGTGTGCTCAAAGGGGATAAAATCATGAGGTTGCAAAATCAAATGCATAAAGTAACCGTACCAAAAAAGGCTGCATTGCATATCACTAATACACTTAAAATATGCCACTCTCAGCATTGAAATATGCTTGTTAATCTGATGCATGGGTTTCACAGTAACCAGGTTATTGCAGTACGGTTAAATCAATTCGCAGATTTCCCACCTTTTATCTTGTGTGCATGCAAATCAAAGTTTCAAATTGATGAGGCCTGCTAGGTAGTATGATCTGCTGACTGGCAGAGGTGGGTGACTTGTGGACAGGTGAGGTATGGCAGGGCCTGAAATGACAGAAACATATCAGTAAAACACACCAACAACAGACTGATACAAACACTACAGTAGGTGAGCAGGAGGACTGGAGGCAGGGGAGGACGGAGCAGCCGTCGCCATGACTGAGTGGTTAAATTTAAAGTTATCACATTTTCAAACATCCATCCTTTTAAGCTCGGTCCAGCATCTACTATAAGTCACTGTGTGTGTTTGGCACATACATTTTACATACTGCACATGTTCTGTTGCAGGCCACAGCTGCAAAGAGCCTGCAGATCCTGTATGTGGCATCATCAGTTCGAGTCTAGTTTCTCATAAATAACGGTTCCTAAACTCAACCGTCGCTTTGTTCTTTCGCTAAAGCCAACCCCGTTCTTCTTTTCCTAAACCCAACCCTGTTGCTCTTTTCCTAAACTCAACCATTATTCTTTTCCTAAACCCAACCCAACCCAACCCAACCCGCGTGTGACGGTTCCTAAACTCAACCGTCACTTTCTTCTTGCGATAACACGCGATGTGTATGTTTACGTCGCGCTGTATATAGCGTTTACATACACGCAGATCTGTATACAGTGTAGACATACACGCGGATAGCTCAAAATGCGTACAGATAACACGCCACTTGGCTTAAGAAACTTGGCGTGTATGTTTATGTGAAGTCATGATATCACACTGCAGAGTGTGTCCGTTTACAGTGCAGCCACACACTGTATTTACTGTAATAAAGAAGTTAAAAAATAATTACAACTGATCTGATTTCATGCTGCACACGTGAGTAGTTTTCTACACAACCGTAAAGTCATCTTTCTGAACAGTTGGAGGTAAGCTGTCACCTTTACCTAACAGCTCACTGTAGCCTTGTTTTGTTACTCTTTGCAATATTAAAATGACCAATGGTCTCATTTATAAAACTCTGCATAGGATCTTTACTAAACGTGTACATACACCCAAAAGCCAAAAATAGCGTATCCCAAAAAAAAATCTGATTTATAAAACAACAAAAAGTAATGTTGCCTTTATAAATCACAGATTACCCACAAGTGTGCGTACATGAATCAGCCTCTTATCCCGCCCTGTACACGCCCATTTTTAACCATAAATAGTCAATGCAAAGCACCTTGTGAATGCTGATCAGTATGTCAATGACCCTGGCAGTTGTTCTTTACGCTGAATCATGACGACTGGCAGGGAAAAAGCAAAAAACTTCTCAGATGCTCGGGAAGATGCAAGATGGCCGAGACGGGCACACACGCATGCAGTCTGGCAGATTCTGCGTGTTGTTTGTGCTGTTTGTCCAAACCAACTAAACCATCCAAGCCTAAATTCACATTGCATCACCATCAATGGTTTACGATACTATATGCTGTGACTCTGCTCCTGCTGTCCATCCAATATAGATTCCACAAAGAAATTACCAATGTTCTGAGCTCCGTCCGGAGAAGTCAACACCTGTTGTACTCCAAACTCCACATCAATGGATATACGAAGGCGCCCGCCAGATCACTTGACATGCCATCTAACCGGCGTCTTGGGCTCATTCAACTCACCATTACATTACTACTCGCTGGCGATGTAGAACTTAATCCCGGACCACAACCTACTGCCAGCACACAAACAGATGTCATGGGACTGCCATTCCATGATGCACAGTCTGTAACATACCGCAATAACCTTCACACCACCGGGGCTGTGGCTAGGCCTCTACCATACCCACTCCTGGTGCTACCAGGGCTGTCTATGCCAGATGCTCAATCGTTGGCTTGGGCTACTGCTATGATCAACTCACCCCTCGCTGCCGTGGCCGCTCATGCCGGCCGTTCTTGGAGAGGGGACTTCGGTGGGGCTTCCAGAGGCGTTGTTGTTGGTGAGCGGTTTGGAGCGGCGGACTGGTCCTGGCTTGATGGGCTCCAGCGGCGGTGCCGAGGAGGCTGGCACGGTGCCAGAGCAGACGGTCAAAATCCCCAGCGGTGGTGAGTCTCCAAAATTCCCATCAGTTTGTCACACTGCACTATTGACTATATCCAACAGACTTAGGAATCCCGTAATGAAAAAAACACAGAGCTACAAAGTTATTTCAAACACTCAATCAAGCTAAAACTGTATGGGACCCTGGATGTAAAGCAAAAGGGCTAAAGGACACTTAAACATCCAGAGTATGACGTCCAAACGTGAATAACTGGAACATTTACTGGGAAATTCCAATATTGATTTCCTTGGTCTGACTGAGACATGATTAACTAGTTCCTCTCCTGAGGCTTTAATTACCATGCCAGGATATGAAAGTTTTAGGAAAGACAGAGACAAAGGGAGGGGAGGGGAGGGGGAGTTTTATTATATGTGAAAAACACTATTAAATGCAAACAAAGTGAATGGCCCAGGGGAACTGATATTGAATGTGTTGGTGTTAATATTTCACTGTCTGCTGAAATGTCATTGACCAACCCTCAGCAAAGTTATTTTTTTATGATCAGCTAAAAACTCTCCTTAATAACTGTGACTTCAACAAAGAGGTTATCATCATTGCTGATTATAACATCAACTGGAATGATAAGAGTGGAAGAAGAAACCTCAAGAACATTACAGACTACTATACTCTCACACAGTTAATTGAACAACCCACTAGAATAACTCATCGATCAGAAACCAGAATAGACTTATTGTTCACAAACAGACCTGAAAGAGTCACAAAGACACATAATTGTATGACTGGCTTGTCGGATCACAATATAATCTTATTTAGCAGAAAATTAGCAAAACAACGCTTTCATCCTTCAGCAAAACCCACTTGTAATTATGAAGCAGTCCCAATTGGTCAACAGCAGAACCTTTGAATACCGTAGCTTTAGGAAAGGTGGAATGGGATAAAGTCCTCTCTACAGGTGACATAGAGAGTGACAGTAACCAATTCAGTTCAAAAATCAAGGAATCTCTGAGGCCCTTTCTCAAAAGGCGGCGCCAACAGAAATTAAGGAGGGACACACTGCCCTAGCTAAATGAAGAATGTAGAAAATTCATGAAGGATAAAGATCAGCTATTGAAACTATCTATAAAATCGGGCCTCACGACAGACCGACAAAAATGTACTTCAATGTGTGGTGGTATTACAAGGGCCTCCACCAAAGGGGACTGTTTAATACCTTTTAGGCGCACCACATTTGGACAAACTGTTTTGTCAGTAAAGGGAAATAAATATGGGATTAGCCTGCCCCTCACAATAAGGGACCGACCCACATACATCGATTTTAAAACTAATTTAAAAATCTGGCTTTTAGAAAACCAAGGCTGCACTCACTTTTAACTGCCTCACATATTTCATTTTGTGTGACATTTACATGTTCTGTTGTATTTTGTCTGGACTGTTGTTAGTGTTTGTGTTGCCTCTCAAACTATGAGGGTGTTGCATGCTTGTTACTGTTTTTATGTTTTACTTTTTAACTATCTGCCTGGGGACAATAGATGAAAATTAGCTATGGTGCTAACTCTAGCATATTTACATTGTGTACTTGTACTGATGTCCATTAATATGCACTGTCCCTATCTAAATAAACAATTAAAATTAAATTAAATTAAAAAAATAAAATAAAATTAAAAATTGCTGCAAATTGAATTATAATTTCAGCCTGTTCTCACAGAGTGTGTAGGGAAACCTGATCTATAGACTACCTATATTAATAATACCGTCAAACGGCAGGCATTACAGCACTCTGGGACAGCTTCGATATACCAGACCTATATGATAAGATTTAACAGAACTATATATTATATC
Organism: Perca fluviatilis; assembly: GCF_010015445.1. Lineage (NCBI taxonomy): Eukaryota > Metazoa > Chordata > Actinopteri > Perciformes > Percidae > Perca > Perca fluviatilis. The sequence goes on from NC_053115.1 coordinate 25,601,074, forward strand.
CACACACAGTACACAGTATTGCCCTCGATGCGCAGGTGGAGAGCATATATTAGATCCATGCCCATCAGTGCAGTCCCTGAGTCCACAACATAGAAGTTGGCTGGACCTTTAATGCCATCCATATGAACGGTTGCTTGCATACAGCCCAGCACGTTGATAAATAACTACAAATAACTAATGTTAGGGAAATCTGTTTATGTTTTGTAATGCGTTTCTGGATTTTTTTTTTATTTTTTTTTTATTTATATCGGAATATCAAATTTTTAAATCACCAAATATTTGTATCGATATCGGCCTTAAAAATCCTTTATTGGTCGGGCTCTAATAAATAGTCAATTTAGAAAAAAATTACTCGTATTAATGTCACTGGTCAGAAACATGTCAAAGCTAAAATAAAAATCATACTACAGAATAAGGTGGAAAGGAAATAGCCCATAAAGCTGAAACTGGGGCTTGAGACCTGTTTTCAGATGTTCACGCTCGGCCAACATTTGCATTAAAAACAGTTTCTTTCATTTTGCCAAATGGGTACGGTCTCCGGTATTCCTGGCGCACAGATGGTCACTATGGTTCCCAACTGGCTCTGCGGAAGTGGCGTTGATTCAAGTGAATTTCCATTACAGAAAACTGGCTGGCTCGAATAAATCATAATAAAAATGGAACTTGTGGCCTGTCATCTCTCAAAGATCGGCTACCTTGGGACACTGCTGAAACCTCTCCCATCATATGCCCCAGTGAAGCAGAGACGATGGGAGAGAGCACGGAGAAGATTTCTGTGCCAGAGGGAAAGATTTTCAAAGGATATCAAAATATACAGTCCACTTTTTAAAGGCTTCCTTCCAAGTATATAACCCGCTGGATACAGCCGTAAATGCTGCGGTTTTCCCTAGAAAGGACAGTGCATTCACTTCTGTATGCTCCTTTATGCTTTATTACTGTGACCATCACATCCAAATTAGTAATCATCCATGTCATATGGGAACAGACTCATACGCTGAAAGGGTTGTTTCGCGTTTGGTCACAACCCATAGACTTGTCAGTCGTTGTTTGTTTATGCAGAATAAGGGGGTATGCCCAACTGAAATGCTTATCAATTAGATGGGATGGCGAAATGTCAGGCAGAGAGAGTGTCAGTCCCTTAGAGCACTTGTGTGTGAATATTGTTTGTCACTTCTCACAGACATTAAGCATGTCAGCATGTCACACTGCAACCCTCTCCTTCTTTCAAATTGGTCCTCTGGGAATGGGTGTATGGACTTTTTTTTCTTTCTCAAATGTCAAGGCACCGGTCAAACTACATCATAAAATATATCCATCTTCCCCTCCACAAGTTACTGCATCCTTTAGAGATAGAAGCATTAGATTCTGATGTGGTTGTAGATTAATAGAAACATTGGTTTAGTAAGTTTTAAAGAGCATCTTCACACCCTGTTTTAACTAAGCCATAGTTACATATACAACTCTTGTGTGAACATCTATACACCAGACTGCCAGCCTAAACAGTTGGCTAATAACAGGATGGTTATAGACAACACTTACCCCTATTTTCCACTGGGCGCGTCTGTGCTGCCTTCCAGAGGCGCCGAGACATAATACGACATCACAGATCTTTTTAAAGTAAAACACCAGATAAGAGAAGGCTGGAGTTTAATTACGGGAGTGCCTGGAGTGGAAGATAGATACTAGCTTAATAAGCACGTGATTATTCTGTAAAGTACTTGTAGAGACAATAAAATCTGCGAGTCAGGCAGCAAGACGCTTAGCTTCTGAGACGCTCCCGGTGCGGCAGAGGACGGAACTATACCAGAACGCAGCACAGAGTGCCCAGTGGAGAATCAGAGTTAGCCTAATGATAGCTAGTGATACATTCAAATGTACAGATGTCTGGATAAGAAATATCTGGAAATATCCTTTCCACTTGGAAGGGGGAAGACTGAGGGGACATGATGGCGATTAACCTTAATTTATTCAGGTATCACAGATGCTCAGGTTCAGTTAAGGTTGCAAAACAATTATAGTGTTACACATGTCTATAAAATAAACATTTGTTTAGCAAGAAATAAATGCACATTTGTCAAAATTATGATCCAAACACACGTCAAATTGCATTGATATTTATAGGATCTTCTGTTCTTCTGTTTCTTTTAACTGCCCAACATTGAAAGCAGTGAGAGTGACTTTAAAAACCCAGATCTCCACCTTCACGGACAACCTTTTAATGGACACTATAGAATGGGACCAGGATTAACTGATTGTGTAATTTACTAACTCAAAGTGGATTAAGTTTTTAGTTGCTCTTTAATAAATGATGTGTAGTGTGTAATGTGTGTGCAAATCTGTAAATGTGCGCACCATCAGAGGAAAATTGAATTGAATGTCTTGAAATACCAATAAAATGAATCCTGTGGACTCATGGAAGAGCAGGGGTCTTTAACATGTTTATTTCTAAACTATAAAGAACATGCACATACTCAAATATCCAATTTATTATTGCATTATTTACCATAATCCTTTGCTACTGTCAGTGGTTTTGATGCAAACATCTGTTGAACTCCTCTGGCTGTGTTCACTGATTATCTGGTAAAATGTGTCAGGATTGATTTACTATATATCTAGTTTTAAAACAATGTTTTTATTAATTTGGCATTGCATTCTTCCAGATGAGAGCTATAGTTATTTTTGCCTGTAGTATAGCAAAATCAATACATTTATATTCTTGGATTTTCAGATTCAGATTAGTTGGATACAGGTGCAACAAAATCATCTTAGGGTCAGGTGGAATTTTCAGAGACAAGATGAACATAGTTTTATTGATCACCTCCCTCCAGAATGATTTCATTTCGTCACACTCCCAGACACAGTGCATACATGTTCCTTTAGCCTCATTGCATTTAAAACAAAGGTCAGGTATATTACTTTTGTATTATTCAATTTAACAGGAGTTGTGTATGTCTGCATCAGCCAATTATATTGGAGTAGCTTTAAATTAAAGTTTGCTGTCTTTTAAGTCCGCCCTCCATATCTCAAGTCCAACGATCAATGTTTCTTTAGAGCCAGATGCAAGCCAGTTATATATTGATGAAATCAAACCCTCTCCTTGCAATTGTGTGTTATAATTTCTTCTAAGGATGAGAGTAGGAATCCCAACTGATTGGTTTTGCATAGAAGAAATAAAGTTCCTCATTCAAAAATATTTAAAAATGAAATAAATCCTTTCAATGTCATACAGTATAGAGATTTCTTCAAAGGTCATTAGATGCTCTTCTTTAAAGAGGTATTATATATCTATTTATTCTAATCATATATTTACAATACTTCTAGCTAGCTATGAGATCTAAAATAAATTGCGTAGTTGGTATTTTAGGTTAAATGTCCAGTGTACATTTTATTCCACCGTGTGTACTGACTGCTGTAAGACACACACACACACACACACACACGCACACACACACACACACACACACACAGGCAGAACAAATTATTTATTTTCCCTCCAAGAAACTTAAAGATGTCATAAAAGAAAACTGAGATGAAAGACCAAAACAAACAAATGAAGTGTATTGAAAACACACAGTAGCACTTTATAATGTAAAACCCAAAGAGGCATCCGTCAGTGAGCTGAATCTATAATGCAACTTTTTTTTACTGAGTCAGCAATGTATACTGCTAGTGCCACCTTCATCCCCTGCAGTTTATGCCCCAAACATTGCCACTTATCTTGATGAGTCTCCATTGAAACATCTAGCCTGAGGCTGAGCATCCAAAAAAAACATCACAGGAGATGAAGGAGCAGATGCCAGGCAGTGTGGATGCTTTTCATTCCCATGGTGCAAAGCTAGGCGCACAGCATTAAGTTATTACAATCCTGTAATATTCAAGTCATTCATTCATTACTGTTAGCAATATTGTTGATATCACTTTCTTTTGTCTTTAGTCTCACCTTGATAGACACAATAAAACGTATCTCACTCTGTTTTACTCATTTCTTCACTCCCAAACCCTTGCAAACACTTGCTCTCTCTCATTTCTCAACACGGCCTGCTCTGTGCACTTTAAACGTTGCCTGCACAAATGTCTCTACAAAAAATAATGTATGTGCATGCAAAAAAATAACTAATTTAAACTTCACTTGCTCTCTTTCAGTTGGCTTTATTTTAGCTACATTACATTTAGCTGATGATGCTATACATCAGAGGTTGCACACCTCTGGAGCAACTATGTGTTAAAGGAGAAATTTCACCGCTGGAAAGCTGAATATATCTTTAAATTGGGTCACTAATGTAGTAGAAATGTGAAAAGAAAATTGAAATTGGTGCCTTCTAGGCCGAGATAAGCCATAAAATGTGTTTTTGGCTCATATGGATGAAAGACACCAAATCCCAGAATGCACTTGCTTTGCTGCTGTATGAGGCCACTCCCAAGCCACGCCTACCCTTTACAGACAGACAGTGAGACGATCAACTCAACAAGTGTGTTTTATTGTCATTTCAACCATATACACGAAAAAACGTTTCACCGTGGCTCAAGTGGTGTTACACATTTAAAACATGTTTTTTTTTGGCCACAGCTGATACATTATCCGGACTTCTTTCAGCGGATTGATAGCTCCAGAGTGAACAGAACTGTGTCCATGGCAACGCTCTGCTATGCATGGCAACGATGTGTTATCCTTAGCAACGGTCTGTTATGTAAGGGTTAATGCCTGACGAGGTGTCCATTGTCAGGTATTAATGGACGATGGCGAGGCGTGAACCGTCCGACGCGCAGTCCATTAATACCTGACAATGGACACCTCGAAGGGCATTAACCCGCTTATACCATGGTCACTTCCCAAATAACATATTTTTAAAACATTAGTTCATATTTTAATTAGTTTTACAATCAAAATCTAAAGTTTATCCAAACAATAACTCCGTTTCCCTGGTTACGCCTGACGGTTTGACTAATACCTGGAACAATCATTCCCATCCATCAGATTCTTATGCAATGCAAACGTTGTTCTCTCCACCAGGAATTAGGAAGAACCTTAGATACGACTTGCCTCCCTTAGCAAACGGAGATATTTATATAGTCCGCTCAGCTGATAGAACCCTTCAGTTTAGCTACGAGCCAGAAAGCTAACGCTATGCTAGCAAGATCCAAAGTCAATAACATTGTGTACAGTTGGCAATCAGTAAAAATAATTTGACAGTATGTTGAACAACAAGACAAGCTAGCTATCAAGCCATGTCATTGTCCCCAAAACAATATAACGACTTTTACGAAGAATTTGATCCGCGATGTGTAACGTTGCTGTCGGCTGCAGCGGCGCAGCCTGAAACTGCGAGCTGAGATATGTGAGATAACGTTATTCTCTGTGAAACTGAGTCAGTCCAGAGGGCCAGTAGAACTTACTTCTTGCAGCCTGTGTGTTTTAGCGCCATCCTGTGGTGTTCAGAGGACGAGTTGGAAATAATAAATCCACATTTCCTTATTGATTTAATGTAGCGCATTCATTTAGAACAGTAAACAGTCAGTTTCACCGAACTCCTTTAGTAGGTGTCCTACATCACTTTTTAATGGACACCCTTCAGCCAATCAGAATCGAGTATTCACCCAGACCATGGTATAACAAGAAATAACACACCGCATTCTACATTAGAATTCAACCAAGCCATGTAATAAAAGAAGGCTAACACATAGGTACTAGCATTAGCTCTTGGTGGGCTGTGGTATAAACATCGAGTATAAACACAGCCATAAATTTGAGTGGGATGTAGCTAGAATTGTTGGCATTTTACAGTCACAAACTCCACCAGCAGTTAGCAGTTAGTTGGATACAAATCACCCCATTTCTTTAACAGGCAGTCCGGGGTAACACAGCCCACCTCCACTAGTAGTCTTACCCGGTGACAGAGCAGCAGGCTGGATTGTCCACAGCAATATTTCCACAACAACAAAAACACAGCACAGCAGTCTCTGAACTCACGTTGGGAGTTTCGTTGAAGTTGGATGTAGTCCAGTTTGTTTAATGAGCGGACACTTGCAAGCAGGATTGGCGAACAGATGGCTGGCTAGCGTTAGCTTTCCACCTGCACACTCGTTCAACGCTCCCCGCTGATGAGGTCACTTTACCGGCCACAGGAATCGAGCACCACCGCTGGTCTCCATGCAGGCAAAGCTCGCGTAGTGTGTGGAGTATTGCGTCTGTAATAAAGTGTCCTGCATATTCTCCGATGTGTTCCAATGTATACACGTGTGTGGTAGTTTGAATGCACATAATTGTTGTTCTAAAATTTCCGTCGGGATGAACAGTTTCTGCTCCTGCTGAGAAGCTAAGCGAAGATTCAAGATGGCTGACACTCGTTTTTTCCTCGGCAATCTCCGGAAAAAGCCGACAGTCCAACCCCCTTTGGGCTATGCGGAAGTGGCTCCTAATACCAGCTGTAGTCTTTTGCCTCTGGGCAAAAAAACCTCAGATGACGCAAAAATCGTCATTTTGCGTCATCTGAGGCTTTTTTCCAGACCCACAATACAGAGATCTCCCCTCTCAGGGGGACATGAGGGAGGGAAGCATGGTCATTCAAAAATACTACCAGGTTTCTACTGATAAAAAAGCTTAATGCTAATCAGTGAAGTTTCCCCTTTAAGTGTCTTGCTCAGGTACACATAGATTGATAGATCACAGTGGGAATCGAACCCAGTTCTCTCACTTCAAAGGTATGTGTCATATCCACTGCGCCGTTATCATCCAAAGTCATTGCTATTGTAGGATAGATCTTAAAGAAATCACATATCACAAATTATTTGGTATGCACACCATAATATGAAGGTTAATTTAACTATTTTTATGCCTAGACACCGGCGATAGCCGTGGCCGGTGGCATTATGTTTTGTGTTCGTCCGTTGGCACAAACATCCACTTGGACTCAAGGATGAACTGATTATATTTTGGAGGTAAAAGGTCATGCTCACTGTGACCTCACAAAACAGGTTTTTGGCCCTAACTCAAATGGATACTCAACAACATTTCATACACGTAATATATGAGTGAGGACAGACATGGATGTAAATGGCAACTTGACTGGTTGGCGGAGGCATACCGGTATATACACGGAGGCATAAAACTAGTTATTGGTTAATTTAACATTGACAAAGCACATTAATAAACATCATTGTAAATGTGCCAAAAGGCTAGTTTTCAATGTAGTTAAATAGGCACCCTATAAATCACATTAAAATAAATTTATATATTGTTGTAATGTGTTTAGATTAGATAAAAAATTAAAAACCTCACTTACTCATTGTCAGAGTGAAAACCACCCATGGGTGGACATAGCCTTTGGGACTCAGACATCCAGAAAGACAGCTGTGATGGACAGGTGCAGGTGTTACTTACAAGCTTCGACAGTGCTGTGAGGTGAGGACACAGACAGAGGGAAGCTTAGAAAGGTAGAGACGGGGCTCCTCTCAGTTTCACGAAGGTGTTAGTTTAAACCCCTTCCAGCTGCAATAGTTCATCTGAATGAATTGAGCCCTTCAAGCTGCCTAACTGTCCCATTTTGGCTGTAATCCCATCATGCTCTCTACAAGCGCTTTGCTGCTACTTCTAGAAAATAAGTGGAAGGCAGACATTAATAATGTATTTGAATATGTGGAACAACTCCACAAATATAAACTAAAAGTGGATAGTATTTCCATTGCATATTTCTGACCAAAAATTTAGAGAGCAAACACATTAATAAAATAATATTCTTCCATATGTTGCTATCATGTGGGAAAAGATGGGCAACCAGATTTCTTCTGTCATTTCTCTGAGCAAAATATCGACATATTTTATGTTGGCTTTTTCTTTGCTCTTAAGTTAAACGACAAATCTGGCGCAAAATGAAGGGGTTAATAACACGTGTACCGAGTTTGACCGTTCTCTGGGATATGTTTTCATGCTAATCGAATGTGACCAGTTTTAGCGCAAAATGCTAATTAGCTTATAACGCTAGTCGACGGGGCAAGGGTAAAGTAAAAATAAATCGCTATTTCTATACCACTAACCAGGCTCAAAATAGCACCACCCTTCCACAGTAGCATAATGAGGGTCCCTACATGTAAACTGAAGCATTGAGAACTTTGTAACTATACAGTTAGTTTGTTAAAAAGATAGTTTAGAAAGACAGTACCGTTCACGTATACATGCTGTCTCTACACTTACAAAGTTCTCAATGCTTTGGTTTACATGTAGGGACCCTCATTATGCTACTGTGGAAGTGTGGTGCTATTTAGAGCCTTGTTAGTGGTATAGAAATAGCGATTTCTTTTTACTTTAGCCGTGCCCCGACGACTAGATTTACTTACACGTGTTATTAACCCCTAGGTTCAGTTTGCGCCAGATTTGTCTTTTAATGATGTGAAAATTTGCTTGTGGTCGTGTGAAATTGTTTAAAAAAGGCATGATTAAATGCAAACAAAATTGACTGCTAACTGATAGGTCTTGTTATAATGTTTGACTTCTGTTTAATTCAGCCTTAATGCTGATTTTGTAACTTAACAGTCTTGAGAGTTGTATTGGAAAATCATCGCACCCTCTCATAATATATAATTAGGAAAAGCACCTTGGGAGCCATGTTTTTTTATGGATTAAATATTTACTGCGCTTTAGTCGTCACCCAATTCACACGTGACATCAGTCCCCCTATCTGTTTTATAATGTATAAATGATACATCACCGACTTCAGTAGAACACTTGAGTATTGAATGCACTTGTGTCATTGCTTCCACAGAGAGAGAAAAAGCGAGACCGAGAGAGACTGTGATGAGTTGAGTACAAATTCGCCTCTGGGTAGATCAGCCTTTTCTTATTGAACTCTTCTGTGAAAAAAGGAGATCATCTATCTCTGAGAGACAGAGTGCTATTACTTGTAGATGGACTGATTGTAATCGTGTTACAAGTACTGCAGCTCTTTCAGTACCAGTTTCACTGATACAGTGTGTTTTTGCACATACATATGAAAACGAGACGGAATATGAAGTACGTGTTTTTCTTTTCATGTCATTCATTTTGAAATGTAGAAGTACACGCCTTGAATTAATTTGTAGCCAATTGCCTTGTTTAACAGGATGACCCTATGCAACATATATTGCATCCCAAGACTTGGTTATTTTTATCTAGCTCTCTGTTAATAATCTTAACTTCTTAATTTTGAAAACTCTCACTTAAAAACCGTCTCCTGCTCTCAGGCCGATGAAACCCCTGTACAGCCAGATCACATGTACAGGCTTGATTTGATAGAAGCCCCCTGGATTCAAGGGTTACTTGTTAGCCGTTTTACAGCTGGAAAATGTACACATTTTCTGATAATTTTGAGTAGATGGAATTTGGTGGCTTCCAGATTCTTCAATTCTCAAGACAGCTTTGTGAATCTTAAAAGGCGTGTACAGCCCGGTTCTGTGCGTACGTGGCGTACGCACATTTTAATTAAATTTGCAGCAATTCCTGAACGTCTGAGAAGTTTTTTTGCTTTTTCTCCGCCAGTCGTCATGATTCATTGTAACGAAAGAACAACTGCCAGGGTCATTAACATACTGATCAGCATTCATGAGGTGCTTTGCATTGGTTAAAAATGGGTGTGTACAGGGCGGGATAAGAGGCTGATTCACGTACACACACTTGTGGGTAATCTGTGATTTATAAAAGGAACATTGCTTACAGATGTGCGTACACACGGTTTTATAAACCCGGATTTTTTTGGTATACCCCATTTTTGGCTTTTCGGTGTACGTACACTTTTAGTAAAGATTCTAGACACAGTTTTATAAATGAGACTATTGGTTGTGATTTACTCGCTTTCAATACTTTTACTTTCCACACAGTTACTCTTGGACAAAGCTGTAAAGGCAGTGAGGCTGCAATCTCTTTACTGAAAGAATCGACAGGAGCTTTATATGCAGAAGGTTTTAAAGCTCTTTGTAGACCAAAAGACATCCGGATGAATTCTGTTCTTCTGTTGCTTGAAATTGCTGAACCCTGCTATTAAAAGCAAACATGAAGGCCTTAAGCTGGGTTTAGACATTCCACCAAACTTTCGGGTCCTGCCTTTTTTCATCTACATGATCACAGTGCAACAAAATTAATGATCTTATTATCTTAATGGCCATAAGTTCATGCACAGCCGGGTATATAACGCTGTTTGCTGTATGGCTGAGCTGATGATTCCTCCTTTGGTAAAGCATTTGACCATGCAGGATGTTCATCCAAAATCATTACACATGTTCTACCACTGTAAATTTCCTCAGCTGTTCTGTCATTCACAGAGCACTTACACTCAATTGTATGATTCCCAGCAGCAGAGGAGTGAAGGGGAGGCAGCTCTCACAGGAGGCCGCTGACCGCGTGGGCCTCTGGCCAAGATGTATCATTCTGTGGCATCATGGATAATTGAACAACAAAATTGTAATTTCAGGGACCAGTGCTCAATGTCCCTGTTCCCTTTTCAAAGTGGGCAGCTGATTATACACATCTGCTGAGCTTTCAGATTACTGCCTTCCTCGTTGTGTGAGTTTAAAAGTATTCTCAAAGAATGGCAGAAAAAAAAGTATCATTGGAAAAAGAATTCTATTTAAGGTATGATGTTCCTGCACTGTCTTTTTCAGGTAGATCCACTGCAGCTTTGTCTTACAACAATTAAAAAAAATCGTCAGACATAAAAAGACAACATTTTCACTGAAACTTTATTTTATTTTGTTTAGTGATTGCTTTGACTCAATTTTCAAAACAGTTTTAAAGTGCAAATCTTTTCTTCTTCTATCCTCTTAGTGCTGTTCTAAAATAAAAAACAAAACATGGTACCATAGTGACTCATGCAAAAGGTTTATCCTGCCATCACATTCAGCCACAACATTGGACTTTATCGTTGAATTATAGTATGATAGTAGCCTGGCAGCGCCAGACTAATTCGCAAATGCATGGAATTAGTTTGGAACCTCTCAGTTCATTTTTGATTTCCAAGGGGCATTATCAAGGGGCAGACAAAAATGCCTCTCGACACAGTTGAATAAACCTATAACCAAAAGAGCAATGAAACAATGAAGCTCTGAGTGACACATGCATGTTGTGGTGGTGCTTGGTCAGATTTGAAGCGGGACGAACGCTGGATGTTGCGCAGTTACGTTTGCTACTTACGTTCGGTAAGCATGACGCTCCTGTCAGTTATAGTCTTAAACCCACCCCGTGTGAGATAAACGGTTGTGATTGGTCAGTCCAGGTTCTGGCCAGCTGAAAATCTCTTCGAATGGGAGAGGAGCCAGACGTACTGTATCTGCCAGAGGAAATAAAACATGAGCTGGCAGATCTGTCTGGTTTCCAGGCTAGTATAATAGTGCTGCATTTTTAAATGAAATGGTCTTTGTGAAACCATGCCAAATAATGTCAAAAAAATCTTATAAAAAAAAATATAATATACAAAGGTTATTTCTTCATAATCGGATTAACTATGCATAAATGAGAAACTAGTGTTGAGTCATAGATGACACATTAGGAACCTGTAACAGTACTGTCATGCTGATTGTACAAGACAAGATGTATTTATGTCCATCAGGATGGAAGAAAGAATCAATGAGACAGACTTAGTTTCATATCATACAGAAAATGTGCACTGATCTTCTGCGGCCTGTAATAACACATTATTTATGATACTACATAACATTTTACTTAAAGCTTCAGTGCATAACTTTTTTATTTTAATGAACGTTAAAGCCATTGCTAAATGAGTTGATACAAAGCTTATTAAGACTATAAGCGCCACAAAACTCTCTCTGTATTTCTCAGTATGGCTATGTTCAGAAGATTATGGCGTCCGGTGACTTTTCCACGCAGAAACTCAAGTGAAGATAATTACCTCTTCTGAAGAGTAAATCAAGTTTTTTTTAATCCTCCGTGTCCTCCTTGGCTACTAGCAACTGCATGGAGGAGGGTTGGGGGGGCGGTGCGCGATCACGGAAGGCTTGTATCATGTGCCAACAGTTTTCTTGTCATTACTTAGAATTCCTCATGGAGAAGACAGAAACTACGCACTATAGCTTGAACTTTGAATGAACTGAGTTCACAGTTCTAATTAGTTTCATTGTTGGCGATAAAGATCAAAATAAAATCCTCTATTATGGTATACTTATATAATTTTATATTGTGATATCAACATATCATTCAGTAGCAATGTTGCAATAGAACAGTTCAAATTAATTTGCAACATTGCTCACAATGGACTAATACATCCATAGATATTAAAGAGATAAATACTTGGTAGAAACAGTATGGTAGATACTAGATATTGTCATATTGCTCAACCCTCTGAGTGGTCTATCAGGAGTCAAAATAGGGCTGGGCAATATATCGATATTATGTCGATATCATGATACTAGATATCGGCTTTGATTTTGGATATCGTAATATCGTGATATGACATAAGTGTTGTCTTTTACTGGATTTAAAGGCTGCATTACAGTAAAGTGATTTTTTTTTCTGAACTTACGAGACTCTCTAGCTGTTCTATTATATGCCTTTTCCCCACTTAGACATTATGTCCACATTACAGATGATTATTTATCTAAAATCTAAGAGTGAAGATATTTTGTTAGAGCACCAATTGTCAACCCCAGAATATCACTGCAATATCGATATCGAGGTATTTGGTCAAGAATATCCTGATATCTGATTTTCTCCCTATCGCCCAGACCTAAGTCAAAATGTGTGTCTCTGCAGGACACCATCAGCCTGTGTTAAGATCAACTTTGCTGCTGTTACTGGAAAAACTAAACTTACTATTAAGTGTCACTAGTTCAGGTACAATTACATTCAGCACAGGACACAATCTCATGAAATTTCATGAAACGCACACTAGGGATGTCCCAATACCACAAATTTAGTTGATACCAATACCGTGTTACAATCCCGAAGAACCAACCTTAGTTGGCCTGGTTATCCTGACTTATAGGGGCGCTGTTGACCACCATTGGATGTTAACTGGAACACATCTTCAGTAGTGTACCCCAGCGTCATTGGGTGTTTCAGACTTTTACTCACAATACACCCTCTTCTGGGGCAGGCCCACCACGGGACCTGGGTGTGTGTCCCAGAGCCAGTATTGGCCTCTATTGGTGGTGGTCAACCGTTGGCCCAGGAGGGATCCTTCCTCTTCAGCCACAACCAGTGGCTGCTTCTTTCAGCAGTCTCTGCTAGAACCTTTGTTGTTCTCCTGTTTGTCTGTCCTCTGACTCCCAGCTCCCTCAGAAGTCTCTTATATCTTTGACTTTTCATACATGTAGCATGTTATTTCAGTTTGTTGCCCTGCCACGCAGCATGCAGTGGAGCACAGCCTGGGCCAGCTGGTAACTGAGGGTTACATAATGTTACTCTTGTACTATTCAGCACCTTAAAATACCTGTGAGAAACGGAGCGAGTCTTCTCACTACTCCTGCAGCAGTAGCAATCTAGGATAAGCCAGTTTAATACCAGCCTCTTCAAACACAGTGCGAGTGTGAGTCAAAGGTTAATGAAAGGGCACCTGGTTGGGAGGATGAAGACATGGCAGCAGCCAGAACTAGAGGGATTAGCCCTGTTCTCATATCAAAGGGATCCCCAGCCAGCGAGGCTCAATCTGGATTTTGTGTGGAAATCTGTCTCCATCGCAGGGATATTTGGTCCAAGAACAGGCTAGCTGATTTTCTCTCACACCCTCCACTCTCTATATATACTAACATCCACTCTGTTAACACTATAACCCATTAGGCTGTGGATGAAAGTTGGTAAAATAGTCTTGACAATTAGTAGTAGTAGTTTCTTACAATTACTTTAACAGAAAAGTAATCTAGTTTCTGTCCACAAAACATTTAACATGTGTTACTAAACACATGTTATACACACGATAGGCGGCAAAACCACTTTGCACCGGCCGTTCCATTGATTTCCTATGGGGAGAGCGGTGCCGCCCAACTATGCGCTGCGCTGCCCCTGGCGTCTCACACTGCTCGGATTTGTCGCATTACACTGCGCTCAAAGTTCAAATTATTTCAACTTTGACCTAGTTGCTGCTGACCTTTCGAAAGCGTAACCAAGGAGATAACAGCTGTCATTACTAGGGGTGTTACGGTTCACAAAACCCACGGTTCGGTTTGTATCACGGTTTTAGGGTCACGGTTTTCGGTTCTGTACGGTTCTTGTTATTTTTTCTTTTAATCTTTAACACTCCAGAATATACTTCAGCATATGATATATAGCTAAAATTAGCATATTGAATGCATGTTGCACAAAACATGCACACAGTGGCAGTTCTATATATTGTTTTATTTCATCATAGGTACCATGAAATCCAAAATGTTCCCACACACCAGACTATAAACGACGCTGGCGCATCCTCCAGCTCTGGGCAGCCTCTCTCCCACCTGACATTTCTGCACGTGACGTGACCTGCAGCGGCACCCCACTCCACTTGAGCGGTCGGCTCGGTGTCTCTCAAAATCTGACGAAAATCTTTTAAACTGACCTTTGTCGATCTGAAATGAAGACAGATTCAGCAACTGCATGGCCTATTTCTCGCTTAAAATGTTTTCAGAAACACGTTTCGGTGAAGTATTTAGTACAATATGAGATCGTATTCTGAACGAGCCGCCATGACAGTCTATTTTGAAATTAGGGACCAGCCAGACCCATGTGACGCGATCGTCCAAACAGCTGCCATGGGTTGCGTTTGTCACGCCCATCCCGCTCGTCATTTCCAGTAAGTGTTTTAACATAGGTGTATAAAGTGGGCACTACGGCAGTAAGAGGTTAGTGCACATTAACAGTGGACTGACGAACCGTGCGGTACACACATGCTCCGAACCGAGACTAGCGAACCGAGCGGTTCGGGTGTTTTTTCATGAACCGTACCACCCCTAGTCATTACCTAGCAACGGGAAATAGCTTCCTTGCCACCCTTGAGGACGAATACCTGCGCTGCATTTTGCTCTTTGCGCTTTGCTCTGCGCCCTACCTAGCGGTGGTAAACTGCATCGCAACAAGTTCTGAAAACTATGTTACCATAGCAAACAGCTGTTAGAAAATCTGTCTAAACAAGCATAAACAAACTATGTTCATTGTTTGTGACCACACATCATGAGTGAATCTTGTATTACTCCTATCTTTAACAGTTTCAGTGTGCCAGAACCAAAATACTGTACCTAACAGATCTGTGTGTTTCCTGAAGGGCTGCAACTAATGATTATTTACAATAATAATGATTTAAACAATTTCTCATTTAACTGACTGGTCTAGAAAAATGTCAACATTTTTTGAAAAATATCCATCACAACTTCCCAGAACCCAGCTGGGAAGATTCAAAGATGTAGGTTTACTATCATATACAGCCAAAAAGTAAAGAAAATACTATATAGAGTGACAGTGGATAGACATGAAAGGGGGAGAGAGATGGGGATGACACGCAGCAAAGGGCAGCAGGTTGGATTCAAACCCGCGCCGCTGCAGGACTCATCCACCATGGTGTGAATGCTCTTACTGGGTGAGCTAGAGGCCACCTCCCAGAAAATACTTTTATCTGATAAACTAGAAGCAGTAAATAGTTGGCATTTTTGCTTTAAAAAGATTCCTCAAACGATTAATCAATTATTTAAATAGTTGCTGATTAGTTTTCTGTTGATTAACTGATAGATTAATTGACTGATCTTTTCAGCTATACTGTACTGTAAACAGTTTTAAAAGTTGGTGTAGAACCTACTGTAAAGTGCTACCTCTGCTTTAAGTTAAGTATGTTCACATTTACATCTGATAAACTATGTAGTATAGGTAAATCCTTTGTTATCAACAACAGACACTTCTTGTTCTCTTGCTTGGTGATGCTTTGTCAGGCCTGAACTGTAGCCATCTTCACTTCCTGTCTTCAATCTGGTATTTGACAAGAAAAGAAAGCTGAAAAAAACTTCAGTTGCTGGTTTGGCGTCGTATTTATTGCTTATTGCTGCAAGATGAAGCATCTGGTGCGTTTTGATGCATTTGATTGAATGTGATTTTAATGAGGTATTTCTGTATAGATCCTCCTGCATTTATTCTGCTACTGCCAACAGCAGTGATCAATACTCAATGGCCCCAAGTGAACTGGTGTCACTGGCAGTCGACATGTCTAAGCCAAAACACCACAGCCAATATGTTTGACAAATAACCTACTTTGCCTAAAATCACAAGCTTTTCCTTGTTTTCTGTCCAGTCCTTTTTCTTTTTCCACTCTGTGACATACCATGTTGTTTGTAATCACTGAACTTACCACTGCATTCTTGGATTTAAACTGTTTAAAACACTTCAACTCATATCAACTCAATTATTAGAGAAAATAGAATAGCCTTTATTGTCATTGCACTGTGAAGGTACAACGAAATTTAGGTTTAATTTATTACCGACTTGACATGAAAAAGAACTGCTCAAAAATGTGAGCTGAATTCGTTCAGTTATTTTGTGTATCAAAAGTCACAATGGGCAACCAGTATTTATGTAAACACCATTGAATTAAAGCTGAAAGTCAGCGTTTTGACCTCACATAGCATATTTGATTGTATCTGAGGATCTTCGTGTGTGTGTTGGTGTAAAGAAAAGTATGTGTATATTTGGGTGTGTGAGGACTGAAGGGAATTGTTGTGGCAGAGATGGATCTGCTGTTCTATAGCCATCTTTATAAATTGGATACGGCAGCATAATACAGAGCTACTTAAACACTTCACAGCTGCTCCCTGTGGCCCCACTGTGCGACAGCTATTCTCCAATATGCTCTTTAGAGATAGGCCTACTGGAATTTTATAAAAGAGTGCCCAGTTGTTATGAAGAGATTTTAATGGATTTACAGCAAGTCATTAACATTAAGCCTCAGTGGTTTTCTAAGGTGCCATTGTCATTAGATGTCAACAGAATAATTAATGGTCAAAACATCTCCTGTGTATCTCTCTGTGCAGTTTCTTGTGTTACGCTGACGTTTCTTAATCCTTTTTTGTTTAAATGAATCATGATTGCTCATACATATATATTGACAGATTACTTGTGCAAGACTGGTGCTTAATCAAACTAAATCCTTCATTAGTTTTCAGTAGCCTATACTGCTGTAAGGCAGCAATGAAATGAGCATTAACTCAAATGGATGCTATAGTTTGTGGAAATGAATTGAACAATAACGTCCTCCACCACAGAAGAACTGTAATAACACAATTGTGAAATTGTGACAACAGCACACATTGGACACACGCATTTCCTTCTTCATCATGAGGGAGACATGAGCTAAGTTTGCTTAGAGGCATGGTTAAAGGGTCACTTCATCCAGATCAAATTTAAATGGTTGCATGGTTGCACACCACTAGAGCTAAATTGGAATTTTGCGGGTGCTATTAAAAGGATTTTGCTAAGTTATATCTTAAGTTAGTTAAGTATAAGTTAAGATATATCTTATATATACAATGATATTGACATTTAAACATGACCTAATACTTAATTCATGAGAAGATTCTCAACGTCACTGATAAAATGAAGATTGAATGGTTTCCAGAATTCTTCACGCTCAAAGTGTACGTTTTAGTTTTTTCCAATCCCATGCAATGTGTAATATCTTTAACACACACATTCATATTTGGCTTTTCACTTTTTTTCTCCCCGTTAAGAAAAATAAATAGGTTTGCTTGTAATGTACACATCTATAAATTCATACTTTTATTCTTATAAGGGTATAAGTGGAATAAAAATACTTTAGGTTTTAAGGGAATATACATATGTATGCACAACTGTGCCTGCAGCATATCAGGGCTGCCACTAGCATGGCTGGAGACGCTTAGTCTTGCTGTTTTTATGACAACATGCTACTATAATTGTAAAAGACAAAATATCAGACTCAATCAGGGATCAGGGAAAAAAAATCCTGGAGATTTTTGCATGGTTGTCCTAAATCTTGTTGTTTATAATAGCAGAAAGCTTCTTGGCGTGGTTTAAGAATCAAAGCTTGGCTGTAAGAGTTGACAGGCTAGTTGCAGAAGTAGCATACACATAATTTCATCATTAACATCATTTGTAATATTTGTTGTGAAAACATGGAAATACATTTTAATTGAAGGGGGGTTGAGCTGAACAAGATATTTTCACTGTAGATAAAGATAGTAAGTATGATCACTCCTATCAGCCTGCCCACACATTTTTAGAAAGGTTATGTGGCAGCCCACAGCAACATCGGAAGTTGTTAAGTAAAACTATTATGCAAATGATTCCGCCAAGTTTTCTTTTGATGTTTAACCTAAGCAATTTGTTTGGTGAAAAATACAGCTGACTTTCAGGTTTAGGCGTGAATTATATCTCTGGAGATGAGACAAAAGAGAAATATTACAATGTATTTTTTTTGTATAATTTGACACTTTTCTACACTTCTTTGCAATACTGCAGCATGGTAGGTTTAAACTGATCACTACATACATGTTTAATGAGTGTGAATGTTGATCACCTCACAGTGTAATATGCCTTAGAAGTCTTGCTGGAGAGAAAATCCTCTCAGTTCTTCAAAGTGTTTCTGCCTCTGACCCTTTGACAAATTTTCTGCGTGAATTTTATCTAGTCAAGGTGTTTTAAATGTCTGTGTTGTCTGCCATTCAACCCGGTCTCACGGCAGTTCGTGTAAATGTACACGTTATTCTTAATCTATTGATACGTGTTCACGGAGACGTTTTTCTCGTTTTTTACGTGTAACTGTCACGTTATTTTTTACGTGTAACTGTCACGCGTTATTTTTACGACTGTCTTATTTTTCGTGTAAATGTCACATTATTTTCGGGGAAAGGGCCGGAGGCGCAAAAGTCGCTCCATAAGCCGGGCCGCGAGCGGCCCGCTGGGGACCCGCCGGAGGCGGCAAAAGACGCTCCATAAGCCGGAGGCCCGCAAAGGCGGCCTGCTGGGGACGCTCACAATAACGGGATGGCGGAGGTTGGGTTTAGGAAAAACTTACGAGGGGAAAGAACGCTTAAACGCAGGAAGAAAGCGCTTAAACTTACGGGGAAAGGGCGCCTTAAACGCCTTAGCCTTTAAACGCCGGAGAAAGCGCACCCGGAGAAAGGGCGCCTTAAACGCCGGGGAAAGGGCGCCTTAAACGCCGGTAGACCCGCCACAGTAACACGCGGGACAAAACGCCACACGCAGGGACGCCATCCCCGGGAAACAAAGCGCCGCAAATGGGACGCGATCCCCGCTCGCCCGGGTGAAAGTCCTGTGTTGTTTGACCCATCCACCACCCCGACCAACCTCCCTACGTGGATTTTCGGCTTTTTATATTACTCCCTACAATTTCGTGCTGTGGCCACGAAATATGCTTCCCATTGAAATGCATTAGTTCACATTTTCGTGTTGTCCACCACGTAAAAAACGACAAAAACGTCTCCGTGAACACGTATCAATAGATTCAAATAACGTCACATTTACACGAACTTCCATGAGACCGGGCTGTGCCATTACATCAGTACAGCTATTCTGGTTCTGCACTTAATGTTGGTACACCTTACTCTCGTCCTCTCCTGTTGTCTAAGCTACTTTTGTGTACATACACTGTATTAATTACTAGGGGTGGGGAGAAAGATCGATGCAGCATAGTATTGCAATATTTTCCAGGGCAATACTGTATCGATACAGATGCCAAGAATCATATTATATAAATTGCATATGAGAATTTAACCTTTTGGTACTAGAATAATAAGATCAATTGCTTATTCAGTCCACTAGATGGAAAACTGAAGTGAGATGAACAAACCAGAGACTTTTTTTAAAACAGATGTTGACAAAGTTTTGCTTTGGGGACATAATTTGAAGTTGCAAAAAAGGTAATGAATTGCAATATTTCGCAGAACATTGCAATATGTTTAAAATCGCAATAATATGGTATCGTGATATAAGTATCGTGATAATATTGTTTCGTGGGGAAGGGGGTGGGGAAGGGCGAGCTTTGGTTATTTCACTAACGAAGTGGCGCATCTATTTACAACAAAAAAGCAAATGTACCTAAGCTAGGACAGAGTCACGAAAGCCTGTTGTACTCAGGTAAAAAAGAGAGTTCTCTGCGCTTCTGCAGATCACAACAATCCGGTGCAACTCACTCATTAGAAAGCTGGCCATCAGGTCCGTCCGGTTTAGGCTGCTTCTTTCAATTTACTTTTGGGACAAAAACAAAAAAAAAACGCTTCCAGAACATCTTTGTAAATCAGATGGGGAAACCTCTCTGTATGGGCAAAACAACGTCCGTTATCTGGCTGTATGCGATCCCATTCCTTACTCCTCATTTCCACAGCATGCGTGACGGCTGCGGACCGGCTCCACTGCGTGCCGGCTGCGTGCTCCGCCGTCCGTCAATACCCACCAGGTCCGGATTTGTTGCGGAACGGCTGCGGCCGTGACTGACAGCTGTAGTCACAAGGACCCACAAGTTCTCGCGAATTCACGTAGAATAGAACCACAAAACCAACAACAGTTAGTTTCCATCCAGAGGAGTAGAGGTGAAACAACTCTGTGCCGTGTTTTCAAGGTGTAGTGCAGGGAAATGTGATCCGCCGTGAGCACTGTGTATTTTATTTTGAAAATTAACCGGATATTTATTTTGTTTCTGTGCTTGACCTCCTGTCCCGCACTATCTGCCGTGTGCTGAATTGCTGCAGAGCTCTCCGGCGTCCGGCAAAAATAGAAGCTCTGCGTATCTGCTGCGGAGGGCTGCGGACCGCCGGAGCTGTGCCGGAGTCGGAATGCAGCCGTTATGCAACTGGTGGAAAAACACATTTACTTTAATGGAAACCTAATGACTCCGCCGCCGTTTCTGAGCCGTTCCACAGCCGTTCCACAGCCGTTCCACAGCCGTTCCACAGCCGTTCCCGCATCTGGTGGAAATCCATGGTTACAGCACAGGCTTTCTTCCTCGGTGGTCATTGTGATACAATGTCCACAGGAGCACCACCATGTCCCCGCACGTCGTGGCCTTGAAGCAGCAGCCTCTGCCTGCTCCTCTGTTTGTGCCATTCTCTCGACAAGATCTTGTGCTAATAACTCTTTGTCTGTATATTAAGGTTCGAAAAGATAACCCCGACCATCAAACTCCAAAAACTCCTCCGTGTGTTCCACATCGGATTCGGATGAACTACCATCTGAGCTGATATTCTAAAAACACTGACACAATCTCGTTAGTATCCCAAAGCTCCGTCTTCGTCTCTCAGCTGACAGTGTGAGTCTCCACTGTTGCTTAGTTACCTATGCGCATGCGCGATAGCTCTTGAACTTTTGAGTCAAGTTACAGCCGAGCTATGTTGCTACATAGTCATTACTATGGACATAACCACAGCAAATCGTTTTTTTGGGGGGAAAAATATGTTTTGGAATATTGGATTGTATGAGTTCGACAAACGATTAGTGTGGACTTCAACGGAAAACAGGAAATAAACAGAGGTATGTTCACTGGCTGATATTAGCACAACTTTTATGCCTTTCTGTCACATCTACTGCAGTCAGATTCACTGTGTTCACTCAGAAGGGATAACTGCACATGGCTAGGCACTTGAAATGACATTTCGAACATGTTTAGAGGCTAAAAACAAGTTTAAAACTTGCCCTGTTTCAGCCTGTTGGGTGCAAAATCTAGCAGGAGGATAACAAGGTGTAGGCAGCAACGATTGTTTTTGTTGTTCTCGCTACTGACAGCACTCCAAATTTACAAACAACAGAGCTACGTGTTGAAATCGACCGGAATTCTCCTTTAAATCATATCGATAGAAACGGTATTGTCTAATCCCATATCTTGTTTGAAAATATATCTCGATATAAGGTAAAATATTGATATATCGCCCAGCCCTCCCATAGACCGACATTCATAACCGGTCAAAAAATATTCTCAGTGGTTAACTGATTAATGGTTAATTGTTGACCAACCCTATTTCAAACTGTTGAAAAATAAATCTGTTTGATGTGACAGCGCTATTGTTAAGGTTTGGTTTGGCTTAGTCACAAAAACCACTTGGTTAGGTTTAGGGAAACAGGGTTCGGGTTAAAATGACTACTTCATTAAGAATAGGCGACCTTCGTCATTATGGCTACAACATGGTGACACACTATGCATTTCAATCATGTTTTTTTGTCAAAAGGTAATGTGTCAGTCATGTACTACCTGTTTCTCTTCACTTGTCTCATTAGTCAAATTTTAGAGGTGGGGAAAATGCATGAAGTTCCATGATACCAGAGATAGCAGCACAGGATGTGGTAGGCTAAATATTGTAAATACATTTAATTTAATTTAATTTAATTCACTTCATGCCATGTCCTAATTTTCCCACAAGGACCGTCTGAGAGCAGCATTAAACAAGTGACTTGCAGTTGTGGAATTTGGTCCACAAAGTTTGGCTGCACTTCCAAACCGCATTTGAAAGAGCATTTGAAATGGGTCAACCCCGTTGACTCATTGCAGCATATTCTGTCTTAATATGTGGATTTCGAAGAAGACAGCCCCTAAATTGGGACACAGTTATATCTCTTCTATCTCACACTGTATTTCTGTCACACCACATAGATGGATTTGCTGTCCACAGAAATGTATGGAGATAGTTTGAAGAATCTGCAGATAGGAAACACTATGAAACTGTACACGGTACACCTGGTATATCCCCCTGCAAAGTCATTATTGGAGGGTATCTATAACATTGACTAAAATTCTCTTTCTAGGTATTTGAGTTGAGTGCCAAAACTGGCTCAAATAATTGCTTGATGGTTTGAAGTATAGGCAGTTTCTCACTGACCCCCTACAGAATGTAGAGGGTTGGATGGAGAACAGGTATTAGCCCCATAGATCATGTAAAATTAGCAGCAGGAACCCCTGTCAGCCCAGACATTGGCACTTTATCTTTGACTTTTGGCAGACTGTTGCCTTAACAGGTCAAATGATATCTATAAATCAAGGATCCCCTGGCGGAGAGCGAGAGGGAGAGAGGGAAATGCATGGAGCTGGCACTGAAACTCCCAGGGAATTAAATGGCGGTCATAAAGCCTAACCCAAGGAAATAATCCAGTCCATTTCATAAAGGATTAAAACCTTTAAAGAAGATTGATTGCCTCTTTTTCCTTTTCTACCAAATGTAATCCTAGATTATGGAGAGCACTTGGGGTTAGATTTTAAAGAAATTTGCACAGGATTAATGATAAAGGAGGCATCCATTCTTAAGATTGCCTTGCTGGTTTGGCACAGAAAAAGATGCTCTTTTAGGGTCTCATCCTCCGTTCTGTCGCAAGTGACTTATGTTTCTTTATATGTACTAGAGGAACAGAAGAGGAAGTAATGTTTTCTTAACATCAGTCTTTCTTACTTCCTTTCTATCCCACTCACATTGTATTTGTTGACAACAATGACATGATTAGATATAATTAATAAAAACAATTATCTTTTATAAGAGTTATAAAAACATCAGATAGTAAAACTTTTAAATTCTCAATGGGAATGAAAGAAGTGTTAAAAAGGTGCATAACTAGTTCTGCCAAAGATTAGTACATGCATATGGTCATATCAAAGGTTAAAGGAATAGTTTGACATTTTGGAAAATACTTAATGAATACACTGTATGCATCTGTTGGCCAGATCCCAAATCTGACTACAATCCATCTGTGTTTTCCCGGGCTACATGCAAATCAGCGTCGACCCTCCTTCAGTCTAGAAGTAGGTAATGCACCAAGTTGATTGGTAACTGACAAAAAACGGCAGAGGAAGAATAACTTCTGCACTTCAGCGGTTTAGCTACAACAATAACAGTTTAGCTAGTGTTAGCTAACAAATATCCATAACACAAACACATGAATGAAGCGTATTTATGAACTGTAAGTGAGGCACAAGTTTTATGGTCTACATAACATCTACAGTAGTCTTGCATTGCCAGACCTTTCTTCACAGCGCTGCGGAGGAGGGTCTGGCTAGTCCACACAGCATTCCGGGATGGAAGAAAAACGTGCCCTGGGGCCTGTTGCACAAAAGTAGAATAAAGAAATCCAGGATAACTGAAAAAGCTTGACTTGGAGTGATCCACTCATCGCGGCTTAATCGGTTGCACGTTTGCCGAGCCAGGATAAGTAGGTGAAGCTATGTCAAGCCAGGTGTAGATAGCTGGGATAAGTGCACGTTCACGGCTTTCTTAAATAGACCACGGTATCGATCACAGATTTACTGATGCAGAAATGGAAAAGACGTGTGCAGCATATGTTTCACCCGCTGAGCAGCAGCTTCTAATGGAAAATTACGAGGAGGTGAAACATATAATATGCAAAAAGGGAAATACGGCTGTTATCAAACGAAAAAAAAAGCCCGACAGACAATAGCGGACCAACTGAATATGTATGGATTTAAAAAAAATCTACTTAGTCACTCCACGTTTTAATTGCTTTAATATGCTTGTTTTATGTGTTGGTTTTATTGCTGTATCTGTTTTTATGCGCTAAATGTGCTGTTTTTAGTGTAAAGTTTCTTTGAGTAGCCTGTAAAGCACTATATAAATAAAATGTATTATTATTTAGTCTACTTCACCTTAAAAGTGAGCAGAGGGAATTCTTGTTCCTGGGAAATTTATAAGGACTAGGCTTAATTTCAAAGCTTATTTATAATGCGAGAATATGTTTTACAAGCATATGCACAAATCTCCATAAGCTATGTCTAATTCTAAATATCTTTCTACAATTAATGTTCATACAGAACAAGCATGAGTGGACAAAAACTAGAAAAAGAAGTGACTTCAATACACACTGTAAGCATATCTGTAAAACAATGTAGCCTGTTATTATTCATGTTTTTTTTCTCACTCCCAAGATGACAAGTGACAGCCCCAAAATAAAATGATTAAGAAGCTTTGTGGCATTCAAACACATTCTCACTCCCATTTGGTAAAAAAAGGACATTTGATCAGGTGCCATTGTCGTCGTTATTGATGCTAAAAGTCCCCTTTTAGAGTCCGCTGCACGGTGTGGGAGGATCCCCCTGCCTCCCCCCGCCTCCCTGCGTTGCACGGGCGGGGGCACATTTCACGGGGACAGCAGCGGAGGAAGCCCATTTCCTCTGTATCGTCCCACTTTTTACCATTACCATCTCAACAACTGCAGTAGTAGGATTTAAATCAAACTCGTGACAGCAATAGTGACAAGTAATGCATGTTAATAAAATGAAGCAGAACACATTCAGAAGACAACGGAATAACTGTTAAACACATTTATTTTGGATCAGAGGTTTCAAGATCAGGATTAATCTTAGCCTGGCTGTTAGCCTGCTCTGGACCAGGCTAGCTGCAAATAATAAATCGCCATGGTTACTTGGCTGGATTTAATTCAACCTGCTTTTGTGCAACCAAGTCAAAGCTAAATTCATCCAGGATAACCTGAATATCCCGGCTTAATCCCTTATCTTGGTTTTGTGCAACAGGGCCCTGGTTTATTGGCATTTCTTTAAACCAATCACAATCGTCATGGGCGGTACTAAGCGTCAGACGGAGTCCCGGTCCCACTGCAAAATAGCCTCGGGAAGGAACTTGTTTTGGTGGAACATGTGTACATTCAAAAGTTGTTTTAGTCATGCAACAGAAAACTCAGATTGGACAGATAGTCTAGCTAGCTGTCTGGATTTACCCTCCAGAGATCTGAGGAGCAGTTAACCATAGTCCTCATAAATCCACCGGAGTTTAAAGGTCCCATGACATGGTGCTCTTTGGATCCTTTATATAGGCCTTAGTGGTCCCCTAATACTGTATCTGAAGTCTCTTTCCGGAAATTCAGCTTTGGTGCAGAATTACAGCCAGTAGAGCCAGTCCCACAATGAGCTTGCCTTAGTATGTGCCATTTCTGTGTCTGTAGCTATTGAGGAGGGGAGAGGGGGGGGCAAGGTGGAGGGTGGGGGTGTGGCCTTGACCAACTGCCACTTTGCTCGTTTGAAAGCCATGATGTCTCTCTCTCATGGGTGAGCCAAATTTTCTGGGCGGAGAGCAAAGCAGAGAAAGGGGAGGTAATTCCAGATCGGCCCATCTGAGCTTTCATTTTCTCAAAGGCAGAGCAGGATACCCAGTGCTCGGTTTACACCTATCACCATTTCTAGCCCCTGGGGGACCATAGGCAGACTGGGGTAACTCATATTAATGTTAAAAAAAACCTCATAAAGGGAAATTTTCATGCCATGGGACCTTTAAAATTACAACACAAAGAAAGCGGAAGGTAACGGACATCCGGCCGAAAAGAAGGACATCGGGTGGAATTTCTGGCAGCTCAAGTGCAATCCCGATAGTGGAACGCCGTGGATATAGTCTACATCTACAGTTACTATCCTGTTCCCTCACCCATACAGATCATTCAGTGGTTTTGCTGATCAGGGATCAGATAAATGCCACAGCAGCTCAGTGCGCCTTGTATTTGATTGTATGTGTAGAAATAGCTGGAGCCATTTTTCCTTCTTGCTTTAATGAGAAAGAGAACAACTTCCGGGTAATTTAGTGTAATTGCAATCACTTTAGTTATTACAAGGACAGAGAAGACAGACGATAGATGTATTAAGAAAATCATACAGTGAGTGCATTTCCACAGACTGCTTACTGACATAGTTACACAACATTGTGTATGCGTCTTGGAGATATTGATGCATTTACACCCATCTGGCTAGAATGTGTTTCGAGATGGTTTAAATGCTTCTTGGATGCATTTTTTTCGGAGACGCATGAAGTGACTTAGTGTAAATGGGGTCTGAGAGTCTATTTTCTGTTGCAAATGACTCATATGTAAATTGGAAGTATGTACTAGAGGAAGTGAGGTAGGAGTGATCCCTATATAGGACTATGTCCTTTATTCCTACCGTCTAATACGACCCATGGGAGCCTTGAATAAATTAGTGCCCCTAGCGGTGGAAGACTAAACAACCCACAGGAGTATTTTCTGTCCTTATATCAAACGTTAAACATAACGGTCAAAGTTTTTAACATGCCGTTAACATTGTAAAACATTAACAGTTTGGTTATGTTTAGGCACAGAAACTACTTGGTTAGGTTTAGAAGAATATTGGGTTAAAATCAGTACATTTGCTATGTTACTTCACTTTCTGTTACACACATGATGCAGGACATGACGAGTTTCGCTTGTTCCATGAAGTAAACAAAACTTGCTGTTCACTTGACATGAACCCCAGTCTCCTGGGTGAAAGTCCTGTAGTCCCATCCACCACACTAACCTGCCTCCTCATGCGGAATATGTCACTCTTATACTTTATCACCTTACTTCCTGCTTTGCTCCCGTCATAATTACTAAAGCTGCTAGAGGGCGCCACCACTATAAACGTTTATATGGGTCATAATTTCAGCACAACAAAATTCAGTTGTCTTTTTAATATTGAACGTATTAGTGGATCTCCTGTGAGCAGAGCGTCTACTGTCCACAGCGGGACACGAGAAGCACTGTGACAGTCAGACTGGACTATCAGGTGAAGAGAGCCATTAATGATATGTAATCACAGAGTCTGGTTGGCAGTGGCAGTCGGAGCAGAGGAACGGGAGGTGGTGATGGAAATGGAGGTTTGTGTAGTGTGTGTGAGTGTGTGTATGTGAAGAGACAGCGTACCTCAAGCGAAATGCTCCACCACCCATGGAACTAATTTAAAGTCCTCGTTTAGAGGCTGTCACACGAAGGGCTCTGACGACCACTGATCTCTGCACATTTAACGGCCCAGGCAGCTGTCAGGGGGCTGACAGACAGGCCCCACCACTGACTGATTACATACAGGGCCAGAGTGAACTGTGATCTGGTGAACTTTATTTTCCCTGGCAGGCCCAACGTGTGGTGCATGCCTCATCTCGGTGGCCATTCACAGGCCTGCGCTGCTTCAGATAGACTCGCCATCTCCTCCATTAACACCACATACCTGTGTGAATAATCCCTGAGAGGTTATGATTTATTAAATTTGATGATGGAGATCCTGTAACACCTTTTGCAATGAAAAAATAAACACGTTTGGAGTGTTTTAGTTGCATCCTAGATAGAAGCAGAAAAACTCTGCCCCATGCTCTTCTTCATGCTACTGAGCTACAGTATGCAGGTATTAACGCAATGAATATAGGCATTCTAACTGAACTGAATTATATTAAAACCTCACTTATCCTAAAGTCTGCGTATTTTATTCCATGATACAGACCTCTTGAGTATTAAATAGGATTACATTTTCACCGAAATCATGTCTCAGGCAATTGCAAATGAAAGAACTGTGCCAATCCCTTCACCTGCTGTGGTGTTGCCAGTCTGTGTGAGTGAGGCTATAAGAAGGCTATTTTAAGGATACTGAGGCACAGGTTTATCCGCATCCTTTGGGGAAGGAATAATCTGAACTAATTTCAAGATTAATGAGTAATTACCTTAAAACTGCACATTTCCCAAGTGGGCACACGTTAGCGGATTCTCAAAAATCGTTGAAGTGATTTCAAAGACGCAACCCTCTGAGTCTGACATAAAAACACCAGATGGAAATTTTAGGAATAATTACACCAATGCCTTTTTGGGTTTATAATTACACACTTTAGGTTTTAGACTTGATCTTGACAGTTGTTTTAAACTTGAAATGCATGTGTGCTTTGCCAAACATTCTTACCTGGAGTCATCGGTGATCGTTACTTGTTTGACACAGATTGAGATTTGAGTTAAAATAACATTGCTTATAAACTTTTTAGAATATAGTTTTGACGATGATAAAACATTTCTTCCATGTTTTGTTTTTTCAGTGACTTATAGATGTCAATAAGGGATATCTTCTAAACGTAGAGCATTTTTCAGCATAGCCAATTATATTTTATCTTATATACATATTGACCTCTGTTAAACATAGGCTAATGTCACTGTGTCCTTACCAAACAAAAATTGGACAGCACAGAGTCAAGAATCACTGTCTTGTGGTCATTGCAACATGTTTTAAAGCACAGTCCCTGGCCCTGTGTTGTGGTAAAAAACCCTGAAAACTCACATTCCTCATTAAAATTAAATATTTATGAATAAGAAAAGCAACAGTAACATTTAATGTTTGGAGAAAAACGTCCTTAGGAATTATTACATTACATTATAGGGAAGCAACGGCACTCAACTCACGATTAAATACGATTCACGATTTTAAGTTCACAATACAATTTTCTCACGATTTTTTTTAACAGAATGAAATGACTGAAAAATATTCCCTTATATAAACTGTGCAAAACAGCAGATGTGTCCTCTTATCAAAAGTGCAACTGAAATAGTATTTTATCTTAAATAACAAAAATAAATAAATAAACATTACAGACATGCTTGTTTATTGCTATGGTTAAATTTAAATGATTTAAAAAAATGTAATCACAATAACTTATAACAACACCTTTTTTTACCAGTCGTTTGCTAAAAAGAAGAAACACTAGATGGCTGAAAGGGTATTTTACAACAACATTGAACACAACACAAGCTTACGGAGCCAGATCCAAACGCAATACTAAGTCCTGTCACTGTGGTTTATCCGACAGCAGCAGTGTCCATGCTGTCTCAAACATGGATGTGTTAAAGGAACACGCCGACTAATTGGGAATTTAGCTTATTCACCGTAACCCCCAGAGTAAGACAAGTCGATACATACCCTTCTCATCTCCTTGCGTGCTGTAAAGCTGTCTGACGGCTCCAGCGGCATCAGCCCATAACAGAACAGGCAGGTGAATGGTTCCAGTAATCCTACTGCTCCGAATAAGTGACAAAATAACACCAACATGTTCCTATTTACATGTTGTGATTTGTAGAGTCACAGCGTGTACAAAAAACAACGTAACATGAGACACAGCCATCTTCTAACCGTAAACAAACCGGGAACTATATTCTCTGGCGGAAGAATATAGTACTTGGGCGGAGTGATATGCTCGCAGCAAGCCTGTCTGAGAATATAGTTCCCGGTTTGTTTACTGTTAGAAGATGGCTGTGTCTCATGTTACGTTGTTTTTGTACACGCCTGTGAATACATCACAATGTAAATAGGAACATGTTGCGCGTTATTTTGTCACTTTGTACAATTCGAGCAGTAGGCTAGTTGGAACCAGTTACCTGCAGGATCTGTGCTGGGCTAAGCTAATGCTGGAGCCGTCAGACAGCGTTACAGCACGCACGGAGATGAGAAGGGTATGTATCGACTTGTCTTACTCTGGGGGTTACGGTGAATAAGCTAAATTCCCAATAAGTCGGCGTGTTCCTTTAAGAGAACGTTCTCAAAGTGCAGCTAACGTTAAGCGTGTTTTACAGTAACCGCAGCCAAAACACAGCACTGAAACAGCATTGGTGAAAATCACTAATGACCTACTCCGTGCAGCTGACTCCGGCCTACTGTCCATCCTCATTTTACTCGACCTGAGTGCTGCCTTTGACACCATCTCACATCCCCTCATCATTGAATGTCTGGCCAACAATGGTATCACAGGGGGTGCACTGTCCTGGTTTTGTTCTTACCTCACGGATCGTCAACAGTTTGTACAACTCAAACACTATAAATCAGCTTGTGCGACTGTGCCACAGGGTGTCCCCCAGGGTTCAGTGCTTGGTCCTCTCCTCTTCATTATATACCTCCTTCCCCTGGGCAAGATCATGAGACACCACAAAATACACTTCCACTGCTACGCTGACGACACCCAGCTCTACCTCTCCACTAAACCTTCTTCTCCCTTCCTGCCACCTTACTCAGCAACTGTCTCCAAGACATTTAAAACTGGATGAACACAAACACAAACTTTCTGAAACTTAATGGCAATAAGACAGAAGTCCTGCTCATTGGTTCCAAAGCCACTCTTTCAAAACAGCATTACTTCAACATTACCATAGATGAGATCTTGGTCCCGCTGTCAACTCAAGTCAAAAGCCTTGGTGTCATTCTGGACAGTTCCCTTTCATTCGAATCCCAGATTAAAGCAATTACCCGGCTCATCTCCAGGCTCAGACCCTCACTGTCACAATCCAGCACTGAAACCCTAATTCCTGCCCTTGTCACGTCGCGTCTGGACTACTGCAACTCCCTTCTCACCAGTATCCCTTCCAAGCTTACAAACAAACTCCAACTTGTTCAGAACTCTGCTGCTAGACTCCTCACTGGTACCAGATCATCTGAGCACATCACACCTATCCTTATCAACCTACAATGGCTCCCTGTGCACTACTGTATTGAATTCAAGACCCTCCTCATCACCTACAAAGCACTTTATAATCTCGCACCCACCTACATTACCAACCTCCTACCAGGCTATGTCCCTTCTCGCTCCCTCTGCGCTTCCTCGTTTGGCCTCCTTGTCACCCCCACATTTCGTCCCTCCACCATGGAGGCCAGGGCCTTCAGCTGTTCTGCACCAAGACTCTAGAATGCCCTCCCCTCCCACATACATTTGACAGGCAGACACAGTCAATTAATTTAAAAAAAATACCTTTTTAAGAAAGCTTTTAATCTTTAAGTCTTCATAGTACTGCATCGCCATAGAAACCCTCCCGACACACTTCTTTACTGCTTTTTTGACATTTCTTAGCACTTTTCGGATGTTGTCTATTTTGTTAAATGTATTTCTTTGAAGATAAATGTATTCTATTGTATTTTCTTCTTTTATGCCCTCTTAAATATGTAAGATGTCCTTGAATATTTAGAAAGGCGTCCGCCAAATAACATTTATTATTATTATTATTATTATTAAGCCAGCTAACGTTACTAGCTAACGGTAGGTTAGCGTTACCTGCTGTAAGTTAACTAGTGTCATGCCATAGACTGTTTACAAATTGCATCGCAATTAATTTTTTATCTCAACCAGTTGTAATCAATAAGTGCATTCAACCGTGAAGGAACAAACAGTAATTACTAAGTACATTAGCTTTACATAATTCAACTAAAAAGAGCCACATGTAAGTGCAATTATTCTTCTTTCTTTCTTTCTTTTTTTTTTTTAACCATCATATTTTTAGTTATAGTGCAGTTGGAAGAGATGTGTTTTTAGCCTTCGGCGAAGATGTGTAGACTTTCAGCTGTCCTGGTGTCAATGAGGAGCTCATTCCACCATTTAAGAACCCGGACAGTCGGGATTTTGTTGTGTGATTCAGTGTCACTCGCAGAGAGGGAGCGGCAAGCAGATTGGCTGATGCAGTGTTTCCCACAGGAGGACACGCAGTTGGATGCTGTCCTCATTTGGATTGAAGCAGCAAACATTCAGTGTAAGAGTAAAAAATGACATACATTATTTATATGTTTATTTGATTCACAGCTGCTATATAGTGTTTTGACCTCGACAACCCAACTGCATTTTACCGCAAACTTGCAACTAGTTAACTTTCTAAGCAGGCGCTATCGCTTGTTTGCTAAGAGTCGGTCGGTGATTGTGAATGTGTGATTGTGTAAAGGTGTTCACGAGATAGAAACCAACCTTTCGTAAATGTGAATTTCGCCAGCCGTCTTCTCTCCTTTATGCAGACAGACGCTGAGTGCACGGTAGAGTTTAGATTCTCTGCCCGAGCCCGAGTCCGACCCGAGCCCGGCCCGACTTCGGGCCGGGCCGTTATTTTCCGCCACTATCCTCGGGCCGGGCCGGGCCGGGCCGGGCCCTTGATCAAGCATTTGTGTTTTTTTTAATCATTACTTTAGCCTAATTGGGTGGGGAGAAAGCTATGCCATAATCAGAACTAGTATCTATATAGGCTATATTTAGGCCAAAGTAACAAATGTGTCCAAAAAGTTACACAAGTTGGACTACAGTTACAAAATGCAACATGTGTCATGCGCGGAGTCTCCTCCTCTCGCACACATCACACCGGGGCTGCGGGCTGTATTGTGGAGCTTAAGTGCAACATGGAGCTTGAGGATGTAAAGAAAAAAAGAAAAACAGGAGAATTACCTTTGAGCAAGTTTGGAGGAAAGTCGGAGGTATGGAACCATTTTAAACAAGTTGTGGGAAGGGACAACATATGTGTAGGCTTTGTTGAGTGCATTAAGTGCGGCCGCTGTTCGCCTATGACAGCAAATAAAACGGAGAAGTGGATGATGAACAGACACATGAAGCAGGCTCGCCATGGCAGAAAAGATGATAGTCAGCCTTCAACGTCCTCTTTTGTTACTTCTCCAAGCATAGGCTACCCCTGAGGGCAAGGCAAGCCCTCCCAGAGAAATAGCCTACGTGGAGTTTTTTTTTACGTTTCTTCATTCAGATCCATTTGCGATCCGTTCCATTCTGAATAAACAAACAGCGCAGTTTACATGCTTCGCTCTTGTTGCATTATTCATTAAGATAATTTTAAACAGATTTCTGCAGTTCAAACAACTCTGAATTGTAGTTGAGAACGTCAGTTATGACGGCCCACGGATTAAAAAAGTGTCGGGTTGAAATCGGGCTCGGGCTCATAATTCCAGTTAATGTGTCGGGCCGGGCTTGGACACAACGTGCACGGGCTCGGGCTGGGTCGGGCTTGATTTTTTGGGCCCGATCTAAGCTCTAGTGCACGGTGGGGTGGATGGTGTTTTAAGCCTCCAACGTCGCCTTACAGCTATACAGCGATACAGCTTACCCTCACTGTAACCTTAAACATAACCTTACCGCGCTGCCTGAAAGGCGACGTTGGGGGCTTAAAAGCGCCAAACACCGCACGGTGGGAGGAGCTGTGTGTGTGTATGTGAGCGAGACACAAGTGACAGAGAGACGGAGGAGAGCAGGAAAGGAAATGCAGAAGAACAAATAGCATTTAAAAAATATATATATATAACTAAACGCAATGTGCGGCGGCCGGTGCTGATAGTGAGGCGCACCGCCACACAATAGTCTATGTGTGGGAAACACTGTGATGCAGAGTGGACGGGCTGTGGTGTAACGTTTAAGCATGTCCAGAATGTAAGCTGGGCCTGATCCGTTCTTCTCTGTGGAGTTTTTAAACTTAAAAGCTCATCTGCTTTCATCAGCAATGGTTTGATCGTTTTTCTAGTAAACCAAATGTGTCCAGACAAAACAAGACAAGTCTAGGAAATTGCGAAGCACATTTTTCACTAAAGATGAATCCGATAATTAAGAAAATAACTGGTTAATCGATAATGAAAATAATCTTAGTTGCTGCCCTAGCATGCACTCAAATTTAAGAAAGTTTTGTCAAGACTTAGCCCATAACTCCACAGAGACGTGAAATCTTTGAACACATTGACTCTATATATTTTATACTAATACTTGAAGTAAAAAACAAATACAAAAGCAGGTTTCTTCATCTGTCACTGTGCAAAAGGGGGCTGCTGACATCTCTTTCTACCTGGAAAAAAGAAAGCCATCAAATAAGCATTCCAGCCTGTCTACCTGCAAATCTCCCTCCATCTGTGGATTAGATTTAAGTCCTCCAAAATCTTGGGCTGGTGCTACATCAGAGGATGTGCGGTGCCGGGTGAAGTTACGTAAGTCATTAAGACCTCACTGCTCTCTCCTGGGTTGGTAACTTATCCCTCCAAACTTGCAGCCTTTGAGCAAATAAAGCCATATAAGAGGGTTGATATATAAGACACCCGCAAACTCTGTAAAACTTTCTGACCTAACACAGCTTGAATTGAACTTGAGGGCAGCCCATTTGAACTACGTCAGTAAGCATCATTATACCCATTGTTCTGCTTTCTAATCAGCTGTGTTATTAAGATAAGAAAGACTTTATTGATCCCACAATGGGGAAATGTACTTGCCACAGCAGCTCAATGCAGCAAAAAAATCACATTACATTCACATTAAATATAAATAGGATAGACAGAATGACAATGAATAGGAAATAGAAAAAAGAGAGTAATAACGGTAATATGTACACTATAAACACTTCTTGAATTTACAGGTGAGGAGAATATATATACAGTACAGGCCAAAAGTTTGGACACATCTTCTCATTCAATGTGTTTCTTTATTTTCATGACTATTTACATTGTAGATTCTCACTGAATGCATCAAAACTATGAATGAACACATATGGAATTATGTACTTAACAAAAAAGTGTGAAATAACTGAAAACATGTCTTATATTTTAGATTCCTCAAAGTAGCCACCCTTTGCTTTTTTTGATAACTCTGCAAACCCTTGGTGTTCTCTCAATGAGCTTCATGAGGTAGTCACCTGAAATGGTTTTCACTTCACAGGTGTGCTTTGTCAGGGTTAATTAGTGGAAT
Source organism: Perca fluviatilis (assembly GCF_010015445.1). NCBI lineage: Eukaryota > Metazoa > Chordata > Actinopteri > Perciformes > Percidae > Perca > Perca fluviatilis. The sequence continues at coordinate 25,636,267 of NC_053115.1, forward strand.
TCTTTCCCTTATTAATAAAAAAGCAAAAGGTGGCTACTTTGAAGAATCTAAAATATAAGACATGTTTTCAGTTATTTCATACTTTTTTGTTAAGTACATAATTCCATTTGTGTTCATTCATAGTTTTGATGCCTTCAGTGAGAATCTACAATGTAAATAGTCATGAAAATAAAAAGGAAACTACGGTTGGCGAAGTGCAATGCACATTACAAAGAATGAAACACTTTTACAAAGCTCAAGACAAATTTACATTTTGGAAAACAAATTTACATTTTAGAAAACAAATTAACATTTTGGAAAACAAAAACATTTTAGAAAACAAATTTTTTTGAAAAATAAATTTTGAAAAAAATTTAATTTCGGAAAACAAAATTACATTTTAGAAAACAAATTTACATTTTAGAAAACAAATTTACATTTTGAAAACAAAATAAATTTTGGAAAAAAAAATTTTAGAAAACAAATTTACATTTTAAAAAATTAACAAGATCAAAACACTTTTACAAGTCCAAAAAATTTACAATGACAGATTTTCACGGAAGGGATGTACACATACCGGAAGTGATGAGGTGTTGGTGTTGCTGGTGGCGTCAATTTGTGTTGTTGTGAGTAGTATATGGCGTGAATGAAGTTTATGGTGACTTCGTGTGGTCGGTGTTTTGAGTTTTTAAAGGAGGCGGACCTGACGAACATTGGAAAAAGCGGGAACGTTCGGCGGCCGGCGGCGGATGGCGCTGGCGGGCAGCTGGTCCGTTGCAGCTGCAGGACTGGTCACTGCCCATTCCTGGGAGCCAAACCACCCCGCAGCTGGAGACCCAGGCGAGTGCTGGGCCCGCTGGAGGGGAGGGAAGCCGAGAATCAGATCCAAGACTGGCGGAGCGGACTGTCCACCTGCTGAGTTTAAATCACAGGTTTCTAAAGGGAGTCTGGCGGGACTCGGACTGTGGATGACGAAACATGACTTTAAGTCTCGTTAAATGAATAACTACATGCAGAAATAAATGAATCATTAGTGGGGTGAGCCTGGACATTTCAGTCTGTTTAAACTTCACTTTGAAGCAGAACCTCTTAGTTCAGAAGGGTGAAGTTCCGTTTGTAGCTACTCATATCTGTGAACTGATTATAATAAATATTCTTTGTATTAACACCTTAATTAGTCTCTTTGTCTTTTGTTTAAAAAACTACAACATCGCATGAGATTTTGACGATTTATAGTGATTTTATTTCCGTTAGACCTTTGCCTACATTGACGCTGATGCATTAAAGACGCCCATAGACAGTATATAAGGGAGTGCCTCCCTGTTCCAAGATGGCGGCTCTATTGGCGATTGATCCATAACTGCCGTAGTCAAGGCATGTATACAACACCTCATCACTTCGGTATGTGGTACATTCCCTTTCCGTGAAGAATCTGTCATTTGTAAATTTGTTTCAGGACTGGTAAAGTGTTTTGCATCTTGTTAATTTGTTTTCTAAAATGTAAATTTGTTTTCCAAAATGTAAATTTGTTTTCCAAAATGTAAATTTGTTTTCTAAATGTAAATTTGTTTTCTAAAATGTAAATTTGTTTTCCAAAATGTTAATTTGTTTTCTAAAATGTAAATTTGTTTTCCAAAATGTAAATTTGTCTCAAGCTTTGTAAAAGTGTTTCATTCTTTGTAATGTTGCATTGCACTTCCCACGTACCGTAAGGCATTGAATGAGAAGGTGTGCAAACCCATTTTAACTGCATACATTTTTTTATCGTGAGATTAACGTTCTTTTTGGCCTAGCAAACGTTGTAGTTTTTTTCACATGCTGTTGCAACAACTAGTAAAACTATACAACACCGCACCGGATCTAGCTAGACCGGAAACAAAACAACAGGCACGCCGCACACACTTGTTTTGAGTGGATGGCAAGCGTGAGACACCGAAATGGATGCCAATAAGATTCTGAATGGCATAAAGTTGCCAGATGGTTCCATTGACAAGACCAAAGTGATGTGTGTGTTTTGTCGTTGTGAACTGAGCTATTATCACAGCACGTCCAGTCTGAAATACCACTTGATGGCCAAACACACAGCTGATACGAATTCTCCGCCCCCTCATCAAAGCCAGGCAACAAAAGCACAAAGCAAGCCGATCCACTTTTCCATGTTGATAAGAGCATTAAAATGAGAAAAAATAATGGGACAAAAAGAAATCAAGGGACATTTAGAATAGATAAACATGTGCAATTAATTGTGATTAATTGCGAGTTAACTATGACATTAATGCAATTAATCTCGATTAAATATTTTAATTGTTTGATAGCACTAATATATATATATATATATATATATATATATATATATATATATACACACACACACAGATATACCGATATACAGATAATTCTACAAGTATACAAAGGAACTATGAGAGAGATTATGTTACTCTCCAGATTTAGTTTGAGTTTTAAACAGTTAAATGACTTTTCTTTTTTTGTCAGACTTTCTTATTTTAATAACTCCTTTGTCCTTCAAGAGGATTGTGCTCTTAGGCTTCCATTACCTGTCTTTCATACAGCACATTAGAACAACATTGCTATGATTGGCATTCTGCATTAGCAATCCCCTCCCTGGCCCCTTTCCTATTGTCATTCCACAGCAGCGCTGAGCCGCAATGTTCTCCCTCACTCTCTGAACTGCCATGACAACGTGCTGGAAAATCCTGACGAAGCCCGAAGGCCTCCTCAGTCAAGAGGGCTCTGCTTGCCTCTGCAGATGACTGCACTGTTTCATTTATTTTCATGAAGGAAAACAAAAGGCAAGATTGAACAGGGGATAAGGCAGCCCAGCTAAACATGCCTGAGAGACTGACCCCACATACTGTAGTTGGCAGCACACAATTTGCCACAAGATTCTGTGCTGTGCAGACCAGAAATGTCAGAAATATTTCAGTGTAATTTAAATGACAACGGATAGTTGATCTAAAAATTTATCACTTTGTCCTTCTGACACTATGTTGTATCACTAATGGATATCGTTTTTGTTCAACGTTTTGGGAAATAAACTTATTTGCTTTCCTGCAGAGAGTTAAATGAGAAGATTGATACCACTCTCATGTCTTTACTGTAAATATGTTAGCTTAGCTTAGCACAAGGACTTGAAATGGGAAAAAAGCTAGCCTGGCTCTGTCCAAAGGAAAAAACTAATTGCATACCTCTCTAAAGCTCACTATTCAACACATTATATCCTCTTTGTTTGTCTACACACAAAACTGAAGTGTAAAAACGTATTGTTGCTGTCAACGTGAGGTTGCTAGACAACTAGCGGAGACTCCAGACTCGGTTTCCGTTTGTGTACAAATTAAACAAACAAAACAACATGTTAATTAGTCAAATGTTGAGATGATAGTTGTCAGATGTATTTTACTGTTGGACAGACCAGGCTAGCTGTTTTCCCCTACTTGTAGTCTTCATACTAATCTAAGATAACTTCCTTCATATTAAGCATACAGACATGAGATTGATGTCGATCTTCACTTCTAACTTTCAGCAAAATGTGTTCCTAAAGTATTACTTTAAACCAATGGATGTCAGCAAAAACCAGATTTTTCAGCTGGTATACTTAGAAAAGGAAATTCACCATTGTTTTTCCATTGTAGATTAACACTTAACAAAATATTGCAGAGTTACATAGTTTACCTTTTACATTGAAGTGCATAAAAAGAGAGAAAGTTGATGTTGGTAGCCAGCTCTTCTTTGGAAGCCTTCAACCATCGTTTATCATTGCCCACTTTATGCTTTGAAAGTGCTGCCTCTGCCAGACCATCATAGGAAGCGTTCCAAGGAGGCCTCTCTTCTCTGGGATCCCTTGCTGCTTTGATGCCTCATTAGACCTGCAGCTTTACTGGAGGAAAGTCAGACACTTTCACACACAACCACAAGTTTGGAGCCGTGTCATACAATCACTCTTAAACATCTGTGGTGGTGGCGTGATGCAATGTTTTTCTTTTGTGATTACAAATCTGTGACCTTTCTGATTTGTTTTTATTAGCTGAATCATAGCTCCCGTAAATTATATTATGACAAACTTGGCCTATTCAAAGGGCATGGAAGTTTGCACAGTTCAAATATTTGGTTGAAAAAATTATATTAAAACTACTAGGCAAAATCTCTTTCAAAGCCCCTAATTTGCATGCACATAAGATTTTGGAAAGGGTAATTGGTGCTTTTATTTGTCGTGTATGAACAAAGTTATGAGCAGAATTATTTAGAATTAGTTATGAGCACTATTTGTTAAAACTTCACTACACATTTCATTTATTATGCACCTTTAATTAGCTGTTCTTCTCAGATATCTTCTATTTCAACCACTGAATTTTTACTATGCAAAAGAAATGTCCATTTTACTGGAATATAAAACTAACCTCAGTGAGATAAAAGAAGTGAGTGGAAGAAGAGAAGAGCGGTGCAGAGGATGTCTGACTGTTACTGTAGATAATCTTGGGGATATGATTGTGGATGTGCTTTTAGCCAATGTACCCTCTGCTTCAACCTTGCCCAGAGCTAGTGTAGAGTTAGGGCAGCATGCCTGAGGCCTGGCCATGTCTGAGTGATTAGATAAAGCAGGAGAGGCCAAGCGGTGGGAGCCACAGCCAAGTTTATGCTGCACTGACCACTCTGAGACCGACATTACATCGGAGTGCATCACAGTACGCTGTCACTGCTTTCATTAATTCACACCACCTTCAAAGGAAGTAAACACTGCAAATGACCATGTTGGTTTGTGTAAACATTTTCCGTGCTGATTAATTTTTCAAAACATTTTTGCTCATTCGTGGCATGCCTTGACCATGAGCTATGACAACACAGCTGGCTGGGGGACACGGTTATATATTTCATGCTGCGTAAGTGTGTTTTTTTCTCTCCGCTGCTTTATGGTAATGAGATTCACTGAGGTACCCAATACTGCTCTGGGCGTATTCCCATCTCCCAGTCCAGGTCAGGAGAGACCAATGCTTCGACAGTTGCAGATGTTGCCGTATCATGTCTGACATGACAGCGAGGTTTGGAAATGCGGCAGCAGAACAGTGTGGCCTTTTCCTACACAAACAGGATGCCCTTTAAAATCCTGAATGCAACATACTCTGAAAATAATCTGAAAATGGCCTCTCGTTTAAATGAGACACATTTCAATATGCAGATGAATCCATTACAACAATGTTATCTGTCCTTCCATTAAATCAAACACCCCAGATGCTAATATGCGTTTAGAAAATGAAAATCTGTACTATAACAACATGTGGATCTGGTGTGAACCCCATGTTTTATTTCTGAGAGCTGACTATCAAGCAGAGACTAATGTTTTTTAATGGGATTCACACTGCACCAAACCAGCAGTTATGGTCCTCGGAGTTGTCCACTCACAGGATTCCTCTCTTCCCTGTCAGATGGTTTCATTTCAAATATTTGGAGTCAGCCACATGACTAATTTCACTGGATGAATCTATAGCTACAGGAAAGCTCACAGCACTGTGCATGTACTGTGTCAATACCCAGATGTATGCAGAATCCTGTATCACGTGCAGATACTAGTATTTTAGTGTAAGGAAGCTTATAGGAAAAGTAAGAATGAAGAATGTGCAGTTTTATCTTTGATGCGATAGCTTCTTCTTCTGTTCGCTTTTTTCCTACAAAGATGAATAAAAAATGAATAACGAGGTAAATAATCTGTGGAAAAATGTCTGCAGATAGGAATCGCATCACGTGTAGATGCGCAATATGATGACAATTTTAAAAAACATTTGTTACGCAGATGCACAGACATTTCCGAGCTAATTGACAAGTTATACTGATAGAAAGTTATTTCTCTGAATTCCTGCCAAAGTGCTTCCGCGCTCTGATGCCCACAGGAAAAGCACCATCTGTACAGCGTTCCATAAACGTTTTGCCATTTTCATTTTTAGACAAACGCGTTCTTGATGAGCAGGTTTTGTTTCATTATCTGCCTTAATGAGTCAAAGGTTTTGTCCCACAGTTTTATTGACATGTTTCTGGCGGGGCTGTTGGTTCTGCGTTGTAGTGAAAAACATAAATTATAATGATGCTGTGAGGCCTTCTGTGAATGTGATTGATTGCTTTGTGAGTGTTTTACATCATCTGTTTATGTCTTTTCTCATAAAGTGAAAGTAAGTTGCCATATAGGAACCCAGGCCTTTCCAATCCCAGGTCTTTTATTTTGCAAATGCTTCTCTTTGGATTATGTTTCTCGAAGGTAGCTATTCTTTTTAATCCCCTTACCTTGCTCCCTGGCAGGTGGTTTGCTTAATTTTGGCTTGCACGCTAGCAATTTATTTCTTGTAGAAGCCATAATAGCACAGAGCAGGTAAACAACAAATGCCTCTTAGTGAAATTGTAAACATGAGCTGATATAAGGTCTTAAAGTGGATGGGTAGTCAGACTCTACACAGTACTGTATCAACACTGTACTGTATGTTTGTCACTGCATGGCATTGTGCCCTCTCAGCCCCCATGGGAACCATAGCATGGACGGTGCTCCCTCTACTTCACAGATGGAGTTTGCAATTGGATACCTCCAGTGAATAATCTTCTCATTACTTATCATGATGAACTGTGGCATGCAAATATCAATAAGGGACTGTGGTGAAGCAATCCAATTAAGGCCCAAAACTAGGAGTCTCATTAGTGCTGAGTCTCTGATAATGCAAATGACACTCTACTTGTAATCAACCTTGAATATAAATGGCCCTGGCAAATCCACCACTACAGGTGATTCTGGCATTGGATGTGATTAAAGACTCAAGTGAAATCTGCTCTGTTTGAGATTTTAGGATAATAATTAGATACAGTGTGTAGATACAGTGGCCAGAAAACGGTGCCCTAATGGTGCCCTAAAGGAATCACACCTGTTTTTTGTGACTTCTGAATTTTAGCTGCTGTGTTGTTGCTGCTCTGGGTTTTACGTTACATGCTTGTCATGAAACTTCTAACTGCAGACATTTTGTAGACACAATCTAAAGCCACTCAAGTTGGCTCGGCACAATTGTGTCATTCTCTCAAATCTATCTTCAGTTAAAAACTTTAACATTGGACCATTCTGCCCCCAGAAGTACATTCAATGCCAATGTTTAAAAAAATAATCTCCCTCTCTTCTATATGTGTATGGCAACTACAGTGTGGTTAGGTTATGGGAATATCGTATTTATGGAATATAAACTATGGTTAAGGTTAGGAAGTTCTTTATAGTTTCTGTAACCTAATTCATTGTTCTGAATGCTGGTTGTAAACCAAAGGATATCTGAGAGGGCTGTGGCCAAACAGGATCAAATCCTTGGTATTTAGGGTTTTTTCAGTTAAATTTAAGACTTTTTAATACCTTTTATAATGTCACACAGAAGGACATTTAATATCTTTTCCACTGTCATACTGGTCAGTGGACAATTGAAAGCTGTATTCTAGGGAATAAATTAAGCCAGTTGTGATCTAAAATTTGAGTAACATAATTAACATTACCTGGACCCAGATAAGTGGCAGAAAAAGGATGGATGGATTAACCAGTTAATTTAAATTCATTAAAGTTTTTGCTAAAAGTGACACGCCCGTTATGAGTCAATCGACCTCGTAGCTGTAGCTTGCAGTAGTGATGTTGCCAAGGATATGGAAAGAAAGAGGGAGCTCAATGTGACTTTATGACCCACAGGGGACAAAGAGGATTACGACTAAGTAGTAAGGTTAGGCAACTAAAACACTAAAGGTAGGGAAAGTTCATGGTTAATAAAAAGGCAAGCGTTAATACGTACGTAAATTGTAAAGTGCAAAATCATTCATTATAGAAGTAATCCCAAGTGTACTGTGCATCCTCCATCCTTCCTTAAACTGCAACAGTGTTAACTGCTGGCTTTAAGGGTCAGCGAACATGTTCAGATTCGTAAAAACACAGCAAACACCTCACATTCACATTTAAGCAGTACCCCTGTACCCAGTCTCCTCGGTCTTCATTGACTTTGAAATTGTTGATAGCATCTTTTTATTGAGTTGTAATGCAGTGAAAAGGAAAGGTGAGCAAGCAGCCTATCACCACAGAAGGAAAAGAGACATGATGCAACAAAAATGCAACCTGACAGAGAAATCCCCTGCAGCTATAAAGGTCTGCCCGGTGCTCTCTGTGGCCATTTCCTACCAGCTGTGGGGGATCTCCAGCTTCAGGCACGTAGACAGACATGATGGTTTGTTTCCATACTGTTAACAGTTAAATGGCTGACATGTTGATTTCAAACCATCTATACCACACGTGTCAAACGCAAGGCCCGCAGGCCAAATCCGACCCCTCGCCCGTTTTGATCCGGCCCGCTTATCAATTTAGGTTCACAATAAATGTTGGCCTGCCTACTTGTGTACCAAACCAAAAAGGTGGAAAACTGTATTTACGCGACACTTAAAGCAGATTTGTTGACTTTGAGACTCTGGAATTCCCCCAGAAGCAGAGAGTTTTCATACTGTGAAACAGGTTGCTGTGAGTCAGCTGTGTGGTAGCCTACTTTTAAAAATGTAATCAGAATGATTGTTTTGCTTGATTTCTGCTGACTTTTTAAAGACTTTATGTCGAACAAACTGTAAGTGAAAATATGGGACATGCAATCATACAGTCAAAATATATTTTACTTTTTTTAAATTAAATAAAAACATGTCAATAAACATTAAATGCCTGGCCCTAGATGTGATTCTCATTTTCCAGTGTGGCCCTGAGTGATATTGAGTTTGACACCCCTGATCTATACAGTACATTTAACCTAGGTGGGCCCTTCCCGCTCCTCTCTTTTCTAGGCTGAGGACTCTTTTTGTAAATGAGAACGGGTTGACAGTATATATACAGTATATATGTATGTATGTTTTTATATATATATATATATATATATATATATATGTATATGTGTATATATATATATATATATGTATATATGTATATATATATATATACGGTATAGACGGTTTGAAATCAACTAATTTAATTAACATGTTACATCTTGTTTGTTTAATCCGTATAACAGCGGTAATTTTTACAGGGCTTAAAAAAGGAACATATAATTATTGAGCTTTAGATGTGCTGGTAGGTGGAGAGGAAATCAGGGTTTCTGCCAGAAAAGTTGGCGGTGGTGGTTGGCCGGAGTTCGCTACTTGTATAATACATTTTAGTTTAAAAAACATATTAAAAAAATGCTTGCAACACACTTGCGTATATCTTGAATCTCTGGTTTTCCTTGTCATCTGCTGGCTCCTCTTCTTCACTTCACTTTTAGATCATGACTGATTCCTTCTCCCCAAGCACTTAGACCAGGTACCTTTTCTCTAGTCTGAGCTGAAGCACAACTTTTTAAGCATTTGATTTTGTCAAGTCCAGTCTTGCAATGCAGGCTTGCTTACGTTGAAGCGTCCCAAGATTTGGCAAGAGTAGATTCAAAGAGTTGTTGAGTTGAGGACTCCAGTGGAAGGAAAAGAGAATGAACTGACATTTTAACAACTTCCCACTCAGATTGTCAAATCCAACTGCTCCATTCTTGATTTTATAGTTTTATTCAGAAATAGAAACAAAAGGAGAAAACATGTTCACCAGAAGTGAGTTTGACATGTCTTTGGCCTGCTTTCCCCTAAATGTATACCTCCGCTGTTCTACCTTAGCTTGATTGAGACTCATTGTATAATTGTAATAAAGGTCTGAGAGACCACAACTACTTGAGAATGACACTGCTGTAATAGTGCTCCATGTGTTGCACCATTAGAGCAATTTTCAAATCACTTCGATTCGTAGCACTTGACACATTATAGCTACCTTCTTCCATAACTGCAGAACCACCATGCAGCAGACTTCAGCTAAGATCTGATGCAGCTTCACACACCCTCTTCTTACATGCACAGTCATCCATCCATCCATCAGACCTTTTAAAAAATACTTAATGAAATTGACTGAAAAACACAAGTTGAGAAATACTATCATTTCCAATCAAATTTTGAAAAATATGAGCTGCGTTTGATTTTAGATTTAGTTTGATTAGGCCAAAATCAGTATAACATCAAAAATGAGATGAAATCAATATTTTCCATTAATACACACATGTTCCTGTCATGTTTCCTGTAGTAGTCAAGCTACAGTTTAATCTTACATCATTCATTTCAAATTAAGGATATGGTATTTACATGAACTGAATTTATTATTAAGCACAGGTGTTTAAAAGTGTTTTCTGTTCATTAAGGCTTTGACTCATGTATACATTGTACAGGAAGACATGTATCCTAAAAAATTACTAAGTTCTGACTTAATACATTTTAATTGACATCCAGCGGTCTGTCAGTGTCAGCATGTAACCAGGTCTCTCAATTATTCTTCATGCTGAAACTGGATGCTCTCCAGCTGTGAACCCTTTTAACGCATGTTGAAGCTCATTAGCAGGGTGTATTCTGACATGTCAGCTTTCTGTAAACTATGTCTTCTTATTGTCTTCATGTTTGATGCAACTTGCGATGCTCCCACATTATGTCAAATATGTGTTATCAGTGTTCTTGTTTTTCTTTTGCACAGCAGTTCTCTAAAGCAACTGACTGTTCGCTAAGCCCCACCGTCCAAAGTAACTGTTGCTATGCATGTCAAGCTCCCCATTACAGCATGGCGAATAATGCAGTTTTAACGATAACGGTGACAGATTTGTTACTCGAAAGTCTTATGCCAGGAACACACCGCCCGCGAAGCACTGCAAAGCGTAGATTTGCGCCCAATCGGGCGCCTTGTTATTCACACCAGACGTGCATTTTTCCGCGCCTGTCACAAAGCGATCCTGCTCCACTCCACAGCATGGCTCTAGCTTGACACATTCGGTAGCTGCTCCACTCCTGATCACAGCTGGTACGAACTGACAGATTGAATAACATGGGCGCAGAAATTAAAATAGCTCCGCTTCACCAGTGTGTTTTTGGCGTTAGTATTTATTTATTTTTTTTAAATAATGTGTCCTTGTGATTTCACACAGCGGTAGACAAAAGCAGGCTTCTTATTTCAAGAAAAAAATTGCTAGCAAAATCTGCTGTAGCTAGCAGATAATTAAGCATTAGCTCCATGACTTGGTCGAAAGCTGAAAACTTGAGAATCTTGTAAAAAATGTCTTAAATGTGTTCTTGATGGCTACATGATACCATGCTAAAAGACTGAGGCCAAAGCTACATGTCAAAATGTCAGTATTCTCAGCAGCTGATGTAGAAGAAAGAAACAGCACTGTTCTTTTATCTACTGTAGAGCTGGTTATTCTTTTTACATTCTAACACAGCCCTGTTTGATTGCCTAGCTTACATGCTTTATTTTAAATTGTATATTTTCCTCTTTTAACATTACATTAGAGTAAAGGCTTTTAGGAGGAGGAATTCTGGTAATGTTGGCTTGAGTGCAACTTCCCCAAATACAGTAAAAAGCAGGACAGAGATGCTAATGTTAGCCTAAACTCTGATAGCATCCAGCATTACCACAGACAGACACAATATGTTATCCATACTTTACACTTTTTCTCTTTTGTTTTTGCAAAGGCTAAAACAAACACACCTTCCAAATTATTTATATGGCACAGTAAGCTTTTTACTGCTCTTTTCTACCGCCCCATGCACACCACTTGTGGAGAAATGCAAAGATTGACGGGCCTGCCGTGCTTGGTTACAGTTGCTAAGCTATGATTGGACAATTGCTGTTCGGGGGAGGGGTTTAGTAAACGGTTTTTCACTTTGTGGTTAAATCATTTTTCTCCTCTTTCTACTCCTTTGTTCTCTGTCCTCTTTTATATAATACTCAACGTACATGCTGTTATTCCATTTAAATGTTTTCTATGAATTATAAGTATAAGTTATATGTGGGCACCTGTAGAGGAGGCCATTTTTCACCAAGTCTCAAGATCAGTCGGATTACAATCATTAATATGATAGTGGGCTGGCACTCGGAAAAGCTTTGAGCAGCCTTGAAGAAAATCCAATTATGATCTTTGATTCCTCTCCAGAAACTGATTACCTATCTCACTAATGACATTTTCCTTCCCATTCATGCCCTCTGTAAATGAGATGATTGAGAGACCGTGTGGTTGTTCCAAATGTGCTCGTATGATGATGACTATCTATTCCTTACAGGTCTATCAAAAGGACAGCTCGCATTATGTTTAAATGCTTTTCTTGAGATTCTCTGCTGCACGAGATGAACTTATAAGGATTATTTTTAGAACCCCTCCATATAAGTAAGGGCAAGAGGGGAAAAGATTAGTTTTCCCTCTCTGTCTCTCTCTTTTGCTTTGCATGTATTTTAATTTAAATTAAATGAAGGCAGACCGACATCCAGACAGATTTTTATTTACAACTACTGGGCCCTTCATCAGCTGTAGCAGATGGGGTAAAGCCTGTCAGTTCCATGCAGGTCTCTGTAGATACAACTAGTTAAAAGAAGAAGAAAAAAGAAAACATTTGCCTTGCAGCATAATGTACCCACACCCCAAAATATATTTAATAGTAATGTACTATTGCAACAAAGCTGAACTTTTACACAATGTCAGCTTTTTTAACAATTGCCATTGAATTTACTTTTTTCCCCCCCTTGAATAAAACTGTTCACTGAATTCAAGACCATACAGCTTACTACAGCTTTTCCGAATTTCAAAAGCCTGAGGGCATCCCACTGATAATTAGATCCTGGAAAGCTGTCTTTGTGATCATATTGGGATTAAATGCTGCAGAGTTTGCAGCATTTAATAATAACTGTGTGCATTTTGTTTATTAACCATGCTGTGTGTAGCTACAATACAATAAGATCAGCTTCAGTAGTGTCAAAGCACTTGCTAATCACAGGTGGGACATGACTATTCCCTCTCCAGGTCAACATTAAAGTTAGCATTGACAGGTACTGCCTGTAGGGGAATCAGTTACATATTCACTTACATACTGTGGAGATTTAAAAAATAAAATAAAAAATACAATACTGAACTTTGAGGATTTAAAAAGTTTTCTTTCTGTTCTATGGGATTTCATGTATTGTCACGAGATGTTGCTGGAGGACAGCATGTCAGTCACTATGTAAAACACCAAGGGCCCTATCTTGTACACCGACGCATGTATCATTCCTACGCACAGCCGACTTTTCCCTCCACAGATGCACGTCGGTAAATTAGGGAATGTATTTGTGCTCCCGGGGGCGGTTCAGCGAAAAGAGGAGGCGTGTTCCGGCGCAAAAGTTCCCTGGTGCTATTTTGCAGGTTTAGAAAACAATTCCACCACTGACCAGGAAAAACCTGGTCTAAAGTCAGTAGCGCGTTATTCAGATGCTATTTTAGGGGCGCATGCTTGGCCATAATGTAGCGTGAAAAAGAAAAATATTACTGAAAATGCGCTTTAGGTGTTTGATAGATCAGGAAGCACTTTACAGTACAGTCCTCAAAAAGTCGCAGCATTCTTTGTGGCCTGTTGTGTTTTACACAACATTTCCATGAATCATGGATGTGTTGATGACATAAATGAGGAATGTTGACGTGATGTTGAACTACGGTGGGATTGGACACTCTGGTGGATTCTGGTTCGGGAGTGGCAATGCGCGATGTGCTCCTGGTGGAGCGGCTGGACAGAGATGGAGTGGGGGGAGGAGGAAGGGGCACAACAGGTGCAGGAGGTGCGTTTGCAGGCCCACGCTCCATGGCTGCAGCAATCCTCTCCAGACTTGAGGAGATGCGCCCAAGAGGCCGCAGCAACATCGCCACCCAGCCAAGATGGGCATTTATTACTTTAACGCATCCCGGACAGCTCCCGCTGGCTTGCGCCAGGCAAATCCGCCGTCATAATAGCAATCCGCCACGGAACAAGTGCGCCTGCTCTCAAAGGGAATGTGAGATGACGCTCTGATTGGTTTATTGCAGGTTACGCCCAAACCACACCTAGCTACTTCAGACCAATCCATTTTAGATTTGCGTCGGGCGCAAGAGTCATTTATACCGCCGGCATAATAGCAACAGCGCCCGAGATCCGCCCACAAAGCTACTTGCGTTTCACATTTGATACTTGCGTTTCAGATCGTTAAAATAGGGCCCCAATAGTGTAAGTATAGCACCTGCACAAATATTCTTGCCAGTGTACCTCTGATATTACCTCCAAAGCTCTGGCAACATTACGGCCACATTGGCACTCAGGTGTATCTTCGCTGCCAACCATTAGAGCTCCACACCTGAGGCTAAGTGAGCAGCAGCCACACAAGCCCCAAAAGAACCAGCTCAGCTTTACTATGTTGTCGTTTTTGTTGCTTTTTTTGCCTTTAGACAAGATCGAATAAGGGTTTCTTCTTCCACGGCTTTCCATTTGATCGTCACAATGTGTAAACACAAGAGCTCAGTGTATTTCTCTGAGTCCTTATAGTAAATGTCAATAGTGTTTCAGTTTTTAAGAGCTGCTCTTGATTCAGCAAAATTTCTAAGAATGAAATGAACAGGACAGCGTGTACTTTAAAGCATTCGAGGAGAGAAACAAACCCATGGTCAGATGGAAAGATGGACTGATCGACAGGCGGAGAGCATGGTTGACTCTTCTTTTCTTCCTCGTCTTGAATGATCAGAATCTTCATTGGAATTCGGAAACATACACGGCTGGGTAGTTAGCATGTCTCCAAGGTTAACATTTTTGATGCAAGACTTGAGGGATTCAGAGAAGTTCTCCTTTGAAGTTTCTTGTTGGAGTCAGAAGGGAGGCTGCGAGGCTGTTGAAGACTGTCTGCGATATTGACATTAAAACTGAACACAGAATGATGCCAATTGAAATTTCATAGTGTTCCCTTCGGGAAGCTGGGGAGTTGGGCATGCCAGTGTGAGATGAATAATGAAACTTCCCTCGCTTTGCTCATTTTTTATTTAATGTGGAACTCTCCTTTGTTACTCCCTGAAGCTCTGCGGGAGCCGGTGTGCACGTAATACAGGTGTGGAGTCAAAAGAAAAGAGTCAAGTTCTTATTTTATATATGCATGGAATTGGGCATGAAGGTTAAATGATTATGAATAGTCTTTTGTTGTGGATTTATGGATCACTGCTGGCTTTCAATATTGTTTGTCATCAAATGAATGTGGTGAATGTGTAAAGCAGACTTTTGTGATGAGTTTGGGCTGCGTTTTGAATTACTTTTTTACCTCTAGGATTGACAAAAGATACCTACGGGTATAATTGAGTCACACCATCGAACACACACACACACTCACACACACACACACACACACAGTCACACTCACACTCTGTTCACCCCTTACAGATTTATTAGGTGTGATGTCACTTGGAGTTGGGTTAAAGGGTTACAACTTACTGATGGGAACAACAATCTTTGAAACGGGTCCAGTGTTAAGCAAGGCCGCTGCACTGAAAGTGCTTGTTGTGCCACTGACAGGCTCAGATTATTATACTAAGTGTCTGACAACATTATGGAAAGGATCCATACAGAGATAGACCTTCTTTGTTAAAGAATAAGATCCTTTTTGTTTATTATGAAACAACCCTGAAATCGCTATCGCCAAACCCACAAGACTCCATTTAAATAAACAGTAATTCTGTCATTGTAAAACACACTCTATTCAAAGTCCATAGAAATAGAATAAAATGATCACTTTGCGCATGTTTAGCAGCTGCCGGTTACAGCGTTCTTGCTCAATACTGGACCAATTTCAAAGATTTTTGTTCACATTAGTCACGTAGACACCAGGCATAAGAAAATATAAAAAATATTTAAAAAAAAAATAGAGTCCAGGTTAAAAAAATACTGTAAATGACCCTTTAAGTTAGAACAGTACTTGCTACAGTCCTGCACAACGGGGTACATCATCTGACCAATTAGATGGCATCTAAACTACTGCTGTGTCTTTGCTTACTAGAGATCAGACTTTGCAGGAGCCAATGTTGCCATTTATAAATGATGTAAGAGTGTAGTGATATTGTGGCATTACCAGCATACCAGTGGGCATTGATTCAGTAATGGTCAAATAAAAAGACATCTAGATGTCTAGTTTTTTTTTTTAAGTTACATAACCGCTATATCAATGGCTATATTTTAACATGTAGTCAGGAGCTGCTTCACATTAAAATATAAAACAGTAACCTTGACGTCTATAAAAACCTCACTCTTCAAACAAAATATAATCCAATTTTAAGGGATATTGCTAGTGATATGTTACATGTTTCATATTGTTAACAAATCTCACTAAGACCAAAACCAAGCAATTATTTTCTCATATTGCCCATGTAGCCAACGCCTAATATGTCTTAGACCTCCATTGTTGTCCAAAAACTGGTTAAAACACATCAGTGTTTCTTCATTGTCATGAGTTTTAAGTCAATCACACATACACAAACATGCTGTGGCCGTAAATTGTCAAATGTGTATCAGTCTGTAGCAGAAAGTATATCCCCAACAAGTGTTCCATTTTCTCCTGTTTGAGTCATGTTTGCTAAAAACTATAGTGCCCGGCTGTTTTATCAAATGACTAAGCCTTTAAAAAAATCAAACTCTTTATTTATTATATGTTTTTTAACGATATTTATGTTTTTATTTCTGTATAATGCAACACCAGCATTGTTCCATAACTGAGGAACCAAGACATCTTTTAACCATGCACTGTAGCTACGTTATACAAATCTTCCTCAAAGAGCACAACCTGTTGCACCGTCATTTGGCCCTCCTGAGAGTTTTGGTGTTTACAACAGATATAACTATGACTTGACAAAGCACAGCAAAAGTTCCTGTTGAAGTGTACATGCTCCTTGCTGCATTAGAAGCCCTAAACCTAGAAGGTTTTTGCCCTTATTCCGAAAAAGACGATATTCCGACTAAGCTGTTTACATGGCTAATGAAAGTGAATATTCCACTAATGATCCTGTTTACATGTAGCCATACAAAATACGATTTTTTTCAAAGTTTACCAGCAGTGGCAGACTTGTTGGACCGTGCGAACACAGAGTCCCTCTTTCATTCCTTCAACCAGCTTCTTGAAAAGGTCGGCGTAGCGATGCATTCGCATTTCCAAAAATCAGTTGATATCAAAGTCTTTGATAATGTTTAAAAGTAGCTGCATTTCTCCTTCTTATCGGGTCTGCAGCCTTGCAAATTGTTGGCTGGTTGGTTTATTAACAGCAAACATAGCAACGCACAGAGCTGACCATAAGCCGTAAGAGGCCGTAAACTGCAGTAAAAATCCAGATTGAGACACATATTCCGTATGCGCTGTATACATATCCCAAGAATGCCTCTAAAACCCGAATAATGCCGGAATAACCCACCTGTCTTAATCAGAAAATGCTATATTTGGAAAAGGCCTTTTTCGGAATATCCAACCGGAATATGCCGTTTTAAATGCTGCACTGATCTGTATCAAATTTGGAATCATATTCGGAATAATAGTGGAATATTGGTGTGCATGTAAACGTACTGAGTGATATACGATACTAATATCTATCCAGACAAAATACCACATTTGTTGCTTTTCATTCCTCTGTGAGCAATAGTTGCAGGCTTTATGATTTCAGGCAGTGACACTGGGACTCAACACAACAAGACCTTTTAAACATCTGTTGTTTTCCATATGTCTGAAACACCTGCCCTACCTGCTCTCCTCTCATCCACCCTTGTTTCTCTCTCTACATCTCCTCTGTTCTCCTGAGTCATCTGGTATTTTTGCAGCACATCCTCCAGGGACTACATGCCCATCTCTGAATCATACAGTAGCGCTCCCCTCCCAAGGGTTAATAAACTAATGAAAAGTCAAGGCCATCTGTTTGAGCCATGCCACAACTGAGTGCTGGAGAAGCAAAAGATGGGAGAGAAACTGCCAGGGCAGTGTATTGGATTTTGATTTAAGAAAACAAAGGTGCTCACCTACTTCAACTCCTGGAAGGTGGGACGGTAAGAGCAATTGAACTTTTGTCTTTTATATGAGATCATGGGGTCAAAGGTCAAGAGGGTTGTTTGTGTCTACCATTATGATTTTGTCTCTGAAGTATTTGATGGTCGGGGAGATAGTTTGTGCTCCCCGATATTAAGAAAAATAGGGTTGCAGGCCACCCTGTCAAAAGAAAAATGATTCCCTTAACCTTCTGTGATAGGAATTGAATCTTTTGCTCTGTCTGGTGCAGACCTAATATACTTCTCTGCACAGTGTTACATCATGAGTCACTTTTGATTTCATTGAGAAGAAATTATCTCCAAAAAGGGGAACAATGGCTAGCACATTTAAGAAAAGTTGGTATTAATTTAATGGCCTTGTTCGTGAGGGTTTCCTCACTTTTAAAACCCTCTGAGAGTGAAAATGATCCACCTGTGAGACTGTAGAATCAGTGAGTCATGCTAATGAGCAATTACATCCACAATCACCCATGTTAATTCACTTAGGAGGAGGTCAGTGTAATTTATTCTCATTTTCAGAAACTAGGACTGACTTTAAATTAATGCACCTAAAGCAGAGTTTTTCACTCACATGGGCAGCCACAGTCTCTGTACTGTTTTATGCTTTCATTCAGTCCCTACGCACGCACACACACACACACACACACACACACACACACACACTTTCTGTGTTTGAGTCTTTAGGCTCTATTGTCATTGAAATCTAATTTCTCTTCAGAACAAAGATCCAATCACTGTCTAACACACATGTCAACATGTGGACGGTGTTTTGTGGGATAGCTTACTTGATTTTTTACTTGTTTCTTCTCCTGACTGCAAAGTTACAACCTTTGGCATTTAGATCAAATGTAATCTGCAGCAAAGGATAGGATGTCAGATAACATCATGCAAACTATAGTTTGACCGATACTGGATATTTGAGGCCAATTCAGATATTGATATTTGACAGTTGATAATGTTATATTGGATGCAATCCATTTACGTTTTGCAAAAAAAAATTTAAACAATTTTAACCAAGGTTGCATTTCAACTTCTTCTCAAGTGTCTTGAATCCTGTTAGAATCCAGATGAGATGGTTGGTTGCTCACCTGAAGCTGAAATGCCAAAAAAGCCAGAATAAGAATAACTTCAACAGTTTAGTAGTAGTGGTTTAGTTACAAAATAATAGTTTTGCTAGACAGCTAACAACACAAATGCATGGATGAATCATGTTTATTTTTTATTTATTTATTTATTTTTTACCTTTATTTATTCAGGGAAGGTTCACTGAGAGGAAGCCTTTCTTTTGCAGAAAAAAAGAAGCTCCTCAGTACTGATCTGCTGGCCACTGAGCAGCTCCACTGGAGCGGTTTGGGTTAAGGGCCTTGCTCAAGGGCACCTCAGTGGTGGAAATGAGGGAGGGATAAGTGCTGCTCTTTCAGTTTCACCACCCAGATTTCATCCTCTTGGTCTGGGGATTGAACTGACGACCTCCCAGTCACATCGCTTCTCTTACCTTTAGGCCACCACTGCTACGATATTATGTAAAGAGATTGAGACAAAAGTATTATTGTCTTCACTGGCTCTCATTTATGCCACTGCCACTGATCATTCAGCAGTCAAACTGGGATCAGATAAATGCTACAACATGTCGGTGTGTCTTTTTCCTGTTGCTTTAATGAGAAGGAGAATGAGCGTTCATTTCAGTGTAACTTAAGCTGCTGTTATCACAGTAGACAGACCATGAAGAGACAACTTCCATGTCTTCCAGAGGCATCTGGCTTAAAGCTTCAGTGCGTAACTTTTTGATATTAATAAACGTCCGTTACATTTAAGCCATTGCCAAATGAGTTGATACAAGGCTAATTAAGAAGATTAGCTCCACAAAACTCTCTCTGTATTTCTCAGTATGGCAATGTTCAGAAGATTGTGTCATCTGGTGACTTTCCCGCGCAGAAACTCGAGTAAAGATAACCTCTTCTGAATAATCCATGTTTTTTTAATCCTCTGTGTCTTCCTTGGCTGCTTACAACTGAATGGAGGAGGGGCGGGGGCGCGTGAGCGATCACTCAAGGCTTGTATCATGTGGACGCGCCAACAGTTTTTTTGTCATTACTTAGAATTTCTCATGGGGGCGACAGAAACTACGCACTATAGCTTTAAAAGAAATAAGCTTGCTTAAATTTGAATTCATTTACACATAGCTTTTTTGATATTCGTTAGGTATCCAATCCGCCAAAGATGCCCAAAGTGTAAATTGGGGTCCGAGATCATTTGAAAAAGAAACATGTCCATTCTGTCTGGTGGACAACCAATGTGCTGACACTGTTTCAAAACTACTGTACATCCAACATACCTTTGGCACTTCTGTACAGATGTATTGGAAGGGAATATGTATACTATAGAAACCCATTTACAGTAATATTAAGCATTAAGCAATTTAAGAGAAAAACATGCTTTCAGGGTCTATGTGGTTTTCTATGAGATGTAAAGATAAATACCACATCTGATATGCATAAAGAGTGGCACACGTCTAGGTACCTTAAAACAAATTCAAATAAAAACATCTGTAGGGGAAACAGAACAGCTACTGATTTGTCTTTTCTGTGGCCATACGTAATTGTAATGAGCAATTAAGAATACATTTCAGAGAAAACAAGACAGCACACAATCCATCACACTTTTCAGATCCCCTTGATTAGTTGCCCTGCCTAGTTTAACATGGTCATTTTTCAGATTTTAACGATTCATTTCCTCGACAAAGTCCTGTCTTTGGACACTCCTTGTTCTAAATGGGAGAGCCAGCCACATTGATTGTACCAAAATAGTTCCTCTTGTTCTTGTGAGTGCATTGTATCTGGAAAACAAACGCATTAACACTAATTCTAATTTCAAATTTGTATACCAAGTCATTATATGATTATTAGTACATTTCGTTACATGGCTGTTCAGTGTTTTCCAGCCAGTGAGCATGATTAAAGTACCCTGAAGCTTGCGCAGTTGTCATTCACACGCCACACAAATCCTATGAATTTTTCTATCTGCATTTGCAGATAAACAAGAAATCCAGTCCAGAGGATTTGCTGCTTAAGCTGGGAGTTCAATTCCAGCTGACAGATTTGGAGGAGATTTTCTTTTGCAACCTGAACTTTCACCATTAACCAAGGAATGTGAACCAGCAACTCTGGACATGGAGTAAATTGCATCAGATGCTATCATCAATCTCTATCTGTTGGCAACATGTCTTATAAACTTACCAGAGCCAAGGAGCTGTAGTCGGCTGGATTGTGCTGTATCTCGGTTACACAGGTCTCTTCAGAAAGTCTTGTGTGACAGGCCATTAAGCACCCTGTATAAGCTTGTGTAACACACATCTTTTATATCAAGTGTTTTTTCTGTTTCTTTCTTCTCTCTTTTGTACTGCAGTTCTAATTGTAGGCTTTCTTTTTTTTTTACTATTTAATAAATTTCTGTATCAGATGGAACTATTTGTAACAAAGCCTGTATGATCTCCTGGGCATCATTTCAGCCTACTTTGTGTCCACTTATACTCAACAATGTTAGACCTGGTTCTTTCATCTAAGGTTTTAGAAAAGTAGCCCCCTTTAAGTAACTGCTTTGAAGAATAACAACAGCATTTATATATATATATATATATATATATAAATTAATTAATCTGACTTTAAAGCCCTTTAAAAAGCTACCCATACACTCACTAATGATCTACTACTGGCTGCTAGTGTTGAGGATTGCCCTATTTTAATCACTCTTGATCTCATCAGTGCCTTTGATACAGTTGATTGTGTCGTTTTACTTGACAAAAAACAAGATCATACAGACGGCTCCGGCAGGTCTTTCTCCGTATTTTCATCTTTTGTTTCTCTTGTGTCACCAAGGTTCGATTCTATGTCCTTTACTGCTTTTGAATTAAAGTTATTATATGTAAATTTTAAATGTTTTTAAAACTGTCATTTTTCATCTGATGATCATAAATGACCTGCAAAGGAGACAAATCACAAAATGAATTACGGCAGGTAGACGGGGCTACAGAGCACAAATTCTGACGGCTCATAGATTTTGATGAAACATCGGACAAGTGTTAGTGAGTATCCAGCCAGTAAGAGGTAGCAGGAGATTTCTTTATATAGGCCTATATGTATTTTAATTTAATTGATCTGTTGTACTTATGGCTGATACTGGGGCAGGGCCATCAAAGAAAAAAAAGAAATTAAACAAAGAACAAGTAAAAGCTAAAAGGGAAAGTGAAAGACGACGGTCAGGTTTTCAACAGATGGAGACCATTACAGGATTGTAAATGATTCAAGACCGACCCTCCGGTATGTAATATGTCTATTTCATTCAATTTCATTCATAAAATAACTTTACAATGCGCAATGTGGTTGTACGTCTCCCTTTCATTAACCGCACGTTTTTATTTCCTTTCAGTCCGTAGTGTGTGGGCCTACTATTTTCTTTTTGTCCCCCTGTACTTGTGTAAAGCGCCCTTGGGTTTTTATGAAATGCGCTATATAAATCTAAGTTATATTATTATTATTATTATTATTATTATTATTATTATTACGTTAACAAACTCTTAATGCTTTGGCTCGTGACACAGTGACAGATACCCGATTTAGCTCATGATACATCCAGGCTAAATTATCGTACGCTACACTTGAAATGCAACGATGCATCTGTAACCTATTCTCTTATTGTAAATGAATGATTTTCTGTTCGAGCAAAGCATTTATCGCAACTATATGACCTCCCGGTAACGCTATCTCGCTAATACAGCACTGTAAAGAAAAGACCTTTACGACAGCAGGTGTCGCTTTTGTCCAATGCAGCCGCCAGAATCAACACAAACTGAAAGTTACAAATAGACACTTTAATCACGTCCACTCACATTAGCTCCCGTTTACCTCTTGTGCTGAGTTTGATAAGTCCAAACCAGCTACTCCCTCCACACACACGACTGCTCCCCTGTCCACCACAGCAACACCATGGTGAAGTTTGTGGATGACACCACAGTGGTGGGGCTCATCTCCAGGGGGCGGGGCGAGTCTGCCTACAGAGATGAGGTGGAGCGGCTGTCAACATGGTGCAGGGCCAACAACCTGCTCCTCAACACCTCAAAAACCAAAGAACTCATCATAGACTACAGGAGAAAGAAAACAGAGATCCCATCATTAATCATCAACGGAGAGACTGTGTGGAGAGGGTGGCAGACTTCCACTTTCTGGGAGTCCACATCGAGGAGAGCCTATACTGGAGTGTGAACACCTCTGAGCTGCTGAAAAAGGCCCAGCAGAGACTGTACTTCCTGAGAATACTCAGGAGGAATAACATCACACAAAGACTGCTGGTGTCCTTTTACCGTGCCTCCATTGAGAGCATACTAACATACTGCATGTGCGTATGGTACACCAGCCGCACAGCAGCACAGAGGAAAGCGCTCCAGAGGGTCATCAACACCGCCCAAAAGATCGTCGGCTGCTCTCCCCCACACTGGAAGAACTACACTGTGCCTGTTGTCTCAAAAAAGCCTGGAACATCATACAGGACACAAAAAAAAATTTGCAAATGGAAGCTGATGTGGAATGGATCAATGCAAAGAACAGAAAGTATGCATGTCTGTAGATGTATGTAACAGTATGTTCATACTGTTTTTATGCAATGAAGGTATGTTAATACTGTTTTTTTATGCAATGACTGGGTGTGTATGACTGTTGTGTTCTTGGACAAAACGGAGACGGGTAATTCTTTTCAGACTTTACTTCATGGCATTACTTTTACACTTGTAGCACTTATCTTCACTCCCGTGTACACTCTTCTTCTCCACACCTTCTCTTCTTCTACCCTTACCACTCGGTATCTTCCCTTCATTACACCACTCATAGTGCCACCTACTGGTGGTGAAGCATATACATAAATGCCAGTGTCTGCAAACACAACATCTCCCCCGTTACTCATAGGAATGCTGCTAGCTCATCATGAACAGAGCTCACTAAACTTATCCAACATTACACTGTTCTTCTGTAATCAAAACTTTCCGGGTGTGTTTACCTTACATCCTAAACTTGATGAAATATCAACCAACAGGGTTCAGAGTAAGCTATAACAGCCAGTGGTAATACATGAAATATAAGGCTTCTGTAATAACTCAAATTCAACATAGTATTAAAGTAAGCATTGTCAGGTAAGTGCAACCAGAAAAACATTCAACTAAAAACCTTCAAGAATTCACATTGTATCATCTTACACGTCACTTTTTTTTTAAATAGGGCAGCGATCTGCCTACACCCTTTACATGACTTCTTGTCTCAGACTTATGTCATCACAAAATCCTTTGTCCAGGCTGGTGGTTGGCTCTCTCTACGGCGTGCAGATGTTGATGAAGTCTCGGGACAGCTGTTTTCTGCTGTCCCATGTTGTGGTGACTCCTGCGGATTCTCCTTGCAACGAGAAAGGTGTGCTGCGTTCCACCTTTTTCCATCGCTTAGGATGAAGGAGTTCAGTCCAGTCTGTTTCTTTACAGTCACAGGGTCAGTGTACTGTCTCTCTCCCTTTCCCACATGAAAAGGCTTGCGTATGCGGACTTTAACACCCATGGCGATGTTGGAAGGGTTCGCGCCTCTTTTGGAATCGGTGTATCTTTTGCTCTTGGCCTGCTGTTGAACGACTCTGGACCGGATGTGCTCATATTTCTCCCCGTCTTTTGGAGGTAGGACATTGAGCTTTGTCCGCATTGGTCTCCCTCTCAGGAGCTGGAACGGAGCTTCGCCAATGGTTGCATGAGCTGTGACGCGGTAGCTCTGCAGCATATCAGTGACTGCCGTTTTCCATGGACGATGAGCTACCTCCGCAGCTTGAACACAGTCTTTCAACACCCTATTAAAGCGTTCAACACACCCATTCGCTTGTGGATGGTAGACACTCGTCCTGATGTGTTTAATTCCCCTTTCTTTCAGGAAATCAGCAAAGGCAGCTTAAGTGAATTGCGGCCCATTATCTGTTGTGATGGCACAGGGGTTTCCTTCGTGTGCAAAGACAGCGGCCAGGAACGTCACAACTGTGACCGTAGTTGCTGTTGAAGTGAAGGCTACTTCAGGCCAATTACTAAAGTAGTCCACGAGGGTGATGGCAAATCTGCAGTTATAGGTCCCACGTTCAAACGGACCCACAATGTCCTTAGCCAAATGCTGGAAGGGGCCCTCTGGGAGCACCACAGGCTGTAAAGGGGCCGGAGAGACTTTGGCTGTTTTGTCGCATGACTGACAGATTTTGCATGATGACAGCACACTGTGGACCAGGTCATCCATGCGTGGCCACCAGTAAAGTTCTCTCAAGCGTTGTTTTGTGCGCACTACACCCAGATGACCTTCGTGCGCCAGACGTACCACTTTCTCCTGAAGAGACTCGGGAACCAGCAGGCGTGTTCCACGGAAGACAAGCGACGACTCAACAGCAAGTTCATGCCGCACCAAGAAGTATGGCTGTATATCCCTTGGGAGAGCTTTCTTCACCTTCGGCCACCCGGAACGGATCACCTGTTGCAGCTGTGTAAGTTCAGGACAGTCCTCACATTCAGCTTTGAACTCTGAAAGTGGCAGTGCAGCAAGAAGTGGAGAGACCTCCGCTATTTCTGTGTATAGGACGTCCTCAGGCTCCACTTCATTGTTGGAGTCGGCAAGGGGAACACGTGAGAGGCAGTCAGCCAACAAATTCTGACTGCCCGGCCGGTGCTGCATGTCATACTGGAAACACATCAATCTAGCTGACCATCTGGCAATCCTCATGCCAGCTCGGTTCATGCCTTTAGTGTTTAGGAGGGTCGTGAGTGCTTGGTGGTCAGTTCGGAGTGTGAATCTGTGTCCCCACAGGTAGGTACGCCACCTTTCCACTGCCCATACACAGGCTAAGGCCTCTTTTTCAGTAGTCGAGTACTTCCTCTCGGCAGCTGACAGCGTGCGAGAAGCGAAGGCCACAATTCGTTCTTGATTATCTGAGTGTAACTGAGTCAGTACAGCCCCTAACCCGTAATTTGAAGCATCTGTAGTAACATAGGTAGGAAGCTTGGAGTCATAGACTGCCAGAGCAGGGCTTTTCAGAAGCATCCTTTTCAGTTCCGTGAAGCTCTGGTCTGCTGCATTATTCCACTGTAGCTCGGCCTGTGTGTTAGTTCTGAGCAGTTGTCGCAGTGGCTCCATCCGTGTAGCATAGTTTGGCAAGAATTTGCTGAACCAGGAAGTCAGTCCTAGGAAGGAGCGTAGTGCTGCCATGTCTTTCGGTGCGGGGGCTTCAGCAATGGCAGTCAGATGATCTGGGCTTGGGCGTAGCCCTTCTTTGGAAATCGCATGCCCCAAAAAAGCGAATGCTGGTTTGACCAAACGAGCTTTTGTCAAAGTTGATCTGAAGGTTTGCATCTGTAAGACGCTGAAGAACTGCTTGCAGGTTCACGTCATGCTTTTCTTTTGAGTCTCCGTACACAATGATATCATCCAAATAGTTCTGCACTCCTGGCAGGTCTTTCAGGACTGTCTGCATCGTTTTCTGAAATGCAGAGGGAGCGGAGGCAAAGTCCTCAAGGACTCGTGTGAACCTGAAGACGCCCTCATGCGTTATGAAAGCGGTCAAGTTGCGGCTCTCAGCGTGCAGCGGTAGTTGATGGTAAACGGAACTCAAGTCAATCTGGCTGTAGTGTGTGGCACCTGCTAGTGCTGAGAACAAGTCCTCCATATGAGGAAGAGGGTAGCAGTCCATGATCACACTCTTATTTGGTTCACGGAGGTCAACACACAATCGTATCCCTCCTGAACGCTTCCGTGCTACTACAAGGGGACTCACCCATTCAGATGCATCCACTTGTTCCACAATGCCTGCTTGGAGTAAGCGGCTGAGCTCCGCTGACACCTCCTCACGGATGCTCAGTGGTAGACGTCTCAACTTTTGACGTACTCGCTGCACAGCACTGTTTGTCTGAACTTTGTGAATAAAACGTTTCACACATGCAAGTTGATGGGGTGAGGCAGAATCAACATTGTACACTGTGGAGTTTGGTTTGGTGTTTTCATTTTCATCAACGACTTTGCCTCCAATGATGTTGACATTGAGCGCATTAATCAAGTCCAGGCCCAACAAAAGCGATCCAGTTTTAACAATGTAAAAGTCTGTACGAGCTTTGTTGCGTGTATCTGCTATTGCAGCAGTTGCTGACAGACATCCGAGCACAGGCAACTCTCCTTTAGCATAAGTGACAAGTCTGACTCTAGGTTCACTGAGTGGGCAATCTCCAAAGTATTGTTTGTACATTGACTCTGGCAGAATCGAAACAGCAGCTCCCGTATCTACAATGAGCTCCACAGTATGAGAATTTCCCTCTGGTGCTTCAATGTTCACAGTACATGTCATTTTCTTGTAAGCTGCTGCCACATATTTAGCATCCTCTACACAGAGCACGGCTAGTTCTGGAACAACTTCACGCACTTCACTAACAGTTGATTTGCATACCTTGGCAAAGTGTCCCTTTTTCCCACAATTATTGCATGTAACTGAAACAGCTGGACAGCTTTTCTCATTAGCCAAGTGCTTATTGGATCCGCATCTGAAGCATTTGTGTTGCTGCTAGTTGGAATTTGTATATGCACGACGGTCTGATGCAGCTGTAGGCTTAGCTGGGCGCACTCCTCTTTTCCCTCGAAAATGAGCATTCGTGGCTCTGACCGCTTGCACTGAAGCAGTTGGAACCGTCTTGGCTGAAGACAGCAGTATAGCATTTTTAACTGCCTCCTTCACCTGGCATGCAATCATCTGAGCCTTCTCCAATGTGATATTATCCTCAAGCAGTAATTTGTCTCTTACAGCACTGAGAGACGCATTTGAGATGAGTTGATCCCGTATCATTTCACTCTCCATCTGTCCAAAATCACAATGCGTGGCTAAAGCTCTCAAAGCGGTTACGTACTGGGAAGCGGTTTCATCAGCTCCTTGAACACGTTGTCTGAATGTGTGTCTGCAAGCCACCACATTGACTTTCGGTACAAAGTTCTTTTCGAGAGCGGCCATAGCCTCGTCAAATGACGTATCTTGCTCCGGCAGACTGTAGAAAACACGTTGTCCCTCCGGACACAGGCTATGAAGTAGAACTGCACGTTTCCTAGCATCTGGCCATGTGTTTCCAGTAGCATGTATGGCTAACATGTAGTTGTCGAAAATCTTTCTCCACGTAGTAAACGGTATTGGCGGCTCACCCACTTGAGGAAGAAACGGAGGTGGACCTGGCATTGAAATACTCATCCTCGTCGCCAATTGGTTGTGTTCTTGGACAAAACGGAGACGGGTAATTCTTTTCAGACTTTACTTCATGGCATTACTTTTACACTTGTAGCACTTATCTTCACTCCCGTGTACACTCTTCTTCTCCACACCTTCTCTTCTTCTACCCTTACCACTCGGTATCTTCCCCTCATTACACCACTCATAGTGCCACCTACTGGTGGTGAAGCATATACATAAATGCCAGTGTCTGCAAACACAACAATGACCATGTGTGATCATGTATACTGCTAATGCTGCTATATGTTCTATTTATTCTTTTTAAATAACATTAGGACTTACATTATATTTATTAGGACTTACATTATATATATATATATATATATATATATATATATATATATATATATATATTTTCTTAAACTTCATGAATTGATGCACTGACTGGAGAGCACTTTAAATTCCGTTGTACCTGTGACAATGACAATAAAGACCTATTCTATTCTTTTCTTGTTAGCAGAAAAGAGAGCCAAGGGCCAGTGGCGTAACGAGCCAACACCGGGCCCCTATGCAGGATTATCAAGGCGGGCCCCCCTACTACAGCACGTGATGATGGCGCAATGTCCACGAATAGGCTACCATGAATAGGACAGGATAGGATCATAGAGACACAGCATATAAGAGATGAGATGACTGACAAAATCAGGAGTAGCCTACGCGCACCGCAACAACAACAAAAAAACACTGGTGAATGCGCACCATAACACATGAAAAAACACACAAGGGCAGTCCTTCCAGGATTTCGCAGCCTTTTTTTGAGATTGTTGCGGCCCAAAATGCCTGATTTCACAGGAGCTTTTGTTAAAAATTGCGATAAAAGTTGCGATGTCTTTTGTATGTTTGTTGCAATGAAGTTGCAGAAGACAGTGACAGTTGCAAAAAAAGTAGACATTTTTTTGTATAGTTCTATAAAAATAAAAGGAAACTTGTTTTGGGGAGAATAATAATTACTATTAATTAATTACTCTGGGCTGAGATTTCCTAGGAACCTTACCAAAAAGGCTCTGCAAATGTTGGTATAATATGAAAATGGCTGGTGGATTTAAGACAAAAATAATCAAATATGAACATATATGTCACTGTCAGTGGCTTGTTGATCTTTACATTGTTAGTTCATTTCCTATCCTGGCCACACACACACACACACACACACATTTATACGGTTTGATAAAGTACTGGACTTTGGCTTATCATTGCACTTACAATAACGAGCGTAGCTGTCCTCAATTTAGGTCATCGTATCGTCTCATCTGCATTTTTTCCTGTATTCACTGTGTGTGTGTGTGTGTGTGTGTGTGTGTGTGTGTGTGTGTGTGCGTGTGTGTGTGTGTGTGTGCGCGCGCGTCAGTCGAGGGGGAAATGGAGCAGCAGCCCCGCCCGCTGCAGAGAGCCGACTGGATTGAAACAGTAGCAGCTTCAGTGACTTTATAGTGAAAAAACGTTACAGCGTACATTGATGTTAAAATGTATACAGGTTGGCCGGACGGTCTGAAAGGTTTTTTGCTGTACGTTTTGTTGGTAAATGTGAGATGTTCGAGTCACACACACGTCTCGTCTTCATAACAGAAACAAGGAAATTAATTTGACCCGTTCTCACTCCCGCTTGGTCAGTGGCTTCACGTGGGACTGCTGGGATTGTCGCGAGTAATGAAAATGCGATAGGGGGCCCCGGCTGTCAATCAATATCTTCCAGTGATGCGGGCCCCTGATTGGTCCGGGCCTATAAGCACCGCTTACCCTGCTTACCAATAGTTACGCGTCTGCCAAGGGCAGATGATGTGTCTTTTAAGGTTAAAATCTGATTTCTGGACACATTTCAAGAACTGGGTCCAGAATTCAGATGCTTTTTATTCATAATGATGTACTTTGTTTGGAGTCTCAGGGACTCACACAGTAATCACATTAGTGTTCTGCAGTCTGTTCTGCAGTCTTCACTTTGTTTTACATAAGAAAGTATTAAGGTTGCATGTAGTTGATTTTGTCTACCTGCAACAGTAATATGACTCCTGCCGTACTGGAAACAAAAACGATTATTAGCAGTTGGTTTCAGTTAAACATTTTGTTGCTAGTAGCAACCACTACTCACACAGCTCTCCACAGTAGTTTAAGTGACATTGTTACATCCAGCGTTTTTTCAGATAGCATCTTTCATCTACTCCCTGCCTGTGTGAGTGTTATCAGCTACTCTTTTTATTACAGCGGTTTTCTGATTGTTGATTTGTGATGTAGTAGGACTTTTTCTATGACCGGCTTGCTGCTAACCAAGCTAACCACTATACTAGCTGTCTGAGGTGGATGTGTTGCCAATGCAACATTCTGAATAATGACAATGTTGAATTACTGTTGGGATAACCGTTATAGCTGATATAGTGGAGTAATGGCCTCCTGAGCAGAGAATGAAGTCACACTCCATCTGAGTGTGTTGTTATCGGTGTTTCTCTGTTCTTTGTTTTGATGGCCGGTCTGGCCACGTGTGCATGTGAGTGCATGTGAGTGCCGTGACAAAGCGCCTGTATTTGACAAGTTGGGGAACGGTCTGTGAGAGCAACGTGTTGGCCGCAAAACTGTAGGAGCACTCGCGACAGTCTGAGGCCAACTCGTTAATTTTACTTTAATACAAAGTCGATATAGTCGAGTACACTATGTACTGAAATGAATGTAAATGTGAAGCAAAAGGGCCATTTTTATTATTGTGTATATTTTCATCTAGCAGTGCCCTTGGCGGGTGAAGAAAAGGGTTAATTTTGGACACTGAATACAGATCATTCATACCAAAACATTTAAAACTCACAACATTCCCCGCAGCCTACATATTAACACTTACACTTACAACCCACATACCTATACCCAGTGCACTCACATGTAACATTGCAAACCCTCTTGTTGTCCCACCCCAACCTTTAGAATAAATGTGTAGCTTGCTGTGTCTATGCACTTACAGGCAGAGTGAGGACCTCCCACATCACCAATGTATTGTAAATAATATCCCCTTGTAAAAGGTTAGTCCTAAATTGATTACTCATTTTGAAAAATGGAGCAAGTGAGGAAGACAAGTAACACAGACTTGACAAACACTGAGGTGTAAGTATTGATGAATTCCGTTCAGTTAAACCAAAACATTTAATTTGGTAATTTTATAAGTGGATTGGCCAATAACAACAACACAGCATGGGGACAGGTGACAAATTCTGGTGTCACCTGTAATAAGAAGACAAAATTATTTGAACAGAAAGTTCATTGCAGCACAAAAAGAGAGAAATCAGTGCCACAAGAGGGGGACAAAGTGTCATCTAAGTGTTTAACATCCATGAAAAACTTGTTTATTCTTCTGGTTTAACAGAATTAGGATAAACCTATGATGTCACAGTTGGAAGGGATTTGTCGCAGGCCATCCATGTGATGCTGTTGCAGCTTTAAATTAAATATTGACTTTATTGAGTTGATAGTTTTTCTGCATTAAAATCCCATATGCATGTGTGTAAACTGGTGTATACTCCCATGATCTACTAGCCTCTATAATGGACAACACATTAACTTTCAGTATGCTGCGTAGTGGACACATTTATTTTCGCAGTCCATAAAATGCATAATATATGCTCCTGACAGCCATCCTTATTAAACAAAGCCATAATTGTTCTACGCTTGTCAACATTTGTGATTTGCAGAGAGAGGCCCTAGTTCCACTTGTATTGTTTGCACTGGACTCTTGGGAACTGCAATTGCAAGATAATATGCAAGTTTTGCATCAGCACTGACATCTCCGGCCAGCAGTGCATGACCTTTTTATTTATGAGCCTTTGCTCCTGAAACAAAAAAAGAAATGAACAGAAGATTGCCTATACATGAACTCATCACAAGGGTCTCAAGTGCAATCCTGGTTTTCCACTGCAATGCTCAATTTCTTTGCAAAGATAACATATATATATATATATATATATATATATATATATATATATATATATATATATATATATATAACACATTTCATAGTTTATACATCTTTAGTATGGGTATAAGACTGGAGTCTATTTCAGTTTCCTCCCAAAACTTAAAAAAGATGAATCTCTCTTTTCAGATAACCTAACAAGTTTTTGACTCATTTTTACATTTTAAGAGCACCAGCAACTATCAGATCATCTTAAATGTTCTTTGTGGCTCACCTGGTTAAGCGTGCGCCCTATGTACTAAGGCTCAGTCCTTACCACAGCGGCCCGGGTTTGAGTCCAACCCTCGGCTATTTGCTGCACATCGTTCCCAGTCTCTCTACCCCCTTTCCTGTCTTAATCTGTCCTATCAATGAAGCCCAAGAAGCACCAAAACCAATCCCAGCCTTGAAAAAATAAAAATAAAAGTTCTTTGTTGAAAAGCTTATAAGCAGGGTTGTTGTGTACTGAATTGTTTTTTTCAAAAAAATATTTTCCTATTTCCTTGACCTGCCATCATTTATTCCAGTTTGTTTTGTTGAGTCAGAATCTAGTCGCCAATAGACGCGTATCATGTATAAAGTGGGGGTGGGGGCTGTATAAAATGTGTCACTTTTTTCAGCCCTTCTGAGTTTGCAGGTATGCTAATAGAACTGTCAGTGTTTTTAGAAAGTAGGGATTTCCATACTGTAGATCTAGATTTAGATCCATCCAATTGTGTTGACATTAATTCATTTAAGGTCCGTAAAATATTGGGATTTAAATACAGAGTGCCGTGTGCATTTGTTGGAAGGAAACAATATCCTGTATGGTATATCTATGAGAGAGGAAAAAAATCCTTTTATGTAATAATTGTGAAAAATCACCTTTCTTTTTTTTTTTTATAATGACCTTTTGTATTCCGAGTTCAATCAAATCGGAGTCTCGGTCCGCCTTCTCCTCCTGATCTTAGCAAGCTGTGAAAAGCAGGAGTCGTCGTCTAACACCAGCACCAGAAAGCTAGATCCTGACATTTAAATAAAGGATGATGCAAGTCAAAAGAAACGCTGTGCTTCATAGAAAATCTGATAACAGAGAATAGCTTTTACCCTGATTTCATGAGGTGCGCACTTGAAGGAAGCATTATTTTTATCTTCTGTGCTACATTGCCAGAAAATTAAATATTCATGGGCTGCTTTCCCCGTATTTACATACAATGTGTTTTTTCTCTGTAGGTGAGCCTTTTTCAAGGACACTGTTTTTATCGCGCTGATTCACTAACTTCTCATTTAATTGTGCCGTTCAATTTCGATTTGTCTACTTTGGTTTGGCACTTGAAATGACGCCAAATGAAACAAGCAGAAATTGTGTAAGGTAAGTTCCCTTTTGGATTTGTGCACCTCAGACATTTGAAAGTGAGACCATTGTCCTGTAGCTTCATTGTCAAAAGACAGCAGCGGATGAATATTTAATCCCTCCTGCTTTCCGAACCCTTTCTGCCTGCATACAGATGTTCACTGCATTAAAACGCTGTTCCGGCCCATGGGGCTCCCTGTATGGAGGGTTTGGATTGTTCACCAAGTCAGTCGTAAAGCTGCATTTGGTTCTGTGTCTCACAAAATACAATTGTGCATTTACATTAATGAACAAAATAAGAGATCCGCTTTTGGTTAAATGAATCATTGCAGATCTGATATTTAAAAAAAACTTGGGAGACCTCTGTTTATATACGATAAACTTAATCAATTCCAGGAAGGAACATTAAAGCTGGATTTGGTAGAGGAAACAGCAAATTGGGTTATGTTATCAATGCTGTATTATGCAAGTATTATTAGTGCATTTGTTATTGTTAATAGTAATGTTATTGCTGTTGGCAATATAGTGTTGGCAGATTTCCACTTTCCACCACTCAGCAGCTTGCTTGTAGTATTAGCCGTAGTAGCATCCTGAATGCGTAACAATGTCTTGGTAACTTTTTGGCTAATACAGTATGTACTGCACATACAGGAGAACATGGTGGTGCGTTCACTGCTCCCCTGTCCTGCACCACCACTCTGCAGTCTTTTTCCCTGAAGGCCAACGCAGCATTATGAGGTATGAAAACAGCTCCTCTCAAGCCATTTGGCTTCCTGCAGAAAGGTTGCCACAAATCCGCCACGCACACAGGCTGGAGGAGCTGTGAAGCATGCCAGGCTACAAGAGAGGGGGGGGATTTGTTGATGATGTTGTTGTTGTTTTTTATAAATAAATCCTCAGGCTATGAGCTGTTGTCCCATACATCTTTTCTCTGATGAATATTGCATGGATTCCAACTTGACTGGCCAGCCAGCCGCAGTCCTTAATAAAATCACTGTGAAATGGTTGAAGTAAATTATGCCCTAACTGTCGTGGCACCAATTAATTATTCATTAGGAGCTTTTTAGACAGTCGAGGCCGACATACCTTTCTTGACAAAGCTTCTGATAGCAACGCAAAATTAGCATTCAGACAGAGTAAATAAAGGCTTGTATACCTGTCATAGAAACAGATGAACAGATGTATGAAATGCAAATGGCATTGTATTACAGGCACTTCGCTTCCTCGGAACTTTGTTTTCTCCATGCTTGTTTCCAAATTACCATTTTTATTCTCTAAAAAATGTGATATTATTATGATGTATGTGGTTGCTTTGTCTGCTACCGCTCTTTAGCTAAAGAGGACACAAATACACATTGCATTCAGGTTTTTAGTCACATTACTGTGACTAAAACAAAGCGAGAGATTGGCTGTTCAAATAAAGTGCAACATGGGCATTTGTTGTATCCATCAACATTTTGTTTTATTTCAAAAGAAGTACACCTACATGTACAAGAAAAAGGACAACATGTGTCATCTATTCTAAATAGTCAACAAATTGTTTCCGAAGCCGACCAAGTTAGTACTTTGGCTGCATGATTCATTATTTTACCCAAGCATACACAGCGTTTTTATGCATCTCCACGGAAAAGAAGCTACATCCTAAATTCCTCTACACACCTCAGTACGTTAATGAGAGCGGGGAGTGCTGTTGGTTTTTATTTGCAGCACAGGGTCTCTCTCTGGGTCTCCTGCGTAACGATGTTGAAAACTATGCATACCTGCGCCACACTGTGATGCCCTGTGTCTAACCATGTGAGTGGAAAGTGCAGCTACTTTGCAATAAGCAATTCTAAGTCAATTTTCCTAACTTCCTCAAGCAGGAAATGAGCAGAGTCCAGATAAGATGCAAAAGTGCATTGTCGACTGTGTAGTATATCTGCGTTATGATGGCAATACAGTGAAAATCCTGTATATATATACCGGTAAGCAGGGAACCGACTGTAACTCGAATCACATTGCATAAATATTCTCCCGTGATCTCTATGGTAATGTGCCCGTCTCATCCGACCATTTCTGTCTCTGATTGGGTTTTGTTGTGCTTTCATTAGGCATTAGCCAGTATATATATACTTCAGTCTTCAAGCTGACAAAGATATATAGTCATGAATTCATGGATAAATGGATTTACTAAACACGGAAGAAATGCTTGTGATGTAGCCGTGGCATTGCAATGACACTAATGGATGCAGTTAAAAGCAACACCTAACTGGAGTGAATGAGTCATTGACCCAAGCAGTCACACAATGATGAGATTTGAATTATCATAAGATAGAAAGGGGTTTAAAACGGTACAGCGTTTGGATCGGCACTTCACCCCTAAATTAGCTGCTGAATAATGTAAAACGTTCTCAACTCTTTCTTTTTTTGCCACACTAGTGGCAGTACTCTAGGGATGATAAGGATTGCCATGAAATTCAGCTTAGGCATTCATGGTTCCCAGAGGATGAATCCCAATAAGTTTGATTCCCTTAGCTTTCATCTACTGTAACGCCACCAACAGGTTGACATATCTGTTTTTTTAGTGACAAGTGAGTAACAACTATTGGATGGATTGCCGTGATATTTGATTCACACATTTGGGTTCCCCTCAGCATGATTTCATGTACAATATATAATGTCCACAACTTGTGCAGGGGAATGGCAAGAACACAAATTAACACATGCAGATATACATGGTATAAACACAGTACAAAAGAAGAATGCTATTGGCCAGTTGATATGTATTTTAAAAGGTGATATATCTCAAAACCATAACCTATTTTAAGGAATGGCTTGTTAAAACTAGAAACATCTCCTTTAGCCGCTTGCGTTGGGATTTAATTAAGGGAATTAAGGGCCAGCTACACCCTCAAACCCATCTATAAGCAGGTGGGGCTGAAAGTTAAAGTTAAAATTACATTTAATGTAGAATTTTGTCATTGTATAGCCTTTTGAGGCCTCCAGTTTCAATATGGTGCAAAATAAACTTTGTCCACAAGATGTCTCTACTTACATATAATTAAGTGTAAGTCTCATAATTTGGCTTTACAATGATAATTTTAGTTTAGAAACTCTCTTTCTGCAAAGTAGTCCATTCAGTTTGAAACAATTTGCATGTGGATGTCCTATATAAGTCACCATCTTCATTATATTGACTTGAACTGCAGAGCGTTTGAACCGGGCTCAGTCTGTTGGTCACGCAGGAGGAAAACATAATGAAGGGGGATTCAAATGTTATGCTGAAGTTATGTGCTCATTCCAGCCTCCACTGGAGTCTGAGCCAAAGAGTCCCGTGGTGTAACAGTGCTCTTGTCTCTCAAATTTTATCACTCAATAGACCTGCCATCTGGCCAGTCTCAGAGGTGCACAGAGGCAGTGATCCAAAATAGAAGCAGCAATAGAAAAGGTCAGACACAGTGTAAAGGCATCTGTAAAATTACTCTCTCTTGGCATTGCACCGTAACACTGACAGATTTAGTACAGATCTTTGATGTCTTTTCAATACAGAGGAGGAATATGCTTTAGTCACAAATGAGGGTGTTCATTTTTATCGCTGGTAATAATATGTCTGCATCCTCTAGATAAATAACCTGTTCCATGTCCTTAATATGTAAAATAATTGAAAGGAATATAGTGAAATTGCCTCTTAAAAAAGATTTGATTTGGACCAGAGCCAGGATGGCAAGGCCACAGATAGCAGGAGATAAATCTGCTGATGCATGTTTTCCTGCATCACAAATCCTCATGATTACCCTAGTCTTCTGTGTTTTGTGTGAATGATTTGCTGGGGCTTGATCAGCAGCTCAGTCATTCAAAAATGGATCCATCCTAACCTCTCCCCATGAAGGCACGCTCGGGCTTGAAAACTCTGATCTATGGTACTGCAGCAGGAATTGACCCTCATCGGATAAACCACTCCAAATTGCCTCCCTGATATATGGCTGGCCCTTGTTACGGCTCTCCCCCCTGTCAATTTTCCCCATTCCCCTCAAGGTCAGCTCTCCGTGCTGTTGGACAAAGTAGCAGAATAGCTCTCCTCTTACTGCCTGCCTACCTCACATCCAGCTCTCCAGCGCTTGTGCCTTTACCCCTCTGCCCGTGTGCTCCAAACAGCTGAACATTTCAGATACCTTAATGACTACAGCCACCTTCCTGCAGCACCACTGGGGGGTTAGAGGAACATGTTGACAACACATGATGGCTTCAAATCAAGGGGACATAGGGTTTAGAAATACTATTAAAGCCGAAAGGCATTCCACTAGACTCTAGAATGCATATAATGCCACATATGTTTTGATTGTAACCACAAGTCACACAAACAAATCACAAAGTTTTAGTATTTCATGTGTCAGTGTAGTCTACAGGGCTGCAGCTATAGTGATTGCAGAACCAATATGACACCTTTGTGCATACCTGCATGTATTGAATTAAACAAGGGTGTGTTTTATTGCTTATGAGTTAGTTTGTAAGAGGGAGAATGTGTTATTTCTTATTCTGTTGTGTCAAAATGATTTTTGATAGAATGTGTTGTCGTTATTGTTCACAGATAAAAGCCCATCATTTCACTGCGGTTTAAAAAAGGAACAGGAAACAAAGCTCAAAATAGACTTTGTTGTCCTCTCCCACTTGTTCAGTCTACACCATGGGCCATCTATTGCAGGGATCCATGCCTCATTTCCTAAAATGTTCCATCAGACAATAGGACCCTTGTTATGACGGAACATGCCCCGCCATAGGTATTTTATCTGTTTAAACAGGAACTGCAGGAGTGTTTGATACGTGACACATCTCCACTAGGCTGTGTGTTACCCACAATGATAAACGTATTCTAACTTATCTTAACCTTTTTATAAAAATATATCCAAATAAATCGTTGTGCTTTGTGTGGGGTGTGTGTTTTAGATAAGATTCATCTGTAATGATCCCCATAGAAAAAGTGTGTTCTTAGAGCTACATGAAATCAGTTATTGATAAGACTGGAGCAAGAACAGAGAAGATAAAACAACAGATTAAACCAGCTTGTACAAAAGATAAATGTTCTTTGTTGCAGATTTAGATAGATAGATAGAAAAAGGAAATTCTTATTTATGTAAGAATTGCTTTTAATCTAAGGTACACTTTTTTGTGTTTTTGACCAATAGTAGCACTAAGGAGCAACGTTTTTATGAGTGGATTGAATTGTGCATGCATATGAGGACTGTACGAGGATGACGTTATAAACATTCCTGCCGCTGGTTTAATATTACGGAGGTAAACGGACAATTAAAAATAGGACAAAATAGTCTTTTGCCAATGTTTTCTGGGGAAGAAACTGTAAAACATTTCTTAGGCTTTAAGGATGCATACAGTGTGTTTTGGTGCGAAACACTGAATGTAACCATAACTTGTGCAAACTCCACAGGACACCTTAAATTTGGATTTTGTGTTTATAGCGTGCATCGTCAGATTGCGTATTAGAGTTTTTTTTCGATTGCTAAACGACAGTGGGCACAACTGGAGTCACATGTGCAAAACTCTAACTACAGTCTCCACAGCAGCAGTTCATGCGGACCAAACTCTAGTTCATTTTTCATTGCTTGAACACAGTTTTCAAAACTCTACACACTTATCCCATGACTTTAACCACAACGTGCACAACACTGTAGATTTACAGCACTTTGTTCAGATCCTACAGTTTTTTACAATCACTTTGGCACTAATTTCAGAACCTTGACGTCATTTTTCAAAACTCTAGACACAAAACTCACAACCAATGATCAAAATGCACATTTTTCAAAACTCTAACACTTTTTTCAGTTGCTTGGATACAATACACATAAACCAAAGATCATCTGTTCAATTATGACACAACTTAACATCAAAGTACTACTTTTTCAAAAAGCAATTCACACATTACATTTCAGATGATTGTCTCTTCATTTCATTACAATCATCTAACTATCAATTGATACAACTGCTCAAAATGATAATTAACTGTTGCATTACTCTTAATGACAAAAACTGTAACACACTGCTGTCAAAACTGTTAACCACACATTCAAAACAGAATAGATTTATGGTGCCTATCAAACACTGCTGATTGCAATTTAAGCTGAAAGCCTAAGCAGGTGTCTTGTTTTACAGTTTTTTACAATCACTTGCTACTAATTTCAGAACCTTGACGTCATTTTTCAAAACTCTAGACAGAAAACTCAAAACGGTCATCACTTGTAACACAGGCTGTCCAATGTTCAAAACACTGCATTGTGCATTCATATCTTTAAAGAAATCTTGCACTTACACAATCACTGGTTCAAAAAACTAATTTATTGTGAAATACCATTGAAACGTTACTTTAGATCACCCACACACAAGCTACCCATAGTTTCACTGGGTCATCGTTCTTACAATCATTAAATATTGTAGTACAAAATAGGTGATACATGTTTCATTATGGTACTAGATGTAAATAAATCCCTGTAAAAGTACTGCAGTAGTAAAGAGAATACTAAAGACAGTGGAATCATTGAACAAAATTTGAAATGTATTGATGAAAAACAATACAGTACAATCACAACATAGGTTTATTTGAATCAAAGCAAAAATAAATAGCTAGGAAATAAAAAAGAAAAGACAGTACTGTAAAACATCAAATGCAGTGTTCCTCAACTTGCTTGTACTTTACAAGATTACTGTAGTCTACATCTTCATCAACTCTGTCTTGGTGATTTGGCCACAGGTTCTCATCTACATCGCAATGGATGTTTTCATTAGCCAAACATCTTAGAAAAAACCTTCAGGCATGGCGAACAATGTGATACGAGTATATATCTATATATATATCTATACATACAGTACTTTATATATAAAGTATATATACTGTAAAGTATATATCTCAATCATCAGTAACGAGTTGTGCAGCAATGTGTTAGCATCTGAACAAAGTGCTGTAAATCTACAGTGTTGTGCACGTTGTGGTTAAAGTCATGGGATAAGTGTGTAGAGTTTTGAAAACTGTGTTCAAGCAATGAAAAATGAACTAGAGTTTGGTCCGCATAAACTGCTGCTGTGG
This sequence comes from Perca fluviatilis, assembly GCF_010015445.1. Lineage (NCBI taxonomy): Eukaryota > Metazoa > Chordata > Actinopteri > Perciformes > Percidae > Perca > Perca fluviatilis. Next base: position 25,676,827 of record NC_053115.1, read on the forward strand.
AGACTGTAGTTAGAGTTTTGCACATGTGACTCCAGTTGTGCCCACTGTCGTTTAGCAATCGAAAAAAATGGTAAAAGTATTGAAAAAATTGTCATAGTGATAGTTTAAAAACTGTAATTTATGGAATTACTGGAAAAAACTAAAGGTACATAACAGTAACAAAGAATAGTGTGACTAATCCTGCCTCTCTCCAGCATCATGCGGAAAAAAATGTAATCACATTCTTTGTTACTGTTATGTACCTTTAGTTTTTTTTCCAGTAATTCCATAAATTACTAGAGACAAAATCCTATATTGAAGCAAACTGCTAATTTCCATTCCCTCTTGCAAAATCTATATCTTTTCCTTAAAGAAACTATTGAGTAGTGTGAAGTCACTCAAATTGTTCAAACTGTAAAGATGAGAAAGTTTGTAATTTCTGTAGTGGTGTTTGATGCTAGTGTTTTTACTCTGTGTGTTGTGAGTGACAGTGTGTGTTACCTCAGTGAGGATTGTGCGTAGTGTTTGGCTGCACTGAGCCTGTTTTGAGACGTGTGTGAAGAGTTGTGTTGCTTTGAATGAGTTTTGCAGGTGATGTGAACTGTTTAGCTCAGGTGACTATTGGTAATGCAGGCTGTAGTTTGAGTTTTGCACTTGTGACCACTGTCATTTAGCAATTGAAAAAAAACTGTAAGATGGAAATATCCTAATATACTTTACGTTCATAAAAACATAGCAGCACCTACTGTAAATGAGTGCATGTGCTTGGTTCTGCACAACTTCTAGTGGGAGGTTGAAGCCTTTATGGCAGGAAGTATTGTGTAACTGGATATCCGACAGCACAAAGGAGTGTTTGTAGTGCTCCATAAGAGAAAAAAAATGTATACACTGGAAGGGGAGGAGGATTCTAAACAAACCAAAGATCAAAACAAAGCTTGTGTGACCGAGGTATTTATCAAAAGCTGCTCTAGAGTTGTAGTTTCCGATCCTTTCACTGGCCACCTTCTGTGGCGCCCATTGCTGTGTATCACTGCAAACCAGCGTGATAACATTGAAATGTGCTCTGACAAGCAAGCATTCAAATACTTCCCCCTAAAAGCTTTGTAATATAATAAAATAAATCCTTGCCTGATGCCAAAGCCCTGGCACAGACCTGTATGCTGGTCATGTTAGGATGCAGTCACCCTGGTGTTTAGTCGCACAACACGGTACAAGTTATAAAGATTACATTTTGTAATGGCATTAATGCACTCAGGTGTATCTAGAAAATAACTGTGATGTAGCTGTTGTCATTATCCAGGATGCCCTTTCTCCTAAATGTTGACAAAGGTGGCTGCTATGATACATGATCAGGTTATCTGACTATTATAATTCTGAAATTGCCATGGACACAAAGGCTTTAATCTAAACATGAAATTTGAATTTGATATATACATATTTAGGAATCAGGTTTTTCAGAGTTATTGTCAGTATTATTTTTACTACTATTACATTGAGGAATGTTGACAACTAACCCCGAATCTCCTGAAGCTCATTCTGAATGAATTGGAGTCGGGTAGTCAGAAACACGACTCCAAATGAATTCTCACGTTGCTCCGTAACCGCTTTATTTAGGCAACTGTTTGCTAACAAGTTTACCATATCAACTTAAAATGGGTCAATGAAATGTTCACTGGTCTTTTTCACTGCATGGAGGGAAAATTAAATTAATGCAGGTTTAAATTTTACATAATGTTCATCTGTTGAGTTTGACCAAACGTAAACAGAAATTTGCCCCCTGGATTATCTATTTTTGTACCTGTATAGGTATCTACTTAAGGGGCAACCAGCCAGTATATTCAGAAATTTCCTTAAATCAGGAAATATCTAAATATTTAAACAATACCTGACAAAGCAGGTAGTTGCTACTTTTTGGTACTTGACAGCTTTCGATCAGTCAGTACTTAAAAAGTAGGGTTAGTTCGATACCCAGCCATAATTCTGTATATGGCTCAAGTTCTGGTCCCCAGAGATTAAATAGATTTCATTTGTAGAGTCAAAAAGGCAGATTGTATCCCAATGTAATGAGTGTATTGCAATTTGTAAGGATCTAAAAAGTGCATTACATCCTTTTAGTAAATTTACTAAATATTATATATATATAATTATTATTATTTAGTAAAATACTAATGTACCCTGAACTGCTATCATCAGAGGTGTCAAAAGCATTCACATTCATTACCCAAGTAGAAGTATAGATACTAGGGTTTGAAAAGACTTCTGTAGAAGTTGAAGTATCAACTCAAGTTTTTTACTCAAGTAAAAGTGTAAAAGTACTGGTTTCAAAACTACTTAAAGTATAAAAGTAAAAGTAATGTAAGGGGAAAAAATGTAATAACAATAACTTATAACAATAACTTATTTCAGGCTGAGTCTGTGTTGTTTTTCAGACAACAGCAGCTACAGTCTGGTATTACAGTCCTCTCCAGTGAAATACAGACACACTTTTACACCGTTTAGCTGTCAGCATTTTAACTGTGTTTACTCCAGCTGCTAGCTAACGGTAGGCTAACGTTACCTGCTGCCAAGTGTAGCGTTAACTAGCGTCCCGTGCGGCGATGCTCCTGTTTCCTCTAATGTCCGTTTTTGGAGCATCAGAGAGAAGCGCAGGCATTTAAGTGGCACCTAAATAAGGCACCGAAATCCGCGTTGTTATTCAGTCCGGTAGATAACGGTCATTAAGGCTCCGGTGCCGTATTAGCACCGGGTCTGTGCAGGTGCGATGGATTGCGTACAAACCAATAGGGTGTCGGAATGGTATATGTTTATACTTCTCATCCAACCACAATCAAATTCGCTCTATTCGGATGGCGCGATGGATAGGGTTTTTTTTAAATCTAAGGAGTAGAAAGTACAGATAATTGTGTGAAAATGTAAAGAGTAGAAGTAAAAAGTCTGCTGTAAAATAATTACTCCAGTAAAGTATAGATACCCAAAATGTCTACTTAAGTAAGGTAACTAAGTATTTGTACTTTGTTACTTGACACCTCTGGCTATCTTGAGCAAATGATGCATTGCTGTCGAAGCCGGAGCTGGACAGACCTTCAGTCACTTTCAGGCTCAGTGTCTCGGTGACTCTCTTGCCTGCCATTGTTCCACAATAGAATATGTTCGCCAAAAACGGCTTTTCTGTCCTGAGAGGGGCAGAGAGAAACACGTACACACAGTTTATGTGAATGTGTGTTTGAGCTGGAAGTGCAGTAAAGCCTTTTTATATACTGTGCAGGTGAAAGCTTGCATGTCACTGCAGCTTCTAACTGGAATGGATATATTCCTACTTGTATGTGTGAGCTAATTGGCTTTTGCGAAACTGTGCACTCACCCTGACCCTTAATGAAGACCCTGCTCTCTCTCGGTTCAGCAAGCCAGAATTTACATTACTTTCGTCTGCACCACCATGCCTGGGCATTGGGCAAAAGGTAATTGCTGACATTTGACCTGGGAGTGTCAGTTCTGTGCGCCCCGGTGCAATTACATTCAGTCCAGTCGAAGCTGGAGGTATTGTAATGTTTATTTGGTTCCTGGTTACACTGCTGGTGTTGTTATTGTAAAATGACCAACTTTATGGCCTCATGTTCTTATTATATGGAAGGTCAGATTTATTTTGTAATATCTGGATTAAAGAAGAGGTACATGCTGTACACTTGATGAGGTGGGTTATACAGTACAGCAAAGCATTGTGTTTGAGATCAAGGCAGCTCCCAGTAGTAAACAAAGAACACTGGTGTATGTTGACTGTGAATGTCCTAGTTTGATTGAGAATGTATAGCAGTTACTATAGTGTATTATACTGTATAGGAGCTGTGTTCTACATAGCTGCGCTAAGCGATTTTAATCCTTCTGACAATGCCGTAAGGTCATTTACAGCAGTGGCTCCTAACCACCGAGCTGCAGACTGGACCAGACCACATTTGCTCCCAGGCAGAGAGAAAATGTTAAGAGAAAAGCTTAGTGATAATACTTCAACTTTGTAGGCTTCTGTATGCATGTTATGAATGAATGAATGAATGAATGAATAAATAAACATTCGTCATTGCCTGTCATACCCACAACTGCAAGATACTCATAAAGTACGTCATCAGTACATTCAGTGGTGGAAGAAGTATTCAGATTGTTTACTTAAGTAAAAGTACTAATACCCCATGTAGAAACACTCACAAGTTAAGGCCCTGCATCATACGGAAAATGTACTTAAAGTATTAAAAGTAAAGGTACTTAATGCCAGAAAAATCCTCACATTTTAGAAACTGGAAACAAAGTGTTTGATCGGCTAATCATTTCAGCTGTACTTGTAGGTCTATATATAGTTGAGTAGTTTACTTTATAATGAAATATTATGTTTTATACACTACATCTGTTTTGTGTTAAAAAATCTTAATTTGTAAAGTAACTAAAACTGTCAGATTAATGTAGTGGAATAAAAAGTATATTTCCCTCTGAAATGTAGTGGAGTAAAAATACAAAGTGGCATGAAAAGAAAAGACTCAAGTAAAGTACAAGTACCTCAAATTTGTACTGAAGTACAGTACTTGAGTAAATGTACATGGTTATATTCCACCACTGAGTACATTAGGTCATTACCCACAATACCTCACTCAATCTGTGTCCGCTGCATTCCTCAACCAGGTAGCTAACATTAGCAAATTGCACTTAGTTGTTTGCTAATGTTAGCTACCTGGTTGAGGAAAGCACTCTTAGTCTAAGAGTCTACAGCATCCTAGTGGCTATGTGAGGCTCAGTGGTGCTTTGAACTCAATGCTTATAGAAAAAATAGCAATGTGAAAGCATGGCCTAAAAGTAAGGATGCAGTTTGAGATTTTACAAAGAGTGTTTAGAATTTATATACAATAAAATCAAAGTTTGTGGAAAATTGCAGATTGCGTGAATAAATGCCTGTAAGCGCGCGAGTGCAAATATGAATGTTTTTGTCCCAAATCCATTTCCATTCTTCACACTCTCGCACTTGTGAATAAATGCCAACCCATGAGAAAATATTTAATAGTAGGTGGTGCTCTACTGTTTCCTCGGTTTGAAAAGCAATAAAAGTCCTTATTTGAGTGGAATAAAAAATTAGGGGAAAAACATAAAACAACGTAACAAAGAGAAATAATGTTTCAAGGCTGTCAAGAATTTGAAGGTACTTCACAAGTACCCACTGTTTCAATAACCTCCTGTACTTGAGCCCCGTGTCCTTCCTTTCCCAAGCCCTGATACAAACTCAATAGCACCTCAGGGAGTTGAGGGAGAAAGGCTCAACCAGATCCGACCCCTGAAGTGTTCAGAAATCTTTCTTCCAGGTGAATGAACAATGTCAACGACAATGTCTGTTGTGTATGTGAAACCGGATTTCTTATAGCTGCAATATTCAATTGAATAGCAACGTTAAATCAGCTAATGCAGGAAATCAGCGTCTCAGAAAGCATCTTATCTCTTGGAGTGCAGACATTATTCGATATCCTCTCAGGTCACACGTACTATGGGGCCGTGCAGCAAATAACTCTGACCTTGTGTGTGAGTTCAGCACATGACAGAGGGGTGGAGAATGCATTGTTGGGACACGGCACTAAGCCTCCCACAGCCAATAAGAACTTGACTGACTTCAACATTTAGCACCATACTATCCAGATTGCCCAGCTGTTTTGATCTGGGCACTGGATGACCTGAACTTTTCAGCTTCACTTTACTCACTTTTGATGAAGTCTGAGGCTGAGGTGCCACTGGCAACTTTTGGACTGTCACAGTGGATATAGACCCACAGATAACGTCTGGAGTATCTGTGAAACATATGTAGTGATTTCTTTATTTTTTTACATATTGAGAGATGCTCAGTCCCATTCAATGATGTCTGCTGCGTGTTAAGGTGCCTCCGAGACTGCTGTTTATCTGCAGAGCTCATCTGTCCCTGTTCGAGAGCGCCTGCTAAGGTAAGACACATGACACACAGACACAATGCACATTAAGTAGGCTCTTGTCAGCTTGTTATTCATGAAATATATATTGCTTTGTCAGTTATAACAATACTTATAATGTGAGTTTGTGATTTCCCTGAGCAAATATTTAACAAGAAATTCTCATCTATAATTAATCCGACAAATTCACTACAGTAGATTTAATAAGTGGTATTAGATAGAGGCCCAGAGCATGGATGCAGGGAGAATGACTGAAAATTAGCTAGAAGCGCAACAATTTAGCCAAAGATCTAAAATTCATTCAACATTATTCCGTAATTTATTATTAATGTCCAACAACAGGGTTTCATCGCTGTGCATACCAAGCTCAGTGTCTCGACCGAGCTCTGACTAAGTGACCCATGTTAGTCAAAATAATTCCAATGAAGATTGTTTCCTTTTTCAAGCAATGACAGTTGTCTCTACTCAATGTCCGCTGATGAACCCACCCTACTTTAGCTGGTATTTGTGTCTTGTCAAATGGCACTTTGACTGCTTTATTTAGACCTCTACAATGTGACTAGGGTTAGCGTTGATGCCTCTGCCCATTTGTCTACTTATTTCATTCTCCTATTCCTGGTTTAAATGAATTGACTGCAGTTTCACTGAATTGTTTGATTATTTTCTCTCCATTTTAGAGCCAAGCGATCAATCCTTAGCTTGAAACTATCCGTTTTATTCATTATTTTGCCGGTTTTGCCATTTTATCTGGAGTCCTATCTGTCTTAACTCCTTCCCCCATTCATCATCTAAAGTCAACCACTGAATTTTTCATTCTTTAAAAACACAACGCTGTCTCTGCTGCCAGTTAAGAACATTTCAGCATACTGTCCTATTTGAGAGGCCGCCTGGATGTGTGGTGACTTTTTTCTGATCTTTCAACTGACCTTTCTTGTAATTGTGGTGCCTGTTTGTGTGATAGGATTGAATGTGATAGGATTGAAAGAACATCTATCCCTATTCAATTTATCAAAAGTGACAACAATTTCATAACTGTTATAATAAACCACCATAAGACAAAAATCACATTCATACTTTAATCTAGCCTATGTTACACAACAAAGATATAACGTATCACCACAAACTAAATATTTCCACAAACAAAAATAGAAGTTCCTCTGTTATTCAAGAAGTATAAACTGACAGAGGAATGTTTGGGCTTTACGCTAGGAGGAGATTGAGGCACGACAGCTAATAGGTGTATTAGCTGCTTGCTAAATATCACCAATTAGCTAATGCTGTCACCAGAATAGACAGTGGTGATATGTTACAACCTAATCATTTGAAATGAAAGCATTTAACATCATTAGGGATGTCAAATGTACAGATTGACTGTTGTTGTATCTCTTACTTTTTAACTAAGGACTCAGGCTAGTTGTTTCTTCCTGTCTCCAGTCATTATGCTATGGACCATTTTTAAATCCATAAAATCATTTTTAAATCAATATTTTGTGTCCAATTATTGATTTCTTTAGTAATTAGCTTGCTTCTTACATAAGCAGGATAATGTAGAGTGAGCGAATCATTATTACGAATTTAATCCCCACAACCCTGAATAATGACCCGCTCACTCTACATTATCCCTTACATGTTATCTATATGCAAATTCAATTTTTTACTCCCAAGTGGTTCCTATCTAATTATTCTAAGTGACCCTTAATGTCTGTATGGATAAATAAAACACACGTTCTTATTTCACCTCCATTACCTATTGCATCTGTAGAATAATGCAGGAGACACATTTACAGCTGCATAGCAGCAGCCAAAATCCCAGCTCAATAACAAAAGTTCTTTAACACATTAAATATTCACTACTCGCTGCAGACAACTGGCTTATCCAATAACTTTTCAGAGCACTGAACCAATTCATCAACCAAATCAAGTCCTCCTTGGCTGAAAAACACTATATCATCACCCACTCCTGAGCATAGCCCTGAGCTATTGAACAGTGTGAATGCAACCAGTGTTCATGGTCTGATCGATGTTTTCTCTGGATAGTCTCCCCTGTGTGAACAATACAGTAAGTTGTTTGACTCTGCAGATGGAGACTCTTATTCATCACCTCTAAAGTGAGACTGTGGGAGATCAACAGGTGGGAGCTCAGTGAATACTTGCAAAGCAAGGCCAAAAACGCCATCCTTAATCTTAAACTCTTTTATCGAGTTGGGGAAATATCTTTAGACATATCTGATCTCTTTCCAAATATGCATGCGGTATCAGCAAAGCTGAGGGACTCAGAGGTACTTATAAGTCAGTATATAGTGCATGTAGCCAACTGTTTTCAGTACATGTTGAGGGGGGGATTTTACAGTGAAACAAGTAAGATCAGTCAGGTAGTACTGAATATGATAGACTTTTTTTTTTTTTTAAATTGACAATAATTTGGAGGCCCCCCTGCAGTGACTCTGAGGATCCCCTAGGGGTCCCAGACCCCCTGTTGAAGATCTCTGATCTACAGTACAAGCTTGACCTCTGTGAGTTGACTCTGAAAGCAGTTACGAGATCTCAGAGAACTAAGTGACAACAATGTTCTAAAGGTTTAATAAGACGAATATACATACAATACATGAATATACATTTTTTTGTAACAGTCGCTCCAGTCATTTCAGTGACATAATAGTAGATGGATTAGAAAGGGGCACCAGAGGAAAGTAGGGTAGTTTCATGCGGATACATCTTTAGGGTGCAAAACAGTTTAACAATTTATGATACCAATTTATGATATCAGTTAAAACAGATGAGAGAGGCTTTGTTCAGCGTTTTCACGAATGGAATGGAACAGATTCATTCAGTTACATTGTTGCTGACGTTTTCCATTCACAGAGTGGATATGAAAATAGTCAGAGATGTTGATGTCAAATGTTTCAAAGCTGAGGACAAAACATCAAGTTTACGTAACTAAAGTTATGCTGTTTGCTTGTTTTTGTTTTCTTCTGAACAGGTCCTTGTATCTGTAAAACGTGCTGAAATTGAAGAGGAGTTTGGTGAGTGAAAATGGCGCCCGCCGTCGGTGGTCCTCAAGGCTACACACCACCTGAGGGTGGCTGGGGATGGATGGTGGTAGTTGGGGCCTTCATCTCGATTGGCTTCTCCTACGCGTTTCCCAAGTCCATCACTGTCTTCTTTAAAGAGATTGAGGTGATCTTCGATGTGACCAGCAGCCAGGTGTCCTGGATCTCTTCCATCATGTTACGCGTACATATACAGTGAAAGTGAGCTTAAAAAACAACCCAACAAACAACGTTAAATTTACACTTAGCACACGAAGTTGTACATAGATGGCATCGGTTTGCTTGCTAAAAGTTGCGTACAAAAGATTTGAAAGATTTTCCTGGCGTAAAAGCCAATCCATTGCTCTCAAATACAGATTTGATTTGTAGCCTTTCAGCCTCCGTCTGTCCACAACGAGGCCACAGATTGTCAGAGTTATAGTGCGGCTTGAATCAAAGATTTCATACTGACATAAAACAATACTGTAACTCCTCTATTTCAGTTTATAAAAGTGCGCAACATTGTCTGTCTCTGGAGCACATGAATATGTTTCCGTGTATACCTACTTATCGTTTTCCCCTTGTGTTTTGAGAGTGGGAGACCCCCCGGGGTTTGGTTGTGTTCCTGCACTGATGAGATGAATGAGGCGCTGGGTGATGTCACACAGGTCTGGCCAGTCAGGTGATGATAAGGCTCCATTCATGTGCGCGATATTCAACACGGAGAGAACAGAGTTCAAAGGAGCTCTCCTCCTCCCTCAAGACCGTCTGCTCTGAAATCGAAACACTGCAGTTCTCTTTACTCAAACGTGTGATGAACTGGAGAAATGATGACTCAGGCATCTTTTTCTAATCTCAGGGAAGTTTTGGGAAAGTTGCTTTACTGTGTCAGACTAATTTGATGTGGAAAGTATTACACTGCATGAAACTACGTTACATCAAATTTTCTATTCTGAGTGTAAAATATACTGTATTTACAAGATCTGCAGGCAATACAATAAAAGTCGACAAAGCATGTTATAGCTAGGCTAGCATTGCATCTATTACATTCCGTGCATAGTATTGAAGATAGAGCTGGGCAATATATTGATATTGTGATATGAGACTAGATATCGTCTTAGAGTTTGGATATCGTAATATGGCATAAGTGGTGTCTTTTCCTGGTTTTAAAGGCTGCATTACAGTAAAGTGATGTCATTTTCTGAACTTACCAGACTGCTGTAACTGTTCTATTATTTGCCTTTACCCACTTAGTCATTATATCCACATTACTGATGATTATTTATCAAAAATCTCATTGTGTAAATATTTTGTGAAAGCACCAATAGTCAACACTACAATATCGTTGCGGTATTGATATCGAGGTATTTGGTCAAAAATATCATGATATTTGATTTTCTCCATATCGCCCAGCCCTGATTGAAGATATCACTAAACTTATCTTTGTGTATTATATTGTTGCTACATGACCTCTTTACAAGCAAGTTGCCAGATGTCTGCTATTAACTTCCAACAGTATTACATGTCAAAGGCGACCGAGTTACAAAAGAGGTACGCCAAAGAAATCAATGCAACACATCCCTGCATTGGTTAAAGGTCACTGAGTTATACTGTGAGAACAGCTGATTGTTCTTCATTTGTCTTTCACTTTTTCATTTTACAGCATGTTGTTTCATATTTTTATCAGCATTTACACCTTTTTTATGAGTCACAGTGGACTCAATATGCATATTTAGGTTTAACATTATTAATTAATGCAGAAGTTGGGATGTAAATATACACAGAAGAAAGCAAGCTATGCATGGTAATTGAAAGTAAGCAAGGAAATGTTTGTCACCGCTGTGAGTAGATGACAGCTGAGTCTGTTACCGTATGTTAAACATTCTGGGCACATCAGCAGGAGAAGTTCATTAACAACCTACTGTTGCATACCTCTGTATTCCTTCCATTTTTGATTCATTACATTCATAATATTCTACATTGGTTTGTCGCCAACCTTTTTATCCTAAGCAACTCTCCCTGCAAGGTGGAAGGAAAGAACTCATTGTCAGTGTGGAGACTGCCTGCATTACAATTTAAAAACCCTTTGTCTTGCACCGTGCCGGCAAATGAGTCTGGACAACCTCTAAACAAAAACTGTCAGTTTCTATTTAGGTTCATTGGGTAGTGCAGGGATTTGGCAGGAAGGCAGAAGTGTCTTCCATGTGGGTCCTCATACTCATTTAGGCTGGTTGTTATAAGCCATAGATGGAGATGGTGTTTTGGGACCTGAACCATCGGTGCATTTTAGTCATTTGTTTACAAGTCATACTGATTATCTTGAATTGATGTTGAATCCAAGGTGCATGCATATTAATAAGTTGATTTACTGTTACCTCATTCTGTCACTCTTTCTTTGGAACTAATGTACCAGGTGCCAAAATTGCAAACATTGTACTTAAGAAAATACCAGTTGTCATTTTAACCCCATACACACACCAGTCCCTTCAACCCACCCCCCCAACATTCAACCACTTGTCTGAACTGAGGTACTTCCAATAATCATTTCAAATGTTTTTAGAGCCCATTTAAGAATAATCCACCAACAAAGTATTCCTCTGTCAATTTTTATGAATCTCTGAACCAAATAAATGCTTATTTCATTACAGCTTTCATTGTTTTCCTGACACATCTCCTTATTAACAGCATGAGAACACATCTACTGCAGTGCAGCACTGACAAAAAAGATTGCAGAAGTTGTTGAGTTTGCTGAGCTACAACTGTGGTACTGGAGCCCTCTGGTGGTTACATTTAGACCTGCGCATTGATGATTTGATTTTCAGCTTCTGACGTCTGTGTTTGTGCATTGTTTTTTCTGCTCTTCAGGTCCCATCAGCAGCATCCTGGTTAATAAATATGGGAGTCGTCCTGTTATGATGGCGGGGGGATGCCTGTCTGGATTGGGCCTCATTGCTTCCTCTTTCTGCAATTCTGTTCAGGCACTGTACTTTTGTATTGGTGTGGTGGGAGGTACCTACTTTTAACTTTCTATATTTTAAACTTTGGTCATGAGTCACTTTCTTTTTATTTATTTCATTTACTGTGCACTGTTGCCACCTAGTGTTCTTCAAAAATAAAACACCAAGAAATACTTTGAATCTCCAAACACTGCTTAATGCTCAGGTCTGTCTTTTTCAACTCCTATATTTAGATGTCAAATACACTTAAAAACATTTTTTTTAATTGATTCTTTTAGGTTTGGGATTGGCCTTCAACCTCAACCCTGCCCTCACTATGATTGGAAAGTACTTCTACAAAAGGCGGCCTATTGCTAATGGAATTGCCATGGCTGGCAGCCCTGTTGTTCTCTGCACCATGGCTCCTATAAACACCTGGCTTTTTGAGAAGTTTGGCTGGAGAGGAAGTTTCTTGATCCTGGGTGGCCTGCTCTTTAATTGCTGTGTTGCCGGTTCCCTCATGCGACCTATAGGACCAAAACCAAAACCTGCAGAGAAGGCTACAGGGAGGAGGACTGTCACACAGACCATCAACAGCTTCATTGACCTCTCTTTGTTCAAACACCGTGGCTTTGTACTATATATCGTGGGCAATATTATCATGTTTTTTGGTCTCTTTGCGCCACTTGTGTTCCTCAGTAATTTTGCAAAGAGTAAAGACATCCCTAAAGAGAAGGCAGCTTTCTTACTGTCTGTGCTGGCTATTGTGGACATGGTTGCCCGGCCCTCAATGGGCATTGTGGCTAACACTAAGTGGGTCCGGCCCAGAATACAGTACTTCTTTGCTGCGTCTGTGCTGTACAACGGTGTTTGCCATGTTCTAGCACCAATATCAGTAGACTACAAAGGCTTTGTGATTTATGCCATCTTCTTTGGGTTTGCTTTTGGCTGGCTGAGCGCAGTGCTGTTTGAGACCTTGATGGACCTGGTGGGAGCCCAGCGCTTCTCCAGTGCTGTTGGGCTGGTCACTATCGTGGAGTGTGGTCCTGTACTGTTAGGACCCCCTTTGCTTGGTGAGTACACTGCCATCAATACTGTATGTTCCCCGTCACCAATATTACAGTATTTTATTTCTGTGTCGTTTAACACAGCTTAATGTAAACAGTGAGTAAAAACTAAGCAATGTTATTCTTTTTCTCTTGACAGGGAAGTTCAAAGACATCTATCATGATTACAAGTACACGTACCAGGGCTGCGGGATCCTCCTCATTATCTCCAGTTTCATCCTGTTTGCAGGGATGGGACTCAACTATCGACTGCTGGCCAAAGAGAAAAAAGAGGAGGAGAGGATGTCCAGGGTGGGAGGTAGAGAACAAAAGTTCAACAGGGACAATGCTGCTAAGGAGGTGGCAGAGGCTGGAAACACAGAAGACACTGTCTGATATTCTGTACCATGTCATGTTACATTTTTGGTCAATTTAATCTTGTTTGTGAGTGAAACAAGGCAGCAGATAAACATTATTTTGAGTCATTTTCTGTTTCATAATGAATAGTTTTTTAAGACCATTACAGAAAGCATCACCTGCAATTTAATGCAACATATTTACACACCTAAAGGCCTTTAAACTCTAATGAACAAGCCACATAAAATACCTCTAATAGTCTTTTAGGGACTGTTATACCGGATGTGTTTGGTAGACTATTCAAGTTTGCTTAGCCTTATGTCACTTATATTGTTGGGAGATGATGGTATTTCTTTAATCTCAGATGGTATCACTATATTTTTGCAGAATTTTACCTTCTAAAATGGACCATCAGATAATTAGTTATTTTTCAGTCGGGAAGTGCTCTATATTTTAAAAGGGATGGCAAACATTCTCTGTTGAAGTGCATAATTATAGTATTCACCACATCATGCTTGCCATGCCATCATTCAAATACATTTATAAAGACTTTTTTTCCTGTTTACAAGGCCTGCTGTCTGTGCAGTTTTGAAAGGTTTGAAAACATCCTTAGTGCGACTCTCACTTTATATATTCCACAAATATATTCTTACTAATTCTCTATTTCTATTTTAAACATGTTTTGCTTGGTCCAACTCTGAGGGCATTTAACATTGTTGCATAACTTTATGTATTCACATGATAGTAAAATGTGCTACTGACTGCAAGTTACTGACACGTCAGAAAATCAAATAAACTGTCATTTGACAAGAATACAAAAGTCGTCTGTGTTCTATGTTTCTCATAAATCTGAGATCAGAAAAATGTTAGTTCTTTAGAGATGCACTGACTCTATTTTTCTTAATTTTCTGTTGTCATTTACCTTTAAGTATACACTATAGGTGGATAAGTACATTATTAGATTTACTGTACAGTAATTTGTGACACTTATAAGTGTATATTTATATTAATAATAATAATAATAATGTATTTTATTTATAGGCGCCTTTCTAAACATTCAAGGTCAACTTACAAAATCAGCAATAAAACACTCAATCCATTAAACAAGCAATCAGAGAAACAGGCAATAAAATATCATGATAACACTATTAATAAAAGAACAAGAAAAAGGGTGGGGTCATTACAGTCAAAGCAAAAATGAAAAAAAAGAAAAACAATTAAAGAGAGTAAGCCTGTCTGAAAAGATGAGTTTTTAGGTAAGATATTATAAAACACATGCCTCCACAGCATTATGCAATTTTATCAAATCATGCTCTTGCTATTGTATTTAGCAAAACAAAAAAATAAAGTGGGCTTAATAGAATATTGGCTAATCTCTGACATTTTTCACTGGTTGAACTGCAAAATTGATAATGTATTAATAGTTTCAAAGATACAAATCAGTAGGCTACAACAATTATACTGCACTTCTTATAACCCGTTATAAGTGAGTCAAAGTTTCACTTGGTGGCAAAAGTGTACTTATGAATTAGGAAGTAGCTTTCAGCACAAATCAAGTCTTTCTAATGCTGCATAAATTAATTTAAGAAAATGTAGAATACAGATGAGTGTATCCCTTGCCTAAAAAGAACTAAGTTCCAATAATGACAAAGTCGGAAAAAACGCCTTCCTATTCCATTGTTAAACGTGACAATTTTGGTTGTTAATGTAGTAGCCCCTTTTGGACCTGGATCTGACTGATCGGATGACAAATGTACAGCTATAAGTAGGCCTACAGGTAAAAACGTTCTCAAGACGCATTGAGGACGCATTGAGAGCCAATCAATCAGACCACACGGAGGTGGTCTAGGCCATATGTCCACATTCTTAAAGTGCTAACGACAGGCATGTGTCCTCGGCCAAATGAGCAACTACACTCATTCAATGTATTTCTCATGTCACAGAAACCACTGAGAGTGAGTTATGTGTCTTGGATGCTATTTTCATACTGTGTTGTGTCGCTGTTTTTTTCCAGTGCTGCCTGCTCTTATATCCTGGCTGTCTGCTCTGTGCAGTAGGCTACTGCAGTTGCCTGGAAAAGGCAGCCACCAGTATACAATATAACCTTATTTTTAGTTTCATAAAATTTCCCGAATTTACTATGCTACTTGTAGGAAAATATACTAAAAAGACGTGATCGTTTGATTTCTGGAAGAAGGAGAGGCTGGGGTCGAATTGAAAGTTAAGCAAGAGGTTTAATGAACAACACGATGAAAACAACAATCAAAACACAATCAGACATAAAACATGAAACACTGCCAGCAGCAGACTGCAAAACATGCTTCCCCTGTCGGGTCACAGTTAGCAGCCATGCGACATGACAAAACAATACACTGTAAACAGCGGACTGCAGAACCTTGTTCCCTTGTCGGGTCCCAGGTCCGCAGTCCTGAGATCACATCTGTTTCCGAATTATATTCCTGTCTATCAGGTTAAGGACACACCTCTGATGTCAGGTTCACTCCAGGTCACAGACAAAGGTCGTTTATCATGGTAGTGCCAATTCTACAGAGATACACATTTTCTTTGTTCTAATCAGTCTGGCTTAGCAGGGAGTGGCTCCCAAAGTTGTTTAAACAATAAGTCTCCTAGAGCATCTACTTTCATGCTAAATAACAGACATAACCTAATTAATTCTTTAGAAACTAGGTTGGAGTGAGGCAGTCAAATGCTGATTAGTGTGGTGTGATGCAAGCGGTATTGATTCAGTGTTCATTTAACTAAAAGTATATTTTTATCAGACATCATCAATGGTTTAACTTTTTATAACCTAACATACTACAGGCGTTCATGCTCTTACGGCGCAACTCATTTTGTTATTTAGTTTCGCATTGCCAGACCTATATCCACTAGTTGGCTAAGCAGGTGAGCCGGAGTGGTCAAAGGTGGCTGTAACGTTTTTTTTTTCTATAACTAAACAACAAAAAGTCCCCTGTTATTTTCTTATTTAAGCTTTTACTATGCAACAAAATCAGGTAATTTGGGACCAACCAATGGGATTAATTTCCCGTTGCATATAGCTATTCTAATTCATGATTATGATCCTCTGAGCCTCACATATTTATTTTGGGCTTGGTCTGGCAGAGGCATACATGTCTTAAAACGTGTAAGATTAAAAAAAATAGAATAAACAAACAGAATATGCTTTTTACTCCCACAACCATCTGTGGGCAGTTGGGGCTTGAAAAATTACCATGTAGCCAACTAATATGTGTCAGAAATTCAACGTTTACAGGCCATCCCACGTAAATAATATCTTGATTTGTTACGATAAACATGTAAGGCTACATAGGCCTTTCAATTTAAAAACTATGAATATATAACTTGAAGTTCCTAGAGTTTGCTGTGACCGCCGGGCGGCAAGTACCGCTTTTAAAAACGCTTGCTTTTTCGGGAAACGCTCTAGGCGTTTGTCGGGCGATGCCTCGCGATGGTGTGAAACCATATTTTGCGTCACATAAACATAACAGGATAATTCTTGCACGCGCCCCCATACGGTCTTCAAAATAAAACCGTTTACCGTTAACTAGCTAAAGTTAACGTTTAGATGTTCTAACTTCAATTTAGCATTCCCAACGATAGGTAGGTAACTACCCGGCCGTTGTTTGCCAAAATAATATCCAGACAACGTTAAATGGTTTGCCTGGCAACTATTTTGTTATTGGTTCGTATGAATTAACTAGCTAGCTAGCTACTAAAGATTAGTAAAATGGTTAGGTTAGTTTAGCTACGTTAGTTAGTTACGTTAGCTACCTAGCTACATAAGCTACCGTCAAGTGACGCCGGTTAACTTCATAGCTAGCTAGCTAAACTGAATTTCTAGTAACAAGCTAGCTAATTAACATTAGCTTAGCTAGTTGACGTAACGGGTTAAGGTAACAGGTAACGTATTAGCTAGCTATGGCAAATTGAATAATGTGAAGGTTGTTTGACATTAACGTTATCTCCTACGCTAGCTAGCTACATTAGCTAGTCCGACAAAAGTCTAAATTGCCCGTTAACGTTAACTTAGCTAGCTACCCGTTGAAGCGTAATAAACTGTACTTTAGCTACGTTATCGTTAGCTAGATAACATTAATATAGCTAATTTTACGTTAAACAGTGTGTATGTGGTCATTTCAGGATGGAGAGAGATCGGGGTTTTAACTTCAAACTGCTGGTACCTCCCAGGGTCAATAACGGACAAGTATCGGCTGTTCGACCTCAGGAAATCGTTGAGAACTGTGGTGATTTCATGAGTACAGTGCTGCAGGTAATGTATTTAACGTTAGCCAATAGTTAACCACCAGTAAATCTTAATGAATAAAATCAAGGCTGATGCTAGCTCAGCACTGACACAGTCTGTCAGCACAATAATACGCCAACCATTAATGAAAGGAAGCAGCAGAGGTAGTAATCATTAATTCACATGATGACTAAGCATAACTGCTGTTTTCCCCCTAGGGTTACAGTAAAGGCTTTGAAAAAGAGCAGAGCATGCCTTTCCCCAATACAAGTATGGTTGCACCAACTAAACCAACCAGACAAGGTATTTATTATCTTTAGTATAACAACACAGGCTAAAATTTCAGCACAAAAAGTTGGCAAGTATCATAAACCTTAATATATATAATAATACATTTATAAATAAATACATTTTCTCTCCTATAAAGACTTACCAAGATACCAAGATACCAAGATGAAAGTCGTGCCACCAATGGAAAAAGGCGAGGTATTATTTTCATTGTACAAAACTTTGATGCATGAATAGGATACATTTGGCCTTTGTAATGTGTTTATTCAAAAGTATGTCAACCTACTTCCCATCATTGTGAATATTCCTCAGAATAATTGCAAACCTGGACAGCTTTATTCCAAGCTGTTTGAAGAAGTTGAGAAAATTAAGTGCTGGAAGGTCAAAGTTGACTGTGAGACTGTGCAAAAGGATAGGAGACTCCAAGAAAACAAAAGGACAATTGAAACTCAGCGCAAAGCCATTCAAGAATTGCAGGTGTGGGCCTCAGTGACATGTTTTATTTATGTCTTTCTATCTCACTATTATTCTTGATAATAGATGAACAGCGTACTCCAACACCCTTTAATGTCTATAGTGGTATGTATTGTCTGTGTGTCTTTACAGTTTGGAAATGAAAGTCTCAGTGTGAAGCTGGAAGAACAGATCAGTGAAAATGAGGATTTGAGGAACAAGTATGGGTTGTTTGGAAATAAGACACACTAGACATGCTCTGTAAACGCCAAATCAACATGACAATCTAATTTTAAATGTATAAAATGTTTTACAGAAACAACGCAACAAGGAACTTGTGTAATATACTCAAAGATACTTTTCAGCGGTCAGCTGAGAAAATGCATTTATGTAAGTAAAAAGTGCTTCACATTTTTCTGCCTCAGTATGTGTCTTAAACTGTTGAAGATAAGGACACGTTGCTGCATATTTTGTAACAAGTCTTTACTTTTTCTAGTTGAATCTGAAAGAGAAGAAACACATCACCTCTTTATGGAAAATAGTGGGAGTATTCAGGTAAAACACCTCCAAATCAGTATCATAATGAAATGCTTTTTTCTTTTAATTAATTATACTTTGTTGGAAAGAAGTCAATAAAACCGTAGGACATTAAGTGCGATGGTCAGTTTACATGTAACATTTTTCCTGTAGAAACTGATTGCAGCATTTGAAAGCCTTCGTGTTCGCGCAGAAGCTGATCAGCAAGAGATGCAGAAAGGTTTTTTGTTTTGTTTTTTTACTATTACTGTAGCCTTTTCACTACATTAACTCCAAATCATAACATATTTAATTATCCAAATCATAAGATATTTAATTATCCTTATTATAAGACTTAAATTGACAAAGGATGAATTATTAGTATGTTAACAAGCAAGAGAACACGTCCACTAGCAAGAAAAATTAAACATTACATTTTTTTCCAGTCAAAGAGGACGTGCTGCAATTTGAAGATCTAAAAGGAAAATATGATCAAGAATATAAAATGAAAGAGAAAGAGGTTAGTAAAAATGTAGTTCTGTTTAGATCAGTTCATTTGGGAACTTTTGAAACAAACCTCTTAAGGATTGACGCTCACATTCACAGGTTGCAGAGCTTCAAACTAAAATTAAGGATAAGGAAAATGAATTACAAAAACTCCTGCTTGACCTCAGTGAAACCCAGAAGCACTGCAAACAACTTCAAGAGGCAACAAGTAAGATCATGATTAGATTTTAAGATAAGGTGCTCATAGCTGTATATTTTTAGATTCAGAATTTTGTGAAAGATAAGTTTTGATAAACTTTGTATTGTACATTCCCAGAATATAATTCACAACAGAGAGAATGCAAATGTTCGTTAAAGAGAATGCAAATGTTCATTGTTTATTAGGTTAAGTCAAAAAAAAAAGTTACCGTAATAATCAAATTCTCATCTGGTAAGCTATATGATTGAATGAAGGTAACAGTGTGAGCCTATAGCTGGCTACACATGATAAGCGATTTGCTCTCTGCGCACCGCTAGGTAGGGCGCAGAGCAAAGCGCAGAGAGCAAAGCGCAGCGCAGGTAAACGTCATCAAGGGTGGCAAGGAGGCTATTTCCCGTTGCGAGCTAACGATGTTATCTCATTGGTTGTGCTTTCGAAAGGTCAGCGGCAACTATTTCAAAGTTGAAATAATTTGAATTTTGAGCGCAGGGCAAAGCGGCAAATCCGAGCGGTGTGCGACGCCAGGGGTAGCGCAGCACATAGTTGGGTGGCACCGCTCTCCCCATAGGAAATCAATGGAACGGCCGGCGCAAAGCGTTTTTGCCGCCTATCATGTGTAGGCAGCTTTAGACTAGGTTCTGTAGGTTTTGGCTTATATGTTACAGCAGCTCTGACTGCGACTTTAACAAACAGTTGAATACCTGAACTTGTATTACTAATGTTATCATGGCTCTCATTTCTTGTGTGTGAAGTTTCTCAGTATTTTGCTCTAACTGCTTATGAAAATGAGACTAAAAGTGGAAAATTAGGCCTTACATATGTGTTACTATAGTATTAGTACACTTGAAGGTACACTTAAGAAGGATACCAAAGATGATTTGGTGATGATTAAATATTTACTTACTTTATAGAGGAACAATATGAACTTCTCAAAAGCTCAAAAAGTGAACAAGAATCCCTTCTCCAAAAACTGCACACTGCAGAGCAGCACTGTAAAGAAACTGAGGTGAGTGTGTTGAGATTCTTGTCATTTTCAGTGAATCTGGGCTCTGTGTCGTGCATTGTCTGCTTTGATTAAAAATGTTTTCTATCCCTCAGAAAAATTGTGAAGCTGCTGCTGCATTACTGGAACAAAGAAAAGAAGAATATGCAGAGATGATTCAAAACAAAGACTTAAGTTTGCAGGAGCTCAGGAGAGTTACAAATCAACAAGCAGATAAGTTGGAGCAAATTCAGACAACCTCTCAAGAGCTACAGAATTCCCTAGCCTCAGAGATACAGAGGTATAATTATCTCCTTAAAATTTAAAGCATTTTCCATTTACAAAATATTGTTTTTTCTCATGCTGTTTTTTTCCTGTTATAATCCATTTTCAAGGACCAAGGAACTTGAGGATAAACTCATGGCAAGCAACAAGGAACTTGAAATGAGAAACACACTTTTAGGTAAGCCTCACTGAGTGAAGTAAGTCGATATTTTTATTTGATGTTCTTCCAAACTGAAAAAAAAGATGTCCTTAACAGGAGAGAGCTTCGAGCAGAGTGTAAAAAAAGATGAGCAGATCAAAATCCTTGAAGATGAACTGGTAGGGTGTATTTTAATCTTTTTAATTTTCTAGAAGTGTATTTCTTTTTTGTTTCTCCACCATTCATTTTAGTCTGAACACTACAGAAGAGTACTTTAAAGACACTCAGAGTAGGCTATTATATTGTTCTTAGGACAAGATATCTAAATCTGTTGAGTCCATGGAGGGTAAGATTGACGTCACTGAAGCCAAGGTGGAGGAACTCACAGCTGAGCTTTCAAGGAAAACGGAAGAGGTCCAGCTGTTTAAGGTGATACAAAATATAGATACTTCATCTCAGAAGGAAACATCATGTTTTTCCATAGTCTAATACAGATACCTAGAAATGTAAGCCCCTTATAAAAAAAAAATAATTGTTGATACAGAATGAAGCAGAGATTGCCTTTGCCGAAAATGATCTACTAAAGAAGGCTTGTGAAGCTGCTGATAAGGCACAAGACGATTTAAAGGAGAAGTCTGCAGTGACAGAGGTTTTTACGTGGTTTTCTTTTTCTTGCTGCACTCATCATCTCTTATCCACTGTGGTGATCTTTTTTGGGAAATTTTTTTATAATGAAAAAATATTCAGTGATATGGTGTATTATACACAATACATAGCTTCATAATATTATGTTTTTTTTATATTCCCTCAGATCAAAGTGATGGAGTTAGAGGGACAATTGTTTACTGAAATAAACAAAAATAAAGAACACACCTCTCAGATGGAGCAACTGAGGAAAGACATCATGCAGCATAAGTGGGTCCCTCTGAGCTATTCCATAAAATTCACATATAAAATATTACATAAAACTGTTGTAATCTTAATGTCCAATTCATGTCATTTTTAAGATTAAAGTACAAAGAGTTATTAGCCGACTTTAATGAGCTGCACTCTGAGAAGACAGGCATTCAACAGCAGTTTGAGATTGGATCTTGTAATGTGAAAGCCATGGAGGCAACCAGAAAGGTCTGAATAAGCCAATTAAATGTGATAGACGCTTTTCATGTGTACATGAGCTGTTTGCATTAGGTGTCAGATTTATTACTGACTATAATATGAATGACAAATTCTGAAAGCTGTTTTGATTGATCAGGTGAGTGAGGAGAAGGCTGAGAATCTCACAAGAGAAATTCAAAGACTGGAGAAAGAAAACCAATGTTTACGGTGAGTTTGCACTTTGAAACCTCAAGTGGTTTGACATTGTGTCAGTGTGTCGAGATTAAGATTTTTATGTTTTCGTTAAATAGAGAGGAAGTCAACTCCATTAAAACCAGAAGCCAAGGGAAAGATCAGGAAACTGAGACTCTGCAGAAGAAAATGCAAGAAAATGTAAGTATGCCAACTAAAACACATTAATGTAAGTCGCTTTGGATAAAAGCGTCAGCTAAATGACATGTAATGTAATGTAAAACACAAGGCTTCGTGAAGATGTCTGTTCTAAAAGTATTACAATATTATTTCTTTGTGATTTTTGTGTATAGTGCGACCATCTGCAGGAGGAAATTGCAGAAAAAGAAAAGCATATCAAAGCTATGGAAACAAAGGTGATTGAAATACAGAAAATGTAAAATGTCATTATTATTGATCGTTTTCTGGAAATAAGAAATTGTTTTGTTTTGTTTTTAGCTGTGCAGTCTTCGGAAAAAATGTGAAATTAAACTTAAAGCCCAGGAGGAATACCAGAAAGAGGTTTGTGATGATTATTAACTGTAGAGTTACAGTTCATGGAATAGAATTGTTTTTTATTGAGCTAACAGTTAAATTGTATATTTTCAGAACAAAATGCTTAAGAAACAAATAGCAAAGGAGAATGCGAAATCCAGTCAACTTGAAACTGTGGTATGGGGATGTTTTTTTTCATCTTCCATTTCTTAATGTTGACACAAAACATGTAAAGTAATAAATATACATGTGTGTGATGTAGGTGGTTGTTTTTGTCTTTAGATCAACAGTCTTCATGAGGAGTCCCAGAACCTTAAAAGACTGAACGAAGAAGACCAGCAAAAATTGCTTAAGGAGCTTGAGTCCAAATCAACCTTTACAGCAGAGCTTGAAAATGAGGTTACTTATATCATTTTATGTTATTTACCACATTTTGTTGCTCCTCATAATTAAAAATTGAGAATAAAAAAAACACTTTGTTTTACAGGTACAAAAGCTCAGATTAACAACAGCAGAGGCCATCAAGAATAAGGACGACACAGAACTCAAGTGTCAACACAAGATAGCCGACATGGTTGCACTGATGGAAAAACATAAGGTAAAGTCATTATAAAGTACTTTTTGCTGTCTGAAATGGTCTTTTACAGCTGACTGTCAATCCAAACATATGTTGCATTGGAAGGAACTTGACTTTTTATTAACAGAGCCAGTATGACCGAATGGTTGAAGAAAAGATTGCAGAGCTTGATGAGAACAAGAAGAAAGAGATGGAGGCTGTTGCCCATAGGAAATCACTGGTATGATGCTGAACAATCATAAATTAACGATTATTAACATATAAAACAGAATTAGATATTAAAGAATGAATAAATGATATACAAAACTAAATTCTTTAAATCAGGAGTTGGATCTCATGAAGCACAAGGCAGATATTGATCATCTGAAGCAACAGCTGAAGACAGAAATAACAGAGAAGGTATGTTGTTTGAATCAGTTCCATTTTTAAACAGGTTGTACTTTACCTTTTGAGAGACGGTTCATTCTTTGAGAAACGCTTTTCATTGCCATTAGGAGAACATGCAGAAGAAGCTGACAGACTTAAAGAAAGAAATGTCATCAATAAAAACCACTCAGCTGTCAGAAGCAAGGAACAAGCAGGTACAACATCTGTACATCAG
Organism: Perca fluviatilis; assembly: GCF_010015445.1. Taxonomy (NCBI): domain Eukaryota; kingdom Metazoa; phylum Chordata; class Actinopteri; order Perciformes; family Percidae; genus Perca; species Perca fluviatilis. The sequence continues at coordinate 25,700,754 of NC_053115.1, forward strand.
TAAATAGGCTACCACTAATTATGTGGTTTGTCATCACATGCACTTAACCAAGAATACATCTTTAAATTTCTAGTCACCTGCCTCAAACTGTAAACAAGGGAGAGGTGACGAGACTCCAAAAGAGAGCTCTTCGAAGAGACACGTGTTTGACTTCTCCAAGGCCAGGAAAACTCCGTGCTACAGCAAAGATCATGGAAGTCCTGCCGTTATGAAGAAAGCTGTAAGTTTAATCTACAAAACATTTTTTTAAAGGTTGCAAAAAAAGGTCTTATTTCTGGCACATTCTTTATTGTTTTTCTTATCATCAAATCTTATTTTGCATTCTTATGTATTATTACTGGAATTCTAATGCATTTTCATGGTCAAGACAGGCTGTGTAAAAATACTGTAGACATTGTGATTTTAACTCGCCCCGTTCAGCCATCTTTCTAACAGGAAACGTATTACCATTCAACAGTATTTACCCTTTTCATACAGACGTACTGTTCATTATTCACCTTAATTGTGAGGGGGGAGAAAAGAATGAAAGTTTTTTGGGTGCATGTGCATGCAAAGGCTGTGTATTTGTATGTTCATACACATGTATGAGAGTCCTTTTCAGTATGCACTGTATGTCAGCAGTGAATTATTGGAGTGTAAATGAGTCACTATAGGCTATTACTGAATAATGTTCCCATTGCCAAGAGATACATTAAACTATGATAACATTTTATGTCTTCTTAGCTTAAGGAATCTGACACTGAATCCATCAGAAAATCGTGTGGAACAACACCAAAGAACAAGGTGGACAACAGTTTAATGTATTTATGAAGTAAATGTTGACTGGCTATGATGTATGACATAAAAGCTAAGTCTGTGTGATTATGTCTTCTATTGTAGCAATCATAATCATAACACTCAGACTGACATTGACTTTGCATCATAGGAAATTCACAATGAAGACCTGAAAACCCTAAGAAATATTACAAACAGGGTTGGCGGAACAACCAAGATCAAAGTAATATACAGTATTATTCTGACATTTTCCAAAATGAATAAAAATAGTAATGACTTTTGCTGACATTTACTTTTTGTATTCCTTTACAGTCCTACAGAATAAGGACGCCTCCATCTGCTGAAAAGGCAGCACGCTGGGGGGACAGCCCCATAGACCTTGACCCCAAGTCTGACAGCTCTGATCAAAACGATCTCTTGGTGAGTTGTATTTTATTATTTTATTATTATTTGTCAGAAGAATACAGTATCATTGGCTCTGTGAATATATTGTAGAAGAGCTGATTTGGTGTCCTGTTTCTCTTCTTGGCAGACCTTTGCAAGTGCACCTGTACCCAATCTACCCGCTCCACACGGCAAACTCAACATCTTTAGAAAGGTACATGCTATTTGAAAATGTATTTATGTATACATGAACAAACACGAAATAATCCCTGGTAAGTTTTTAAATTTTTTTAAAAATGAATCAACAACTTTTCAGATCCAGAGCCCTGCCATTCATAAATCCCCAGGGAATTCTTTGAAGTTAGCTGCAATGAAAAGGATGAGAGATGCTGGTTGGACGGCTGTTACTGGCTGTGACAAAAAAAAGAAGACGACCAATGAGAAAATCTTTGCATGAATAGGGTTGTTACAGGTCAGATAAATAGTAACTTTAACAGTATTAGACGTTCATATTACAACTTTGTTAACATGCATATATAGGGATCAAATAGACAGTAGTAATAATATTAACAGGCCAATGTATTTCTTAATATGCATAGCGTTGTTTAGGATCAGTTAAACAGTATTGTTCACAACAGAAATATTTAATTATTCTGGCTTTTTTTAGTTCAGTTTGTTGTTTAGAGGTAAACGTTAAGTGACTGCAGAGTCACCCTCTACGCTTTTAAGTACTTTGAAAAAATTCTGTTTGTTATAGCGCTGTTGTTTTGAATAATTTATCTTTACTGGTGTTCAAATGACATCTCATTTGTTTATATTGTTGGTGTGGGAAATGGTGTAGTTGGTAATGTATTAATAGCTTAATATATTTAGTAAATTTATGTATCCTAGTATTGACAGTGATAGAATTAAAAGTAATGTTCACATCGATCAGCATTGTCCTTTTTTGAATGTTCTGCCCATCCTAATGTTCCCTTCCTCTCTGCCGTTAGCCTCTCATGAAGAGGGTGAAATACAGTCTTAAAATTGTTGAAATTGGTGGATGAAGAAAATTGGTTTTGTTCATCCTGTCAAGCACCAAAGGTGACCTCTCAAACTGTAGGAACTCTCTTCTTAATGGAGGAACTGGAGACGGAATTGCGATTGGTCTGCTGGGGCTGTTGGTACGTTGTCGTATATTGGATGGCCATCATAAAGTCCTCCAGAAATTACGAGCGTGTCATCCTCTGCCACAAATGCATCTGCCGAAAATAAAATAGGTACATTTAACTGCTAATGATAATAGCATGTATTGATTGTACGATGAAGGGGGACATCTTACCCGTGTCATCAGTGTTGTTCAGAGGTTGATGCAAGTATTGGATTTTATGTTTGCATCTGTGAAACATGAACACAACCAATGCCAGAGCAAACACTCCAAGTACAACGCTGAAGAGAACAGTCAGATTAAAATCTGAAATGTTAAGTCCCAAACCTAGTAACACAGGAAAACAAGTAATTCACGATGAGTTAAATATCAACTTGTAATGAGCAATTCAAACATTAATAAAGCTGACGCCTGCTGCTTACCTTGTGTGGTTCCGTACATTGAATCTGATGTCGTGTTGACAGTGTGAGATGGATTTGCAGTTGTATTTACTGTGGTATCAGGTGTACTTATGGAACCTATTGTGGTCTGTGTTGTCGGCTTTGACAGCGCAGTAAGTGTTGCAGTGCCAGGTGATGTGGTCGTCAGTGATGTATTATTTGTTAGAGGAGTCGCGACGGTTGTTGACTGAGATGTCTGAAGAGGACTTGTGCTCTCAGTTGTAGCTTCTGTTTTGGTGACCGTTTCATTGTCCCGGGTGGTGCTGGGAAATGGAGTCGTGTTCTCAGTTGAGTTTGAGATAACAGTCACACGAAGAGTAGAGTTGGATGAAGCTACCGTCGTAGTTGTGTGTGTCAGGTTTAAGCCCGCGGTTGTTACGGTAGATGTGATAGTCACATTATTTTCTGTTCGTGCCACAGCAAAAAGGACCAGAAGGTAACAAACCAGCGTTGCAAAGATAGTATCCATGGCCATTAAGTCCTGTACTGGAAAACAAGACACGGGCTGAAAAACACCTAAAATAAACACTGTAAAATCTGTAGTAACACTCAGTTTAAAAGCTAAAGTCTGTGCAATGAGTAGGTCATACGCATTACATAAACAGATCTGCAGGAAATGACTTCAGGCACATTAAGCATGACTGTGTACGCTCTAAGAAACCACATAATGACCTACCAACTCTGATCTGTTGTAGTTACGTAGATGGAAACATTTCAAATCTCTCTCTCTCTCTCTCATGTGAAAGCTTGACAAAGTCCAAACCTTGATTAAGATGACGGATCAGGCTCACCTTGTTTTGTTCTTATTAGTGAAAACAGGAACTCGGTTCACTTCACTAGCAGCGAGTCTGCCTCCATGTAACGGCTGGCTCCACTTCCTATAAACCTGGAACAGCTAGTGTTGATTTGCTGGCATACTGGCAGGTGAAAGTGGGCCGGCCACTTCTTTGTAAACTTCCTCTATTGTATGTTGTCAAAGGGGACAAAGGACACTGTTATTACCTAGACCAGTTTAACCAGTTAAGTTTATTTTTTACTCTCTCTCTCTGTCTCTCCCTTGCTCAGTTCAAATAGATTTTGCAGCGCTTAGTAGAAGAGAATCTGCGTTGCGTTAACTACTTGGCTTCACTGTCCTGTATTTTCTTTCACATACATTCAAAGGTCTTACACTCACTGAAGTTCTCTGTGCTCAATTTGTATGCTTGTGTACGTGTGTGTTTTCAGTCAAAAGGGTTGGACTTTGTACAAAATGTTTATTAACAAGTAGAATTTGTGACTAATTAATACAGGTAGTTCATAAGGAGTGCACAATTTCCATATAAAAAATAACCAGGCACTAAACAAATAATTAGAAACATATGGCCATTGTTCCTTCAATACAGTAATGCCATAATCAGGGGTGTGATTCTTCCGGATAAATCCGGAAATCCAGCTTTTCCGACCTGAAAATGAGACTCTCGTAAATCATGCAAATCCGCAAAAAAAAAGTATGGTCAGGGGATAAGACCTGAACAAATCAGGTTACGTTACCTTGTGTAAGCATGTAATGCCGCCTGGCCAATAGTAGTGATTGAAGGGCGGGTCTTGGCGTAGGAATCGTAATTTCAAAGCCAGGAAAAAGAGCTCTACGCAGCGAACACAGATTTGCTGGGCGAGCCGTCGGTGGAAGCTAACAGAAGCTAGCTGGTGTAAACTGACAGCTGACCAGGTGTCTCAAAGCTACCAAGTGATTGGCGGAGACAGGGAGTACATGTACTTGAAAGAGTCCGGCAGTCGTGGCAGACGAAGGTCCAGTTGGGAGTTTGGATGGAGAGTCCACGGAAGTCCACTGTGGTCTGAAGGGATAATCCTCGCTAGATCACTAGTTTGCGTTAACAGTTAGTCGGGAGGTTGACAGCTAACGTTAGCCAGCTGAAGCTAACAGTTGATTGACTGTCAGTAACGTAGCTACGCTACACAGGCTGGCAGCAGCACAGAGTCCAGAATTGATAAGTCACAGCAGGGGATAGAAAGGTGTTGAATGACCAACACCTAATCTAAAACTTAGGGTACTTAATTTACTAGAAAACACAACAAAATATCAATTTCGCAGATTGTGAAGCGGCGATATTCACGTCAGCGTCCTCACGTTCCAACATACATTTTTTTGAAGTGGTAAATAGCTACATGTTCGAGTATCCTCAATGTATATGGACTTTTAACACTTGTGTTGTCCTCGGGTCAAATTTGACACTTTTTTATATAAAAAAATATGGCTTTCAACCAAATTGCAGAACATTATCATGGATGCATGGATATGTTTTATGGGTTCCATACAACGTCATACGCAGGTAGAATTAATGATAACTTGCATTGAATTTTGGTTTGTTATATTCAATTTTATAGCATTTGAAAAAAAAAATTAAATTAAATTAAGTTAAAACAGTATCCTGACTAAACTTTAACATACACCAGTCTGTGATCCACTCAACATCCTCTGATCTTCACTGTTAGTCAAAATAATTAATAATTTCTGCTTTTTTACCTAAAAAAATAGGTATAATGTCATATAAATTCAGTTTATTGACCATGAATAAAGAAAGCTTTGAAAGAAATTTTTTTTTGCAAAAAGCGACAAACGGGCCAGAAAAAAGCGCTAAAAAATGAATTTTCAATTTTGACCCGGAAGGACAAGGCAATACAACACAAGGGTTAAACGTGACAATGACTAAGACAAATAGTTTAAAAAAAACTACAGTAAAACATGTGATCATGTGAAATTGTGTATATACGTATACAATACCTTGGCCACAATATCTGTAGCTTGCTTTTCAACTAAAACAGTTAATTTTATTATGTGGTGCTAATGACATTTTTCCTCAGGTATTTGGAGAAACCAACAAAAATCTGTATATTCTCAAATAGTAAGGTCTTAGCCACTATTAGTTGTTTGATGAAGACCTGGACAAAGTAGTTAAGTTTAGTTTTCACAATGATTCATTGTAGGATTATGATATTATTGAAATATGTAAATCCACATTGACTCTTAATTTAACATATGGTTGGAAGAAGTAAAAATGTATCCAAAACGTTTCAGTTTTAAAAAATTATGACTTTTATTATTGTGTAATGTCAGAAGGACATCAACTGTTTTGCCAGTGAAATTAACTTTAATGAGTACATATTGAAATATTACACTCTTGTAATGCATCTCAAAATGCATCAGATTGATGCTTTTAAATATGGAATATTTAAAATTTTCTTCCGGGGGAGCATGCACCCGGGCCCCTCCAGAGGGGTAATATCCTTCTCACCTTTTTCACCCCTGACCCATTTTCATGCCTGGACAGTACTATTACACATCTCATAAAGAACGCATGCTGAGTATGCAGGTTGACAGTCTAACAGATTCATTCAGTAAGCCTTCTAAATGACCACACAGTTAAATGAAAGCATCTCAAAGATAAACAAACCGTATACAGCCTTCCTAAAAGGATAGGTTTGGGGGGGGGGTGCTGTATATTTTCCTGCTTTTTTGTCCTATGCCAATCACACCTATGCGTCATACATATTGTAAAATATTAAACTGTATTCCAGTGTGCCCTGTGTCAGTATGAAATAAAGGACAATGTCCAGGTAGAGAATATAGAGCTAGCAGCCGCTATCAGGAAGAACAATTGTACAAAGGGCAATAAAAGCAATGTTATCACATCGCTGCTAAACAGGAAATGGGAGCAGCTCAGTCAGAGTGGGGGGAAGATGTGGTGACCTTGTGTTAGTTTAAAAGCCTTCCATATTGCTCTGATGAATACAATAAGCTGAAAGGTCCTGGTTTAAAAGATTGTCATGCCACTAAATGTTCTGACGGTATTCTGGTTTTTGTCTTTTTTTTGTTGTTCAAGCACCTCAGTAGGGTAGCATCATAAATATGCAAGCTTTGTAATTTGAGTTATATCCACTTCAGTTTTAGTTATGACAGGCTTTATCACTAGTTAAGCTCTTTCTTAATGTAAAGTGTGAAGTATTTTGTATTTTAATTTAAGCAACATGTTTGAAACACATAATTCATATCAACATAAATAGGCACATACCGGTAATAGTTAAAATTATTTGTTTAAAAAAAAAAAAAAGTATCGCAAAATGTATCGTTATAGCATCATTACAGTTTGGTGGCTTTTTCAACGTCTTTACTCGTCACGTCAAAGTCTGTGAATGTTGGGTTGTCAGCTTCCATATGAAAGTCTGTTGCAGCCTTTTCTGGGACTTCTGATGCCTGTAGTGGGTTGAGAACAAACTATCAGTAACATATGACATGTATTATTACTTTGTTATCAATTATTTAACAAAAGGATCAGTCTCCTACCTCTGATTTATTACTGCAGCCGAAGCAGAACAGATCACTCCTCTTCACAAACAGATCAGGGTTCATTTTTTCTTGCTTGCATCCACCTTAAAAAAATAGATACATATTCCCATAACTGTTTAGACCATACAAGCATTGATGTGTCTCAGCAGTGGTACAAGTAGAGGTTAGGAAATAATGTCTCACCTGTGATCATGCTCACCAGCAGGCCAGACACCATTGTGGTCAGTGTCCCCAAGAGAGATAAATAGACGTAGGACAGAGAGTACCAGGAGTCTGCCAGAGGTGGCCTCAAACTGATACACAAAGACAAGGTTTTAGTCATCATCCTCCTGTTATTCTCCACCTGTTACACCCACATGATCGCCACTTCTCTCTGATACGAAAAACTTTTTTTTTAAAAGAACATTTTTCTTCGGTTTCACCAAGAATACAAGAGAGACACGACATTACAAACAGTACATAGCCAAGACGGACAAAACAGACCATACATTTCATGAAAAGTGACGTTACAAAGGTTGCATTTACAAAAGTAAATAAATAGATAAATATAGCCTACTAAAAATGCTTGATATACTGTATAAAGTCGACACGCATTGGTGTATTTTTAATGTCTTGCCCTATTTATTAAAGCCTTATTTATCACTTTTTGTAACCAACATTGAGTGCCTTGACTTGATTTTTTTATGACTTTTTTGGTCATAATTCTTCTTCCTTTTTGTGAATTGTATTCCCTTCCATGAGCACCGGAAGTTAAAGGGATACCAAAAGCTCTCCTGCCACTTCTTTCTTTTATATTGGATAAAGTATTGTTGCAACTAACGATTATCTTTATTATCGATTAATCTGCCAATTATTTTCTCAACTAATCATTTTGGTTTGTCCAACCAATGATCCAAAACCCAAATATATTCAGATTACTGATATAAAGCAGAGAAAATTACCAAATCATCCCATTTTAGAAACTGGAACTGTTTTTTTTTTCTTTCGTTTTTTTTTTAAATAGCCTTAACAATTTATCGATAATCAAAATAGTTGCAGATTTATTTTCTGTCAATCGATTAATCAACGAATTGTTGCAGATATACATATACATCTAAAGTGTCTTTGGATCTTCTTGCTATATATTTGGATTTTCACTCTATCACTGTGCAATTTTATTGTATTTCAGAATTTGTTTTGAAATGCATTTAAAGCCTATACAAAAATCTATTTCTGAAATGTAGTCCAGAAAAGCAGTGGGTGCAGCATATTTGATCAAGTGTAATTACATTTATGGATATAGCATTGTAGCATTCATATGGGAGCATTCCCTCTGTGAGCAGTCTTACCTTGATGACAGCAAAATCAATTATTATAAATCTATTCTTTTCTAGCCCTGAATCAGTTTTGTACTTTGTTCTCATTTGCTACATTAAAATGCTAATATTCCTATTTACTGTGACCATATCATGTGCTTGAGTGACAGTAGATGGACCCTTGTTTCATGTATTATTATTATTATGACTCACTCAGGCTGTGAGGTCAGAGGACTGGTCCACGGAGCTGTCGTCGTGTAGTTTTGGCCCATAGTGTTGTTGCAGCCCGCAGTGCTAACTTGAAGAGGATTAGTCTTTTCATCTGTTGCTGGGTAAATCTGGCCTCCAATCCCCACCCACAGAGTCAACACAAGACCAATGATCATTCCCGAAAGTCCTCCCTGCAAAATAAATATGGCTGCAATTAAGTACTTTGTGGATGTGTCACGTCTACCTGTGTTGTCAGAGGGTGCAGCTGTGCATGTGAATGTTCCAGTAAAAAGAAAATACTCACTATGGAATTTGTTGTGCGGAATAGCATGCCTAAAAGGTAAAGACCAAGAAGAGGTCCACTGATCATGCCAAATATGGACAGAGCTGCCTGAAAACAGAGAACTGTCAGGAGTCTTGTCGTTCTTTACATTCAGCTCTTGGTGGTACAGTAGAGCAACAAATGGCTGCGGTAGTGTTAGTGCATGGTGTTTACCTGCAAAATGCTTCCCATCAATGAAGCAACTCCAGCCATTCCAATACACAGGGCACCAAAGAATACACCTGGGAGATGTTCAAATCAACAATATTGAAATAAAAGAAAGGATCTTATCACAGCTTTCAAAGTGCAGATCCAAGCGTTCAATGTTGTAAGTTTTCATACATATTTAAATGTCCTCATCAAAATTAAGTATGAATTTGGTTTTAAAAATGTATATAAATCTCTCTCTTGCCTTTGATAGGCAGTTTTTGTGGTGTTTATATCAAAGTCAGCATCATCAGACCAGTAGCACACTGTGTAACACTGTCACTACTGTTGGCTACAGTAGCTAGGAAGATCATCGTCCCACAACGGGCAAGTAGTATAGCAAAACTTCAATGAACAGAATCATTTTTATGTGGTTAATCCATCCATCCATTCTTTTTCTGCCCCATATCGTCCTCACTGTTTTTTCCTCATTCTTTTACTGTGAAACAAGGCATTAAGTTGCGTTATAGGCCGTGTCATTACAAAGGGAGAGCTCTATATAACCCCTATGACTGCGCTGTTATGAGCAAGAACATTGTGATCTTGTTTAATTACACAACAGAGCCTCTCCCTTGATCTACTCTCCCAAAAGAAGTTCCTAAAACCTACATGTTGCTGCCTGTGCTGGGTTTTCACAGCAACCGTAGAAATGCTGTTAATAACTGTAGCGTTAACCTCTGTTTGAAGTCTGCTTGTAACAGAAACTCTTCACAAATAATGATTAATATTGCCGTTGAACAAACAAGATTTTCTTTGTATACAGCAATCAGGCCATCTATTAGTTGTTAACACGTCACACTTTAAACTACCTCCTAAGAATAACAAGATAAGATAAGGTTTTTTTTACACAACTTACTTAGGCCCATGTTCATCCAGGTGACCTGTTTCTCTGTGAGGTTTTTGCACACGGGAAAAATAAAGTCTTCCACAGTGACAGCAACAAGGGCATTAATGCTGGACGACACCGTGCTGAAAAATATTCAAACAGTAATCTTTTAGTCACTGGACAGAACAGCAAGACTGATGCATATGAATGGGAGATTAGATGAGAGATACGATAAGTCTCAGGTAGCATGCAGATAGTTATTGCTTGCGTCATGTTTGAATAAAATGACTAGAAATGTAAAAGCAAAACAAAGTGTTCAATCATCAGTGGAACAATGAAATGGACTACTTTTTTCAAGAAGCAACATAAACCAGGTACAGTATTGCCAGCTCATGCTTTACTTACCAATGTACCTTATCTACAATATCATTTTCGTATCAACGCAGCATTTTTAACTCAGATTTAATTTAATATTACATGTTATTAAATATTACATGTAGCAGGCCTCACCTAAGGGTACCACTGTATGCAGCAGCCACAAACAAGCCAGGGATTCCAGGGTAGTCTGCCAGAATATCCATCACAAGGTAGGGCAGCAGCTGGTGTGCAAATACACAGCCATTTTAACTGTTAATAATAATGCTTTGTTACACAACAAACAGCTGGATAATGAGTAAAGAGACAGTTGCAGCTGCTGCAGTAACCTGGTCCTGGGCGCTTATATCACCATTTGTAAATGGGTCACAGTTCTTGTAAATGGAGTACATGGTGAGGCCAGTAAACACGGCCAGACTCACGGTTACCCACAAGCCAACCATGTTCACATACAAAGACCTGAGAGACAAAAGAAGACTTGTCAGTGCACGAAACCATGGCTCACAGCTAATAATATACTGTTTGCACTGCACCGCAGGAACGCTCACATCTTGGCATGTCGCAAGGTTTTGCAGGAGATGTAGCGTTGCACCTGGGACTGGTTGATTGAGTAGATGGACACCCACATGATGCTGCCACCGACTATGATAGTCCAGAAAGTGTGACGCTTCAGAGGATCTGGGTCAAAACTGGGATGAAAGTCAACAACATGGGAAAGTGTTGAAATGTTTGGGGACATCAACATTACAAACGTCTGGTAATGTGAGATGACACTTTTGAGGCAATGAGCAGACATAATCAATATTCTTGATAGTTGTGTGCGGTGAACCTTCCTTCCTTGTATACAAGAGCAATTAGGAGTCACAGAAAACAATTATAGGAAAGTTAATCAAATTTGTTTTTCTGTGGTTGCAAACTAATTGCTCTAAATCGGGGAAGCCCCACCCATCTGGTATCATTTAGATTAACCAACAACACTGCTTATGTACTTACTCAAATGCATCTAGTCGGCCTCCTTTGCCGGCGTCTTCCCAAATCTTCGTCAGGCCTCCCTGCACTACAGCTCCTCTAGCTATAACAGCCACAAAACCTGCCAGCATGGTCACCATCTGCATCACGTCTGTCCAGATTACTGCTTTCAGGCCGCCCTGAAACAAAATCCAATCCACTTACTCTTTCCAAATTTAGTGCTAGTTGAAGCTCACTGTGATGTTTAAAATGGGTACAATTATATATTATCATGCAGAGAATATATTTCACATGCAGATCAGACAGTTGTATTAACCACAAACAAAAAAAAAAAAAAGGTGCACGATGATACCGGAGTGCAATACCACACTGAACCAGACAGCTTGTAACAGTTTGAAATACATAACATACTTGTACTTGAGGATTTCAGTTTGTATACATTATTTAGTTGTATACTATAATATATCCAATACAATACATAATACTTTTTGAAATTCTCAATACCAACCAAAGTGCAGTAGAGGATGCACACTGCTCCTGTAGCCACCAGCACTCCCCATAGATCAAGCCCTGTGACTGATTAATCACAAAAAAAGCTCTATTATGCTTTCAAAATAAACCTATTGAGACATAACGTACATAATGTGCCAGTATTAGTAACTTTAAAGCAAAGTCTCTATGACCTCTCTGAAATGGTGCATTTATCTATATTTTGTAACTCGACACTAGCGATGAATTTTCCCTTAATTTAAAACAAAAACATCAGTATATATAAACTCTGTTATCAGGACAAATCAAATCTGCAATTACGCAGGTACCTCTGGAAAGATTATAGCTTACTTTGATTTAGTGCAAGAGCTGGAGCATAGATGACCAAACCAGTGTACAGGGCCTGGGAGAAAATGCCACCATTAGTTGATTAGATGAACACAATAAGCATGTGATTAGCATATTAATCTTGGAGTTGCTATCAAGAATCAGTTTTACATAAAGTCAAAAAGAAAAAGGACAGGTGCTTTTTTACCATGGCAATTATGGATGTTTGTTCCATTCTTCATGATTTTCTACTTTTGTTTTTAATTATCTAAATACAAAAAAAGCCAATGAATATTCCTTTTTATTTCTAATAAAAGCATGTTTTAGTTACCGTCTGAACGATGTACATAGATGTTCCAATTATCCGAATAGGCTTGCTGAAGCGCATCTCCAGGTACTAGACATGAAAGAAAACCCCGTCAGACTTCATTAAACAGTTGGTATAGTTCACACACACACACACACACACACACACACACTGGTTTAGTTTACACATCCACATTGACAAAATAAGGTTGGATTCTTTGTTTTTATTAGTCTATTTTTTAACTCTCACTTTCTTTTGGAGGAAGTACTTTGATAGCAGTTGTATTCTGTACAGCCGTTGACATCCATTTACCCCTGATCCTTTTAAACCAGACATGTTCCTGACTAGTGGACAAATCATTAGCCACATTAACTTTTAAAAGTCTTACTTCTGTTACCTACCAAAAACATGCTTGCCTTATTGATCTTACATTTGATATACATTTTAAGTTATTGCTGCCCTTGTCAGCCAGCCTTTTACACTATTATAATAATTTACAGTCTGTGACATTGCCGTACCTCATAGGCGCTGGTGATCTCCAGTCGGTAGAAAAGCGGGACAAAGACCTCAGCAGTGATGGCAGACATGATGGCATAGGAGAAGCCAAAGAGCCAGAAAGCAGCTCCAAACCTGTAGGCCTCAGTTGGTGTGCCGATGACTGTGATGCCAGACATAAAGCTGGCCGTGAGCGACATTGCAACCGGCACAGCTGTCATTTGCCGTCCACCCAGCAGGAACTCAGCGCTGCTGGTCTCCTTGCGGCCTCGGATGGCCTGGAAAAGGCCCACGCCAGCTGACACCAAAATTGTTCCAGCAAACACCACATAATCCCACACAGAGAAAGTGGCTACTGGGCCACCTGTACCAACCATGGTTAGTTCTGCAGAAGGAGCTTCCTTTTACCAACACTTCTCTCTGAACTGTCGTTAAGAATGCTGAGATTCAGAAGGATTTCTATATTATGCAATCTTGCTAATGTTTAATGGTCTTCCCTCTAGTTTATCCTGAAATTGTGCTGAAGTCCAGTTGTACATGAACCAAAAACCAAAACTCACACTAAAGACAGCCACAAAAATACTTTTCAGTGCATTTCAGACTCTGTCAACTGTGAGACGTATTTAAATCAGCTGCACTCATATTAAAAGTTTCCCTTCAAACCTTCAACGGCATAGAAAAATCCAAAGAGTGGGTTTTAGTCCTTTGCTGTTTCCGACTTTGGTAATCGAACGATCAACTAGAACGAGATACTACAGCTGCACATCTTCAGCATTTGGCAGGAGTCTGGTCTACTCTGATGTTTTCAGTCAGGCTGTAAAGATTAGTTCACTTTAGTTAATAATCCATCAAGGACACTCAATACAGAAGTCTGCCATAATTTCAGTGATTCTAAAAGTAAATACATTTATTTTACTTCTTTTTTTTTTTAAAGACGATGATCCTGTGATTTGTTCTGATGACAAAAAAAGAGTTGTTCTGTTTTCAAGATGTTTCCAATCCTTATGAAGTGAAGTGACATAGTAACGCATCTGTGGGGAGTCTTTATACATCTCCAGGTTACTCAGTAGTTATGGCTTATCTGAGGAATTTCAGGAAGCAGGTTAGAACATTTTGACCTTTTAAAAAAAAGGGACAACTAGTAAAAAAAATATTGCAGATAAGAAAGAAAAAGTAGGTGTAAGCTGTTGGCAGGGACCTTGATGTCAGTACAGGATAGGATATTAGTGTGGTTACACTTTACTTGAAGATATCTACATAAGAGTGAGTTAGGGTTAGGGTTCATGTGTCATGACTGTGTCATGACAGTGTCATGTCACTCTTATGAAGACATACCTTCAAGGAAAGTGTTACCTTAAGTGTGATTGTGGTATTAGTGATCTAATGAATGGAGATTGTATGGTTGATTTGATTCAAGTCAGTTCCAGTCAAATCTTAATGTTTGTAAAGGTGAGCTGGGAGAGCTGCTGGGGAGCTGCTCAAATAGACAAAGACTTAATTTCCACTCCCTCACTGTTTTGTAATGTTCATTGTGAACATGATTCTTATTCACTGATAGATTTACTCCTAAATGACAACACATGACCAGCCACAGTTATAAAGATGAGGCCTTAAATTCACAGAGAAATACTGGGATTGAAATGAAAAAGAAGAAAACCAGGCTGTCCGATGTATTTATGACATTTATGACACAGTACAGAAATCCCAAGAACAATGTGTTTGTAGGAATCCTATTAAACTATAAATAAAGCAGAGATAAAAAAAAAACAAATACGACATTGACATAAAAACAACCACACGCTTCACAAATATGACTTAATATATGAAGAAGTGCTCTGAAGTGTTTTGTAGGAGCAACAAGCACTTTTTCTTCAGTTAAACGTACGATATGTCATTTTCTGCCGCTAGGGGTCTCCATAGCGGTCTCTCGATCATTGGCGTTGTCTTAATTAAACAACCACCATTACCGATGAAAATGCATCTGTTCAAGGACAAGTTAAAGCTTCAGTGCGTAACTTTTTGATATTATTGAACGTCCGTTACATTCAAGCCATTGCCAAATGAGTTGCTACAAAGCTAATTAAGACTATCAGCTCCACACAACTCTCTCTGTATTTCTCAGCATGGCTATGTTCACAAGATTGTCGTCCGGTGACTTTCCACGCGCAGAAACCTCGAGTGAAGATAATTACCTCTTTTGAAGAGTCCATCATGTTTTTTTTAATCCTCCGTGTCCTCCTTAGCTACTAGCAACTAGAGGTGGGGTAGGGTGTGTGCGATCACGGAATATTTGTATCATGTGGACGTGCAGACAGTGTTGTTGTCATTACTTAGAATTCCTCACGGCGGTGACAGAAACTACGTACTATAGCTTTAATGTATTAAAGTTTTACATTTTGTTGTGAAAGAAATACAATACAATTGTATCATTCTAATGACATAGATTGGGTTCGGGTTGCTCTAGTCACTGGTTGGGGCAAACGTTAACTGTGGCTGTTGTTCGCTCTCATTCCAAGTCTCTTAGTGGCGGGGAGCAAGGCGGATGGATTGGGGTGCGCTATTAGCCAATTACCCATACAACTGACGTTAGGTGGCGAATTTAATCGTGGGATAGCCCAGCGCTGTTTAACGTGGTCAAAACAATCATACTAAAAATAACTTAATTAGCACATTGAAATTTGTTGTAATCTAAATGTTACTGTACAATTTGCACCAAACATTAGCATGAGCCACTTATCGATAATGAATATCATATTAAAAAAAATGAGGTCTCTAATGTATTACTGTGTTGCATGTAATTAATGAAACAATGATGCTTTGTGTCAGATAAAGTGCTGTAACACTGCTGGTGAGTATAATTCTGTGACATTGTATGATGTACAATTACTCTCTAATGTATCATGCTGTTCCGGAGCATTTCCTGTGAATTAGAGCAACTAGAGGGGTTAAAGGTTATAGGACATCACTGAAAGGCGACCAAACGACACGCTCCATGTCAATGATTAAAATTACAGATTTCTCTGGGTTTGAACATTGGTGGAAATATTTGGGGTAATGTAAGTACACAACTAATTAAAATATATAACATCAACATAGTCGTTTTTAGACATTTTAATGCAAAAATATTGGATATTATATCTTTAATGTTTATCCAAATGAGACATAGATCAGGTTTGTTTTGGAAAAAGAAGTTAAACTCGGTTTCAAATGAATTAGAGTGGCTCTTTACAAAATATGCATTCTTCCAAGCCGAAAGGAGGCTTTTAATGACATCTAGTGGACACTGTTTCAGAACCCTTTGGACAAAATCGGATACAGAGTTGCACAAAGGCTTTCAGCTGGTGCAGAATCCATTTCCTCAATTTCCTTGGTTATTGGATGAACTCTGTTCATGAAGGAAATCATTAATTCATGTCATCCACATAATGGACTAAAAGTTTAGTTCTTCCTGTTGGTCACAGATAGAAGATAACTGCTACCTTGGAAACAGGTGGATTATAAAATGCTCCCATAAATAGCAGGGATGTTTAGACTCACAGCATCATCAGGCCTGCAGGTGCCCGCACTTCTCGAGCAGGTGACTCACACATGCACAGAGGAACAAATAATATTAAGATACTAAACATTAAATACTCTCTGTTATCTGGTTGTCAATTTTACTCTTTATCTTTCCTTCCCATGCAGGTCCAAAATTGATTGGGCAAAAATAAGATTGCTTGACATGGAGACCGCAGTGTTCACCTGCTGTCTCCTTTTTCTTTGGTTCAGCCCAGCTGTTCCCATGTGTTTACCCACTGACTTCACCCTGTATGTGGAGAGGCCAGAGTGTAATTTCTGTGTGGCGATCAACACAACCATCTGTATGGGATTTTGCTACTCAAGGGTATGTATGTATGTCCTACATTGTCATTCATTTCTTCAGGTGAAAAAAATTATGTGAAAGTTTTTTTTTACAATGGCCAATGAAAATTCTCAATTCCGATTGGCTCAGCTTTTAGTAACCTTTCTTTCGCCAGTCAAAACATATTTCCATAACCAAAGTGTTTAACCCTCTAAATTGGAACTCAAATCGTTTGTAAGGAAATAGAAAATAGAATGGACAGAAAGAAATGAAAGAAAATGCACAAACACAATAAAATAACATTTATAAAATACAACAAAGACCGATTCAGACAGACTCACTCTTAATAATGAACTTGTTATTAAATTTTACAATGTATTAAATTGGCAAAATCATGAAGGATGGAGTAAAACATAATAGGTGATCTTTTAGAAAAACTGTATTTCTGAGTAAAATATGTTCCTTTTAAAATCATTTACAACTAAAGGAGTCTTTGCGTTTTAAATATATTTTGACATCCTTAACAGAAAGTTTAAAATGTGGTTATAATGTTGAACATGACTTAAGCATGACCAACATTTTTTGGCAAGGTTAAAATTGTAAAAGAGATGTTTTACTTTATTGTTTCACAAAAAAAAAATACAGCAAACCTTTTCAAAGTCCATGTGTCTACGTACAACTTTTCGGCTATAATCCCTGACATGAGTAAAACGTGAAGCATGTTTATTGAAAAGTTAACAGTTGTGGGTGAAGTAAAGTCACACAGGCACATTTTCTCCCATTTTCAGTTAAAATCAAGCACCTTAAAAAAGTTTTGTGTTCTCATGTGTTTGTGTACGGTGAGCAGGACAGCAACATGAGGTATAGACTCGGCCCACGCTTCCTTATCCAGAGAGGCTGTACCTATGACAATGTGGAATACCGCACAGCCATACTGCCCGGCTGTCCTATCGCCGCTAACCCCGTCTTTACCTACCCAGTAGCTCTCAGCTGCCACTGCGGTGCCTGCAGGACTGACAGCGATGAGTGTACACACAGGGCCAGCATGGACGGAGCTAGGTGTACCAAACCAGTGACACGTATCTACCCGTACCCTGGCCAGAGCAACTACATGATCCCTTTCTGATTCATCTGTTGTTATCAGCTTGTCTCTTTCTTTTTCTGTTAAAATGACCAAGCTGAAACTGCATGATTCATGAATGTTTTAAGAAGAGACAAACGTAATCATTTAGCATGTGATGGATACGGTGACACATCTACACTGTCTGTACTGGTATTGTACCAGCCTGTTTTATTGTGCTTTTGTTGCCCAACGTGTCTGTGCTGCAGCTGGCTTCTCCAGTTACAATGGTGGGGGGTTGATCCTAGTGCGTTCTTTTGTCTGTGTCATTATTCATCCTCCTGTACTCGTGTGTGTGACTCCCAGACTTATTATGTTTACTCTGAAAGGGATACTCTGAATGCAACTCAATTAAAGCTGAAGTCTCTAAATAGCTATCTGATAAGCTGTGCTTGACTTAATCACATCCTGTGCTGACCCATACTGTCGTTTTCTGTGTACATAACAAACACAAGGCCATGACGAACAACGTCACATCACTCAGGATACTATCTTTGTCTCAGCAGTCATCCTGGAAGGCACATGACTGTAGACTTATTAAATGGATTATCAGTGAGCATGTTGAACCACAAAGATCAGGCACAATGTCCGCAGAGGAGTCACCAAACACCAAAATGACCATGTGACTTTCTGTTGAGTAATTTTGTCTCAACCCAAGTAGAGCTTGTATGTAGAGTTTCCCACTCTCAAAGGGAATTTGGGAAGACAGCTGGAGCTTATTAATAGCACAGCAGTTCAGAGTGGGAGAATGTATGATTAAAGTCCATCATGTGAATCTCTGTGACGTGGCTCTGTCATCACCTTATTTTATATTCTGCCACTTCTGTATATTGCAGCATTTTTCTGTCAGTTACAATTTCTCTATTTAGGTGTCTCAGTGTAAATGAGAAAACTATTTTGTTCGGATCAGGCGGTTAGTGTATGTAACTGAGCCTTATTGGTCTTATTTGTTGGTTCTGCAGCTCTGACAGCTTCTCACATTTTCAAGCATTTAGCAAAATATAAAATAGAATAGAAAGCTGATGGCTAAAGGCCAGCAAAACATCAGATTTAAAAAGATAACACAAAGGATAATTTTCCCTTCACAGAAAGAGACAGTCTCACTTTCAACAGGAGTGGTGATTACCATCTGCATTACTTCAAGTTATGCCTTTGTGTCACTGATGCCTGAGGGAGGTGTGTTTTTGGAGCAGAAGTGGAACACACTAGTTGAGCTCCAGCTGACGGTTTGAGTGGAAAGTATGGGTGGGAAACCAGTTGGAAAAATGTGAGGCCACCATGACCTCAAGGAAGTGTGTACAACTTCTGACAAGCTGACACTGTTTAACCTTGCAAACAGTCTGCTGACAAAATGGCCATTCTGGGATCTGTAGTCCATTGTTTGTCTTTGTCTATCAGTGTTGATACTGCTCCTTATCCTTTGACCCATACAGTAGGCTATGTCTTAAATGTGGTAAATTTTTTTTTAAGTGCAAAGGTGTGTCATGTTTTTCATCTAATGAATTTCCTGAGTACAATAATCTAGCATGACTTTACTCATAAACCCACATAACTGCAGGGTTAATTGTGCTGAATACTTTATATGGACAGTTGACCTGATATAACTCTAAAATCATCAGACTGGTATGGCACAATGGTTTGAATTCCACTGCTGAAATTCCCTGTGTAGTGGTGTATTGAAAACCCCTAATACCCTAATGGAAAAAGCAGTGGATGAAAATGGAATTTGCTTCCATCAGCACTCTAAGAGAACCAGCAATGTGGCGCAAATACCGATCACTCTTTCATTCAGACAAACCATACAGTTTTGTTTGTGTTGTGTTTATTCAACTAGAAAAAATGTGAGATTTTTTTGACCACGCTCTAGGAAAGTCATTGTCGAGCTTTGGGTTTGTTGGTCTGTCCACCGCTTTAGTCTAGACCGAAATATGTCACAACAACTACTGTCATTCATGGTCCTTTCATGATCCCCCAACGTTTCCTTTAGTTCCTTTGTAGTACGTTTTAGTAACATGTCTGGACAACTATCAGATGGATTGTTGACATGAACTTTGTTACAGATATTCACGGTGCCCAAGTGATGTGTCTTAATGACTTTGGTAACTACCCTCTGACTTTTCCTGTCGCACCTCCAAAGTTTGTGTAGACATTCATGTTTCCCAGACCACTTTACCTTTCCTATAGTGCCACCATAGGCTTTACATGTGTGGTTTTGAGTGAAATGTCTCCACAACTAATTTTATGGATTGCTATGAAATGTGGTACACACATTCATGGTTGCTTCAGGATGGATTGTAAATTGGTGATACCTTAATGTTTCCACTAGCGCCACCTTCAGGTCAAAATTTCAACTTGTCCAATACTTAAGTTGATGATTAAATCCCTGCAAAACTAATGACATTCCCTGCAGCTGTTAGCTCATGTTCACTGCCATTTTGCAAATTATAGGATGCTAACATGCTAAACTAAGATGTGTGCCAACCACTCTGCCTAAGTGTTGCCTAACAGAGCTAGGATGGCTTAATAACTGGCTGGACCTTGTAACTGTGTCTAGTACTGGTACAAATTTACATTATGACTAGTTAACTACTGATAGCTTTTATAATTTAGTTTGTTTGACTTTTCTTTAATTTCCAGATTTCACATGCACAAGAGAAGATCGAGCAATACTGTTAAGGACATTCATTGTAACACATACAGTAGTTCCAGCATGTTTTGATAATGAAAAAGACAAAACAAACCGGTGCAGAGCATACACACCCGTATTGTAAATGTTCTTCATTATCAATCTTGTAAGTTTTTCTAGTGAACTGAATAGTTTTATGTCATGCAGCTTAGCTTTAATTGAGATCCTAATCTCCGAAATTGTCCAAAACCATTTACAAAACACAGACTGTCTGCCCGAGCCCTGGAGACTTCATCTGACTTATTGCTCCTCTTTTGGCATCAATGTTAATATGCTCCTTGATTATCTGATTCTATTAGGCTCCATGTAAATAAAAAAATATATACTGATTAAAATAACCCAAGTATAAATGTAAATAATTTAATAAAACAAGAATAGTACATACAATAGAATAGTTATGCAAGTATGAGAATGCTGCCTATGGGAAAGTAGGTCAACATACTTGACTTACAGAATCTGTAGCACCTACACAACTTCTCAGCTCGAGTCATACAAGTTAAGAATTGTCATGCCTTGGAATGTGTCTCCACCTTTAAAACCAACATGATTAGGCCTATCCCGTTTCAAATCTAACAAGAGCCATCTTGCCTTTGGCATCCACCTTGTAATTGTATGCACCCAAGACTATTGTGAGCACCTGCAATTGAAACTAGACCAGATGGTCTGATAAAACCCTGGGATGTCCCTCTAAGCAATTCAATAGGCTACCTTTTGTTCCTGGTTTATTTTAACGTTTATTTACCTGCTTCTTATCTAGCCTGCCATCCCCAGAACCAAATCGCAAAATGCAAATTAAATGGTATCTGCATGAGAAAATAAAACATGAGTTCGCAAATTCTTCAGGCTCACATGCAACTTCTTATACACAAAGTACAAAGTAGCATAACGTAAGTACTCATGTAAAGTAGGCTTCTTCAAAGTTGTACTTTAATACAGTAGCGGGTTCAGTAGCTTTCCACCCCCATAGTATAGATTAGGGTGTTGTCATCCCACTGATGTAGCAAGCAAGTTTACCAGAATGTTCTTAATGCCATGATGATTTTAACTCATAATGGGATAATTTTAACCCTAAAATCATTTAAGGAAACGGTGCCCGACTTATGATTATTTTCCAAAAACGTATTTAAATGTTTGTATCCATTTAGGATACTTTTAAGGATGTTTTAAAAGTGTTCACCGAACGCTAATTTCTTTTCCTATGACGGCGAAGTCATGACCGAGATATATATGTCTTTCTCTATCACTCTGGTTAAGTGTGGGATTGGATAGGGTAAGCGATTGTTAGGGAAAGCTAATGAGAAGCAGAGTAGGGCGGGACATGCCTTCACCGTCCTAGGGAAAATCCACCATCTTTATAGCTTTATGATTGGTGGATCAGCGGATTGATGGGTCTACCTTCCGATGAAACAAGAGAAAGGTCAAAAGTAGCCAATCAGCTACGGATATGCACATTACCTAAGCGGTGTGAGTCCGCCCTCTGCTTAAAACTCAATGGAAATTTCCACTCTCTCTTCTCATAGCTATATCAGCCCGGCAGAGCACACGGAAACGTAGATTACGACTCGAAACACTCCTACAGAATAACTACTAGGCTACTGGTAAGCAATTTATTTTTTTATATTTAGTATGCATTTTTAAAGTCATTAAGTTGTTCGTGATAGCCAGCTTTTTCGCTTTTAGAGACTGTAACGTTATTGTTCATAATCGTTGTTTTAACCAACCAGTTAGCTAGCTAGCTAGCCACGTTAGACCGTTAACGAATTTGAAAGCACCCGCTCTAAACCCGTTGAAAGAAAAAAGCTGTAATTGTTTTGCGCTTTATTGCTAACCTTACGTTACATATCAAACTACGTTTCTGCAGTATACTTGACATAATACAGAATATGTATGGAAAGAGTCATATTTGCACTTTAAGGGAATGTCAATGGAAGCTTTTTTCCCCATTGATTTGCATTGGCCGTCTACAACTCAGTTCAAACGAAGCTTATCATAATTCGCGGCACTGCCTGCATGTTAACGTTACTTAGAAATTCAGATGCAATGTTATGTTAGTTAGATCAGTATCAAGATGAATGGAAGCGTTTAATGCCCATGTATGGTGTTCCGGTATTTGACTGTGACACGCCCACGGGGTGTACTCATACTGTCTATGGGTGTACTCTACTACTCGTGTTACGATTACAAGTAGCGGAGCTGCCACGTCACGGTCCCGTGACTCTTAGGTACCTAGTTAAGCCAAAGCCTCTGCTGTGGGTGAGATAAACTCTGTACACAGTCTGAGTTCTCAGGAACCTACTTATTTATCTGAAGTAACTCCTCCCGTTGTCTCTGTCTAGGACTCTATTCATTGATCTGACTGAAGAACACTTTTGATCTACATCACTACATTTTACACCTCTCTGTGAACTTATTTCAAAGTCATCATGTCTCAGCAGCAGATCAGGTAAGTCTCATGCATTTTCTTTTTCTCCATGTGGTATAATTTGATGTATTACATTTCTGTAATGTGCCACAAATGAGTGAATTGACAGAGAATTTCATTCATTTTTTTTTTCTCAAGCAAATGCCAAACATTACCTACTTTCAGCTTCTCATTTTGGCATTTTATGTTGTTGTTAACTGAATACATTTGGGGTATTGATTGTTGGACTAAGCCAGACATTTAAAGACATTACCATGGACCTTAGCAAATTGTAACGGACAACACAAATGAATAATTGAGACAATTGTTTGTTTCTTAATGATTTAAAACATTATTTTCATTATTGAGTAATCTGAAGATTTTTTTGTTTTGAATAATCACCTATGTTTAAAATGAAAAATGTCCAACCGACAGTGTACAACCTAATGATATTGCATTTATGATGCTACTAAATAAAGAAAAGTATCAAATCTTCAAAATTCAGAAACTGACCATTTCATTTTTATCCTAGTCTTAAATGCCTTATTTTATGTTCAACATTTTAGTTTTATAGATGAATTTCCACAAAGTGTTGACATTCTTTTTGTTGTTGTCTCCTTTCAGTCTTCCAGCCAAGCTCATTAATGGAGGTATTGCTGGCATTGTTGGGGTTACTTGTGTCTTCCCCATTGACTTGGCAAAGACCAGGTTGCAGAATCAGAGACAAGGTCAGCAGGTCTACAAGAGCATGTAAGTATTTTTGGTTACTGTTTTACACGACAACACTCTTTGCCTAATCTCTTGGCATTGGAACTACTACGTCCACGTATAATCCAGTACTAGTCTTGGTAATCCCACAATGACACATGCAGGGCGTCGTGATGAATGTACAGGTTTAGAGGAAAATCCTGATTTGATGGACCCTGATGACTATTCATATGTCTCATTCCTCTCTAATGAGGTAGTCCAAATGCCTTTTGAAGGGTGTGTCATTTTTTTTGTGTTTTTTTTGTTCTGTAGGATGGACTGCCTTATCAAGACAGTTCGATCAGAGGGGTACTTTGGCATGTACAGAGGTAAGATTTATGCACATGTGAATATAAAGAACCAGTAGGCTTGAACATGTAGGGGAGGATTAAATGTAGGAGAGAGTAAGATCTTTCTATGCAGACGTTGAAAATTGATTACATTATTACAACAGCTGACAGTTCAG
Source organism: Perca fluviatilis (assembly GCF_010015445.1). NCBI lineage: Eukaryota > Metazoa > Chordata > Actinopteri > Perciformes > Percidae > Perca > Perca fluviatilis. The sequence continues at coordinate 25,724,927 of NC_053115.1, forward strand.
ATGCAGTGTATTTTGGATGCATGGGTTGTTTGACTTAAATATAATTATGAATTAGAATAATTGAATACGTTGTGAAAGTGGCCAAAGCTGCTCTCATGCAAAGTGGTTTTTCAGCTTTAAGCTGGTGTTTTTTATTGATAACATTCATGCAGTAAGTAACAGAACACACTGTTTAATCATTAGTTCATTCAATGTCGAAAAAGATAAAGTAAAATCTTGTGGACATAGTTAAATATGAGGAAAAGGAGACATTTTAGTCTGGGTCTCTGCCTGTGTGAGGAATGCTGTTTGTTTGCATCTGTGTTTTTCATATTACAGACTTGGGTCCCCCTGGGATATTGAAGGCTAGCCGATAAGGCGCAGCCACGCTGGAGGCAAATCATATAATGGTTCTTACAATATTGCTCTATTTAAAACTATAGGCACAAGTGTTTGTTTTGCCATCTATTTGTTCTGTATTTTGACTTCTTGTTAATAACTACTTGGCTGTCTCTTCCCTGTCCTTTCAACTCGTACATCCTCATTTTTTCCGACTGTATAAAGTGTGTCCTTGCAGACTTTGGTTGCTCTTGAAAATGAATTTGTGGCGAACTAAAGTTTTTATTTTAGCTAGTCTCACAGATCAGTTTTTAAGTTTTTCTAAAGTCTGCACACACAGTACATGCACAAGGATTCTGTCTGTCCTTTCACTAACATCTATGGATTTCTCTTGTCTGTTGTCATTAACCTACCTACTGAGTTGTAGTCTTTCAATAGAAACACAGATTTCCTTTCTTTAAATGTTCTCTATGTAAAGTGGGCCCTTTTTTTTTTTTTTAATCATAAACTGACTCGCTGTACTTCATAGATGTGGTGTGTGTGCATCTTTCTGTGGATATTCATCACCCTCCTCATTTCTTGTCTTTTTGTCTTGCTTGTTCCTCATTTATCTTTTTCTGAAACTCATTTTCTATGTAATTTCCTTTTGACATAACCCCCTTCACCATTATGACTGAAGTTACTCCAAATTGAGAATTTGTCCTGTCTTTTGGAACGTAGCTATACGCTGGGCTTCTTAAAATGATAATCTTGTAATGGTAGTGGCAGGGAATGTTTTTGTCTGTTCTCAATGAAGACTGGGTTGGGACTTCTGTGCTAACTGTTTGTTTTCCATTAGGTGCTGCTGTAAATTTGACCCTAGTCACCCCTGAGAAGGCAATCAAGCTGGCTGCTAATGACTTCTTCAGACATCACCTCTCCAAGGACGGGTAAGCAAAATCATCAAAACCTCATCTTAAGGAAGTCAAGTATCCCATCATTGTGTTGCTTTTTTATATTTGTGTTGCTTTATATTTCTCCCATCTGTTAACAGAAAGGGCCAGACGGTGTTCAAAGAGATGCTGGCAGGTTGTGGTGCAGGCATGTGCCAGGTTGTTATCACCACCCCCATGGAAATGCTCAAGATACAGCTACAGGACGCAGGCAGACTTGGTGAGAATACAACGTTGACATTGAATATTATCGGTGTGTGCATTTCATTCAAATCGCTGCCATCGTGTATGTGTGTATATTAACATGTTTCGTCTTTTGTCCAAAGCGGCCCAGCAGCAAAAACCCGTCATGATGTCTCCCACCAAGCTTGTGGCCACGAACACCATGCTCAGCCGCTCCTACAACTCTGGAACGGTGGCCTCAGCACCACGAGCTGTGTCTGCCACACAGATAGCAAAGGACCTCCTCCGTACACAGGGCATCCAAGGGCTCTACAGAGGGCTGGGGGCGACACTGATTAGGTAAAACTCTTACCCCCCCCTGAGGAGTAGCCATGTTAACTTGTTTGACCAGTTACTGTGTATCTGGGTTTGGGCCCTAAAACATTTTGTTTTATTTCTTTCAGGGATGTTCCCTTTTCTATTGTCTACTTCCCGTTGTTTGCCAACCTGAACCGCCTTGGCAAACCCAGTCCTGAGGAGTCATCGCCCTTCTATTGGGCTTTCCTCTCTGGCTGTGTGGCAGGTTCTACTGCCGCTGTGGCGGTTAACCCCTGTGATGGTGAGTTTTTAAGAAGCCATTATCAGCTGTGATCTGCCCTGTTTATTAGTCGCAGCACTGTAATGTTTCTGGAATGTAATCGAATATGTTCTTTTTTTTTTCCCCAGTGGTGAAGACTAGACTGCAGTCACTGAACAAAGGGTCCAGTGAGGAAGCTTACAATGGAGTTGTGGATTGTGTAAGGTAAGACAGTTGAGTCATTCATTGTTACATAACTACCTTCTCTTTTTTTTGTGTGCGTGTGTATACATAAACCCATCCCTCTGGTTCTCCACAGTAAAATAATGCAGAAGGAGGGGCCCTCTGCCTTCCTGAAAGGTGCTGGCTGTCGAGCTCTGGTCATTGCTCCTCTGTTCGGCATTGCACAGGTTATGTACTTCGCTGGCATTGGCGAATACATCCTGGACAACTCACCTCTGAACCTCCTTTTGGCATGAGAGCATATCAACTTGCTGGCAGGCTATGCATAGGACCATCTGAGCGTAAATGGTGGAACAACTGGCAGCTACATACCATCAGTTTACAGCAAAAGAAAATCGCACAAGTCTTGTCTGAATAAGTCAAAGGCTTATGAAGACTTCTGTGTGGTCTGACAGCTGTGTTGCACTCTAACACTTTTGTGACTTATTCAGTAGGCTATAGCCAATGTTTGCACTTAAAGCGTTTAGCCTTACTGGGCTGGGGGACTCAGAGTTGCAGTGTTATTCTTTTTGTCCTTGACGGTCCTCTTCTGTTTCCCTCTGTGAGGGAGGGGAGCTCACTCCATCAAAGAACCAGACCTATTTTTATGTTTTCTTCCTTGCTATCACTTTCCATATTTTTTTTGTTTTTTATGCATATGCTAGTTTTATTTTGAATTGCTGAATGCAGCAGCTTTGCAGTACTTTGTATGTTTTGTCTTTTTCCATTTTCTGTCTCATGTTACAATTCCTTCCAAGTTAGAACAAAGGTTTAAAATGGGGGACACATGGGGCCCAATATAACAATTCATTGCAAAGGGATCATTTTACATTATCAGTTTGAATAACCTTGAATACCACTGATCATGAACCATCCTACTGACATGGGACCATATGGTCTGCCAAACCATAACCGTGTCCTGTTATATATTTAATGTTAGTCCTATAGTTGTTAGTAGTCTGTGAACTGCAGTGTTTGTATCTTAATACCTGCAAAAAAAACTTGAGATGCATTCATGCACACTATGTATGTTTGTCCACATAACGTTACATATGCATACCAGAACCTCAAAAGACTTTCTTTGGTTTATGCCTTGACAGAGCAGACTGACATTTCTCTCTGAGCAAACACTCTTAGCCAAAAAAAGCATTATTACTGTGACTGAGCGAGAGAAAGATGACTGTTACCATATGTTGTGTTTGTAAAGGGTTTTTGTACATACCATTAAACTTTGCAATGCACTCATTCTGTGTTCATGGATTGAGTTGACTGATTGGCTTAACAAGGGCCATGCAAATGTAGGGTAACCATTATCTGTTATATTAAGGGAATAGGCAAAATAACTACTTGAGCTTTGGTTGGCCCAGTGGAGACACTGAAAGCAGTGCGTCGCAAAGCTAAAGTCTCCCCCGTTTTCACAACTGTCGCGTGTTTATATATTGTAAATTTGAAGATTTATGCAAAAAAAATAAAATTACCGTTTAACAAATGTACGCAGGCCTCTTGCAGAGGTGATTTTATTTTATTTTTTTTATTTTTTTTTGTCAAGCCAATGTGATATTGTTTTAAGGGTCCTAGGCCCCTTCTGACAGTATGGTCTGTTACTGTGCATTTACCACTAGCATTACTGGTTTAGCGTTGTACTGCTATTCTGAACGGCTGCCATTTCCTGTCACAGCGCTCTGGTGAGTTTCGGGAAACTCACTGACCACAAAATTTACACTTGAGACACAACTGCTCTGCTTCTACCACAGCCACCTTTAGAAGAAGCAGACACTTCAAAGGCGGGAAATAATCAAACCTCAATAAAAGCACCCAATATTTTTATTACGGTTAACAGTATGGCAAAAACTATATTATTCCTATAATTCACATCTTATTGGCACACCAACAAAATTTACATCCAAAAGAATTCACACAAAATGCAAACTATCTCACGGTTACAGTTAACACATGCTCCAGAAGAGCTCAAGATGTCGTGTTCTTGACCTTGTACATGAATTTGGAGATTTACAGAGTGGCAGTTTATCATCAGACCTTCCCTAACCCTTTGGTGTGACATCATCATTACACTTTCTCTATTGTGCTTTAAAGTAGAAATACTTGGCAGGGAGCTATGTACATATCCAAATCACAAGATAAACAGGTCATAGGTAAATAGTGCGATAGCTAGAGGCTTATTTGTGTGACTAAATAGGCACATAATGGAAATGTAAAGGTAGGCTATTCCTCAAAATATTTAAGCACACAAAGTAGTATTGGTTACATAAAACGGGTAAAAAGGGCACGATAATGTTAAGATTAGATGCATAAAATAGCTGTCCATATTTACAGCAGCCATAACATTCCTGTGTCAAAGAAGGCTTCATGCACTGTGTTGTAGCTACAGTGCAGCACTGTGTAACCAAAATATGTTAAAACTGAGGAATGTCACAGAGTTGTGCCAAAATGCAGAGCATGTGTTATGGAAAAGAACAGAGAAATACATTTTCAGTGCTGGTGGAGTTGAGGAGAAGGTGTGAAGATAACGATCCAGCGTATTGTGTGGAATTTGACCCGCAGACAACTGGGATGTATTGTACTCTCTCTTTGTGATATTCAGTGAACTCCCCCACCAGATCACTCTATGAGATATGACATTGAATGAAGGGATCAGAGAGTGTGTAGTGTGTGTGTGTGTGTGTGTGTGTGTGGTCAACTCACCATCTATATAACCTCCCTGTTGTTCCTGATGGCACAACACAGAACCATACTGAAGATCATTCCTATGATCTGAGAGCAGACACATTTATGTTGTTAAAACATGTTGAAACATGTATGGAGCTTCATGTAAAATAGCCCAACCCAGTATAACCTGCGAATTATTGAAATGGCTGTGAATTGGAATTACGATTTGGGGTTAATGAAGTTTAAATTCAAGGTTTTGTTAATCCTCACCATTACTCCTGCGATCCCAATCCCAATGTATCCAATAATATGCAGCTTTTCATTGAAGAAGTTTGTTATTGCAGTGAGACAGTCCTAAAAACAGCAATGAAGCATTGTTATTACATTACATTACATATTGTAATTACAGGTGCTGCACATGATCCCTACTGATCCAGTGCCATACTTATACTAAATTGCAGCAAATCCTGTAATCTTAAATCAGTGCTATACTGCCACCACGTGGTTATAAAGCGTTATAGCAGGCATGAGGGTTTACCTGGGTGTTCGCGTCGGCCGCATCACAAAGTGTGTTAGACGTGTCTGATGCGGAACCTCCACAACAGTTCAGCTGTGAATGTGAAAAGTAAAAAAAAGAATACAACTGTGATGCTGGTGGCGTTAACTGTGACAACCATTATGAAAGAGGACAAGTTTTACTCACAGTTTTGTGGTAAATTAATGCGATTGCGGTGCCATTCGGATTGGAGATGTCAGCGCTGTAGGAGCTGCTGTAAAACTTTTGGACTTCCTCAACAATCTGTGCATTGAGAAAAAATGACAAAAAAAAAAAATCAGTTATGGGATTTTTGTTTTTGTTACATCATGATTTAAAACTTGAATTGCTCAAATGTTGTACCTGTTCCTTGTTCATGAATCCGAACACACCAGCGGCAACCTCTGCTCCAAAGATTATCAGAAGGCAAGCGAAGAACTGCAGAAGAGAAGAGAGGCTGATTACTGCATTCTATTGAGGGCTTTCTTTCATACAAGCAGAGTTGGTAGCACTTCATTTTATGGGTCAATCATTTCCTAATATTTTCCCAGGAAGTTTCCTGGAAACTGGTACTACTTTACATATAGGAAGAAAAAAAAAGAAATTTCCTTGAAAGAAAAAAAGCTCCATTCAACCCAAAGTAAATATTCATCCATTATTAATAAATGATTATAAACTTTAATCTCAATATTTGTATTATAAAAATTGTGCAAGAATTTTGTGCTTGTATTAGCTTTTAACTTTTTTTAATTGCTAAAAGAATCTCAGTTACCCTCCAAATGAATTGGAATGAATTGATACTAATTAGTTCACCAATCAAACTCTATTTCCCCTATAAGTAGTACTAAATTGCACATAGATCTTTCCAGGTAACTTAGAAATTAAAGACCTATAAAAAATAAAGCGTCACCATCAAAAAATCCAGAGGGATTGTTTAACATTCAGTATATCTTTATGGCTTTAACACTGCAGTGCATGAATGATAACACGAGAGGCGGCACTTTTGAGCTCTTGAACTCACCGATGCAAGAAGACACTGAGACTCACGTACAGCCCCAAAACAACCAAAAAACCCGACGATCATCATCAGCCCTCCTGCACCGAGAAGGATGTACACAGCTGAGGAGAGAAAAAGCAGATAGATTGGTACTCTAACATGTTTTTCTCTGTAGAAATAAATCAGGAAAGGAACAATCCACCAATCCTATAATGTTCACGATAGAGCAATTTATAGCCTAAATAGACTCGAGGACTAGAATCTAATCAGTGTGATCTGTTACAAGACTGCAGTTCACAGCTTCAACTCAGGATGGCGGCATGATCCATGCCTTTAATGTCTTTGTTGAAGCAGAATTTATAAAAGGATTGGTGTTGTGTTTGTGGACCATCAGAAAAGTGTAGGTGGAAGCTCTTCGAGTAGCCTAAAAGCTCTGCATAGCCGCCTACAATTCAGCATGATTATCCGCCCACTCCTTCAGTCCGACCACTTGTGAATTTTAAAAATGATAAAAAGTAGGAAACGCAAAAAAATTATTCTCTGACACAAAACGGTACATTTTAGTTTTTGGCTCTCTGCTAAAAATAGTACTTCTTTGTCATTTTGTCGTCCTCCTCGTGGTGTATCATTAGATGAGTGCATTTAATCTGTCAGATTAGAGTTGGTGTTTAAACTGTGTCCAGGTGTCGTGGTGTGGTATGTGAAGTTATAAAGCTCCAGAGAGATATTGGTGTCAAGATGGTTCAGCGCTTGTTGAGACAGTCCAAAAACTAAATTCTCTGAAAATAAATACCATCTGTCCATCCCTCTCAGTGTGCTGAACAAAACAAGATGCTGGACTCTGTCCTGCTCTAGGCAAGATGCAAATAGCTGAATATCCTACTCATCTACCTCTCCGGGGCGCAGGCAGACTCTGTGCAGTATCACGATTTGAATTTGAATGAAATCTGATGGAGCTATAGAGTCTATTGAGAACCAAGACTTTGGGTTTAATCTTTTGTTACACTGGTGTTATTTCCAATTACTCAGACTTGCATTCATGGTGCCGCAGGGCAAAGCAGTACAACAGATGCCGTGTGCTTGGTAAAAAGGCGAATCTAATTTTCGGGCGTTTGATTGCTGCAGAATTAGACTACATCCCCCAACCACCCCAGCTCCCTATGAGCCTGGATGTCGTCACCTCCCCAGTCTGCTCCCCTGCTCCCAGCCCTCACTACTGAGCCCTTCACACTGTAACTATACACCGGAACCGTCCCAGAGGTCCACGCTAAGGGTCTAAAGGGTGACACAGACAGCAACCGCTGCAGCAATTTAATTAATCCACATGGGGGTGGGTTTGCAAGCTGTTGTTTTCCTGCTGTTGAACAAAAATGGGAGGTAATGATGAGGTGAATAGCTGAAGGGGGCTGGAAACAAGGGATACACTGCTTCAAAGCGGAGGGTTAGCAATGGAAAATATAATGAGCCAAGACAGCTTCTACTGTATATACAAAGTCTCAGAAGTGATCATGGCGGACTTGGCCGGTGATGTGTTTAGCACTTCCTCTTAGCAAAACTGTTGATATCTAACAGGACACTTTGTCCTTGTTAATGCTGGCAGCTGGTGGCGATAAATATGTTATTTCTGTCCGTATCTTCTGTCTGTATCTGAATGCACATAATGGCTGTTTAAATGCTGGCGCACAGAGCAACTAAGGTGACCGAATGGAAAGTGATTCACCCATAGGGAATGCTTCCACTTTAACTTGTTATGGTATCGCTCTGTTCCGTCTCTTTGCTGGAGGTGAATGTAGGCAGCAGCGCTCCACCATTCTGCTCATGATGATATTTATTTCGTTGCTAAGGCTCCTTCTGTAAGACCATCGATCCTCTGCACGGTCTTTCAGATATATACACATCTCTGTTTAAAGGTTTGGAATCGTCTGCCACAAAAGCTCGACTGGGTACAGTCAGGTGGCGGAGAGGACTACTCTATATTAGTCTTACATGCTTTTAGGCTGTAGAAAGTCCTCTTCACGAAAAGATTTGTATAAAGGGTTTGTTTCAGGGCTGCACGATATGAGGAAAATATGCGATCATGTTGTTGAATGTCGCGATAACGATATTAATTGCAATAAATAAACAGATATTAAAGTGTGTACTCAGTTCTGCATTTCTGTTGCTTTCAATATTCTTCTAGAATACAACAAATTGCTTGTTGAACTTCAAACAAATGAAAGGAAATCATTTCCAACATTCTTTTATTGAACAAATTGAACGTTGAATTGAAAATCAAAACGAATGACAGCTACATTTTAAAGTGCAGCTTTCTACTGATATTTTCTTTCAACTTCTTTCGCCATATGTCGCAGTCTTTCGCGATGTGTTTATTGCGCCAGCTAATATCGCTGTAACGATAAAAAAAACATTTTTTTTGTGCAGCCCTAGTGTGTTTTGTACATGGAGAACATAAACATGTACAATGGTTTAACAAGACTGACTATTAATATGGCAGAAAGAGACACCTCTGAGCAACAGTTAAATTATAAATAGGAATAGGAGATATCAGCAGCCATTGGTCGAAGAAATTGTAAGCTTAGCATCAAAATGTGTGCAGATTTAAATAGGAACAGGTTCCCGTGTCAGTGTTAAGGCACAGTAATGCAGTATACAACAAGCTGGAATTACCAGGTGTGTCTCTTTAGCAAAGCTACTCTTCTTACAACTTTACAATAGAAATAGAAGGTCAGTCGAGGGTAAGCACTGTTGTAATGGGATCAGAGAATATCAGCTGAACATCACGCTTTTCTGGACCGGAAAACAAATTCCAAATCGAAAAAAAATGGTTCCAACAGTGTTCTCCCCTGTAATGCAACACTGTGGGGGCATCAACTAAATAGAAGTTTTAATTATTTTTGTGGGCCAAAACTATTTCAAATGTAAATCATACATTTGGTGTCTGAATTATACTGTTTTTTGTTTTGTTTTTTTTACTGTTGAAGGAAAGAAGAAAAACATCAATATAACATACTGTAATATAAGGTGATTCTAAACTTTTGAACGTTAGTGTAGATGCATTGACAACTTTGCATTAAGTAATCTGCTGCAGTCGGTTGTAGCAACACAACAAAGTAAAATATTCCATTACCGTTAAAACGTATGTACTCACACTAAAGTGCCTGTTGCAGATTGTCCCCTTTCAGTGTTTTATTATACATTATATCATACTGGATTATTATTACTAATGCGTTAATGAGTAAGCTAAATTTTAATGTTGCAGCTGGTCAACATGGACATTTTATACCTTACTATAAATGTATAAAAAGATGCAGCATATGTTGTAAGATGATCATATCTTTTGTATGTAAAATCCTAACAGTATCAACAATTTGCCGCTGGAATGTGTTGTAAATTACAAGTAAGAAGTACAGTAAGGTGCTTGAGTAAATGTACACATTGAAAAAACAAGTTGGGCGAACTCTGCGATATTTGCATGTCAAATGAAACCAAAGATTACCTACAGTAGTTTGCATAAACAGATGAAAAACTGTGAGAACAAAAGCAGGTTTTAGCTCAGTAATATAATAAACAATAATATCTTGTATGACGGTTTGTATTGTGTGTTTTATTTAGGCTATATTATTTGCCTTTGATCCCTCTGTGCCTTTCCCCCCTCACATTTCCACAAGCTACTGTATGAAACATTGTTTTATTTCTTACAAACATACACTGCATGGTACAGCGTTGTGACTGCCGCTAAAGGAGTCTTCAGGATAGACTCCTTGTCACCTGTCACCTGCCCCACCCAACCTGCTCCCTGTGTCCTGAGGGGGGCAGCCATGAAGTCCCATGAAGGCACAGGAGAATGTGAAAACACATAGTCGATGAAGTAGAAGTCACCATCGGCTTCTAGTCATCAAAAAAAAAAGAAAAAAAAAAAAAAAAAAAAAAAAAAAAAAAAAAAAAAAAAAAAAAAAAAAAAAAAAAAAAAAAAAAAAAAAAAAAAAAAAAAAAAAAAAAAAAAAAAAAAATTCTCGCAAAGATAAATATCAATAACAATCAACGAAAAAACCCGAGTGCTACAATCTCATATTAGATAGATATTTCTATCTAATATTATTATTATTTATATTTCAGCACAGAGACAGAGCTGTTCATTAATCAGTTAGACTCTGGTCCATTTGTCGCTGTTTAAGCATCTCTGATCGATTCATTTCTATTATTCCGGTGAAAGGGAAATCTAATCAGTGTTTGTAAACATGAGCAATTCTCTCCATAACCCATAAACTGGAGCACTACCACTAATGGTGCATGTCAATAACGGTTTGACGTGTCCTCTTTCACTTCCCCTCGGCACCATATGTCAAGCGTCAGAGCGAGATGGCACATCCGAGGATTGAAAAAAAACATGCCTAATAATAATTAAAACCACTCAGGAAAGAGTTATCATCGTGCAGAGGAAGTGATGAAACATCACAATGCATTGAGGGTAAAATATGCTTGCTAAGTGTTCATTACTGCTCAGTAATGGGTTACCTGCACCCCCTGAAAGGCCCTTCAGTTAAACCCCCCTCCCCCCCATTTGTTAAATGATTATTACAGCGCATGTGTCTTAAATTTCCAGGAAAATTATATCTTTAAGCGTCTTTCACAGTCAATCAAGATGTCAAACTCTACTTTCTGGCTCTGAGAGGAAATTTCAATTCTTCAATGGAAATATTCAAATTTGAGCTGCTTCATGGCTGATAAAACCCAATTGACTTTTCCTTCCTTAATATTATTACTTGTATAAAAAATATCTGCAGCCCATATCCGCATCATTGCATTGTTGAGTGGTGGATATACACAGAACTGGGACCACTAAGTTATTAAAAATATCTTTACTGAATCAAGATAATCCAACAGTTTATCACAATAAGATAAATATTGATTGGCATGAGGTGTGATTGTAGGACGTACCTATGAAGAAGGTGTCGGGGGCGCTATCACCCGTCAGGAGCTCCACTGTTTCTGGGTCAAACCTGAGCCAAAGTCCCACAGCCAGCACCAACAGGCCCGACAGCTGAGGAACGATACAATATATAATTAATATTCATGTCATAATTTCACACTTTTACAGGATATTAATGCATAATGTTTGCACCTTCTTGAAATAAGGTTCCCAATTGCCCCCTCAATTTTCAGGATTTAGGTGATGTCTTTGGTGATAAGTTCTCAGTGTTGTCCAGAAATCACTTCACAGTTAAACACTGAGGCCCATCATGTTTTTTTCTTTGGCTCTTCGGTTGATTAATATTCTGCAGGTGGCACCCTCGACTTTGTCTCTTTAGCAGAGTGGCTACTGATGCTCACTTTCTTCTTCCGTTTATTCCAAACAAACTGCTGCCAGAGATGTTAATGCACCTCTTTAGCGACTAAAAGTTTTTTAGACCTGTTTAGACTCAACAGTTCATAGGCTGCAGGTGTAGCCAATAGAGCAATTTGTTTCTGTGACATTTTTGCAATAATGTTGTTTTTACTGATCATTATGTTGAAATACAGCCTAGGTATAAAGACAAGATATCAGGTGTGATGTGCCTGATAAGTTTGCACAACATTGAGAGGACATCATTGCTCCCTTCACCAGAAATAAATCAATCGATTGAAACCAGGTGTCACCCTGAGAAAGTTAATCCTTCTGACCTTCTACACACACCCAAATAGCATTATTTGGTTTAAACTGACAATGTTATATTTCCACATGGAAGGTTTTAATACTAAATGTGTATCGGTGTATTGGTATATATTGCTGTCACAAGTTTTATGTCTAACATTTAATTATTTGTTCTAATAATTAACAGGTTGAAAACTAAATTGCAACTCATATTTCTCCAACTGATCTTAAAGGTGAACAAATCCTCTCAACCTTAAAACTTTTAGTGAACTCTATAAAAAAAAAAAAATCAAATTCTGGGAGGAAAACATCAAATGAAGAAACAGATGCAAGAGTACAAATGATTGGAAAAGGAAGACAGCAGCTCATGCTGTCATACGGACCATCAAAAATTCAAATCTTAACGGCACCATCACAGTATCAATGGTCCATCTCCCATGGTGCATTTCAGCCACAGGCTGTGCCAGCCTCACAGTGCCTGGGTGATGTAACTCACACTGGCATTGGCTGCTTGTTTGGCTCGGCACCCCAAAATGACAGCGTACTGTATGCCCCTTTTGGCTCCGACCACAACAGCTCTGCTCTCAGTCCCCAAACTCCTAAACAAAGAGGTCGCTGTCTGTTCGGGTGACACAAGTGATTGTCTTACAGAGCACAGATGAGTCAATGCAGCCGTTTAGATCCATATATACTGTATCAATTAGCAGTTAACATGAGCATCCATCCATGACAACTGCAAGAGTCTGTAACAGCATCTAATTAGTCGATTGATCGATACAAATAATCTGCAACCTCTGTGATAATCAGTTAATTGAGTCATTTTTTTAAAACAAAAATGCCAAAACATTCCCTCCTTCCAGCTTGTCAAATGCGAAGATGTGCTAAATGCAAAGTGGACTGCATTTATGAAGTGCTTTTCTAGTCTACCGACCACTCAAAGTGCTTTACAACACATGCCAACATTCGCCCATTCACACACACACATTCACACACTGATGGCAGAAGCTGCCAAGCAAGGTGCCAACCTGCTCACCAGGAGCGGTTAGGGGCTCAGTGTCTTGCCCAAGGACACATCAACACGCTCTCTGGAGGAGCCGGGGATCGAACCAGATACCCAGTAATATTTAATTGCTTGGTTTTTTTTTTTAGCCTTTTGCCATTTTTGCTCCAACCCTTGGAGTTTTCTCCCTCAGTCTGTCAGGTCTGCTGAATCTCTGGACTGTTTTAAGCAAGGGGGTAAGCCAGCCTCCGCAAAGCGTAGCTCCTATGGCGCCATTTTGATGCTAATAAGCCATCACCCGCCGTTAGCATTCCATTGACTGCCATTCATTTTGGCGTCACTTTGACAGCGAATAACTTTACATCTGAAGCGTTTAAAGACTTTATTTGTCCATTGTTTATTTCTAAACAAACACGACAATGTATAAAAGGCTCCATTACCTTGTACCTCACGTTTTGGCCCCGTAGCAGACGTTTTTATAAAAATAGGCTAACGGTTGTGTCATAACCACGCGACTTACTGTCGCACAGTAGAGAAATTACCGTACAGTACAGGAGAAGCTCGCAGGCAGTTTCGACTCACATTAGCTGTTTTAACCTACGCTCTCCATCTCTGCAAGATTGGGAATGATTGAGATTTCTCTTGGCACAGCTACCAGAAGACTTACAACTTTCAGACAGGTTGCTCACGTCACATTTGCGTAGTCAAGCTCAGTTGGAGGCTGCGCAGCAATGCTCAGCCATCACCGGAAAAGTGCTTCTAATATCCTTCACTGGTCTCCGTTGCAAGTCTACGGCGTTGCTTTGTCCATTAGTTTTACTGTCTATGGTTTTAAGCCTCTTTTAAAAACCCACCTTTATACACTAGCCTTCGTGTAAAGGGCTTACACCCCCTTTATTTTAAATTCATGTTGTATTTTGTAATTCATTATTTATTTCTTCATATGTATTGCGCAAGTGCGTGTGTGTGTGTGTGTGTGTGTGTGTGTGTGTGTGTGTGTGTGTGTAGTAACTGTGTGTTTTTAAAAGTGCTATATAACTAAAGTATTACTTACTTACTTACTTACAAGCTAAACTGTTGCTGGATTAATACAAGGGAGTCATTTTAACAAAGTACATGTATGCAGATCCTGCAATCTGAAGTGGGAGCATCAACAAATGAATTTGGAACTGATGTTTTCTCTAGTGGTTTTCAACCTGGAAGTCATATAGAACCATACATATAACAGACCCAAACAAAACCCTCCATGATGTTCCCAAAACAGATTAACTATGTCTGTTAAAAACTCCCAGACCTGCTGCAAAAAAAGTCACAGTACAATGCCAAATCATGAGAGAAGATCTGAACAGTGGGTGTGTTGGAAAAGTGGCATCAGAGCTGCAGCATGACCACAGTACATTACATACATAAATCATATGAGTGTTATTAAAAGGGTTAGTGGCTACTGACTCTCATTTGATTTATTAATTAATTATTCGATAGAGGGCACTTTAAGAGCTGTAATGAGGTAGTTTTAATGGATTTAATCGGAAAGAAGTCGATTAATAACATATATTGATTGGTTTGAGGATTTAGGAAACAGTACAGAGTCAGAAAGGAGTTTACACCGAGCAGGTGGATAGAAGCGATCTGCACGGTCAACTCCCCCAGTTCTCCAGTGTGAAACGAAGGCAGGTTAATTCAAATATAAATAAACAGACTGTTAGCCTGCAGCGTGTTTAACATGTAAACACTACAATGAAACTAACAGGTTGTCCACATGAAAACCGAGCTAGATAACCGTTTAACATAAATAATTGCACATCAGTTCATCTAATGAGAAAAAAAATAAATAAATTGAGGATCAGGCTTTTTAAACGGTGATTTTAATATAGCAACGTCGTTTCCATACGAGCCGTTGGTGAAGCGGACTTACCCAAAAGATGAAGTTGAACACGAAAAGCAGATATTTCACACATTTCATCCCTCCCTGCACTTTGCTCATGATGTCACCTGATTTGTCGATATTTCCGATCTCTGAACGCTGTTATTCTGCAAATATTCGCGTCTCCCAGTTGGACATCAACCATGTAATGATGATGAGCTGGACGGCTACACATCCAAGCACGAGGACATGCGCACAAAGCTGCACAGGCTGATCGCTCGCACGCTGGCTTGCGCCGCCCATCCGCGGCTCTGTGTGTAGCCTAGTGGTACCCAAGGTGGGGTTCAGGGACCATCGGGGACCCCTGAGACTCCAACAACATAAAGAACAGGTTCATTTCAGTGTGTAATATCACTGATTTGAGTTTAGTTTATAATAAGGCCATGGTTTGTCAAATGGTATGCCAAAGATAAAATCCACCAAGAAATTCCTTGTTAAATCTGATTTTGTCCAATAAATGTGTGTGTGGATGGGAGTAAATACCAAATTATACAACAATCTATGTGGGTGGGAGATGTGAAGCTGGTGCAGTCTCTATTTTTGAGTCCCCACAGGGACCCCCAAGGGTCTCTGAGAACCACTTTAGGACTTTGGATAGAAGCGATCTGCACGGTCAACTCCCCCAGTTCTCCAGTGTGAAACAAAGGCAGGTTAATTACAATATAAATAAACAGACTGTTAGCCGAGACCAAGGGTCTCTGAGAAACACTTTAGGACTTTACTACATTTTACTACATTTTTTACTCTTTAAAAATCTTGACAGCAGCCTGTGGGAGGCTAATGACATTTTCACTTCTCATACCTCCATGACCTTTATACTAGAAGTTGGACAATAGTTTATCAAGGCTTTTAATCGTGCAAATCTACACATGGCCACTGAAATCAGTGTTTATTATGGAAACGTAGTAAAGTATGCACACCTAAAAACACAGCAAAGCGTGGTTTTTTGAGTGAAATGTTCAACAACTATTGGATTGATTGAGTTTGGTTCAGACATTCATGTTCCCCTCAGGATAAATTGTAAACTTTAAAAACTTTGGTGATCCTCTGCCTCCTCTAGCGCCACCATCAAGTCAACATTTAGATGTGTGTAATAAATGTAAATGAGCTGTTTTCATATAGCACTTTTCTAGGCTTTAACGACTACTCAAAGCACTTTAACATATTACAGGAACCACTCACACACATTCATACACTGTGACCGAGGCTGCCGTACAAGGTGGCACCTGCTCATCAGATAAACATTCACACACATTCAGCACGGAACTGGGATCGAACCACCAACCTTCCTATTGGAAGGCGACCGCTATACCACTTAGCCACAGTCGCCCAAAGTAATACTTTGGTTTATGACTATAAACCTGCAAAACATTCCTATCAGCCTCATGTTAAATTACAGTAAGATAGTGAACGTAACATATAACATTCAAAATGCCATCATGCATGTTAGCATGCTGATGTTAGCATTTAGCTGAAAGCACCACTGTGCCTATGAGGAGCCTCATGGAGCTACTAGCATGGCTGTAGACACATCTTGTAAGGAAAGATTATAATTTGTTTTCACAGGATATGCAAACAAATTATAATTAAATTGGAATGGGAATCTTGTTTTGGAACTTTGTGCACAAGATTAAAAAAGAAACCTTCAGGGGCTCTGTAGAATCTTTAATTTGTTTATGGTAGGCCTAAAAGAAGGTTAAATACAGTGCATTAAAATCTATTAAAATACTATTACACTTAAATATACTGAGTCTAAAAATAAATAAAGTGTTAGCTTTCATTTGTTGACTGTAAACTCCCCCCCAAGTTGATTAAAAACCAAAACCAAGGACATGACGTCAGTGTTCTGCTATCAAGCCCTGAGTTATACTGTATTCTTTTGTGTTACGTGTCACAGGCAGCAACCTGTTTGATTTCAAACCTGTTTCTGTGTTGATATGCAAACTGTACTTGGTATCAGTTACTGTACAAGGCCACATATGAAGCTCTTCTGTGTTTTCTCTGCAGGCCGGAGGGGGGTCGACTCAGGTTCACCCGCTCTGACAGTCGAGCTTCTCATGTTTGTGCTGCCTTTGTTTGCTGCACTGGTGTGGGAGGGAAACAGCGGCCCCCGTTTCTTCTGCCAGAGTATCAGTGAGAATCAGTCCGGGTGGATCATGAGATCACATCACTGCCTACCGCCTCTTTATTTATCAGATGACAACTCCAGCAAGAGCAAGAGTATATACATATATATATATATATATATATATATATATATATATATATATATATATATATATATATATATATATATATATATATATAGATAGATAGATAGATAGATAGATATATAGATAGATAGATAGATAGATAGATAGATAGATAGATAGATAGATATAGATAGATAGATAGATAGATAGATAATTGTACCCTGTTGAATTACAAGTGATTCATAGTTTCCAACATGAATAAGATCACTGAACTGCATCAATGTTAACCTAATATCAGTTTGGTCATCCTATCCGGTCATGAATTCAGAGCTGTAATTATCACAGTGTAAGTACACCCAAACGGAAACCATATCCTCTGGGTATAATGGAGTCAAAATCCCATTATCCCTCCACAGCCGCCCTCTCCTCACCCTCCTCTATTGTGCTTGATATGTAAATCTGGTGCAATAACATAACCTGATCTCCATATGCTTCTGTCATCCTTATGATCCAAGAGACATCCGAGGTGACGAGACAGACAATCTGGTTATACCAAAAATAATTATGGAGTTGTATACTTGTATGAGGACAGGCCATGCTAATCAGTTGATTATGAATGATTGAACAGGTTGAAAATCATTGTGGTAGACTTTGAATGAGACTATGCAATACTGGGCCTGTAAGTCACTTATGAAATAATAAATAAATAATAATTATTGCCAGTGTCAACATCTACACACTAGTATCACCTAGAGATTGCAGAATGGAAACCTTGGAAGTTACCAGGACTAGACACGCTGAATTATTTTGGGACTAAATATTTGGTCACACCAATGTTTCCACCTAGTGGACAGACTAAGAGGTACAAATACAGCCTGTTGTGGTTTAAATAATATTTTATACATAAATGTAGATATTTTAAGACCAAACCCTCCCTGATCCATTAGAAGAATGAATAATTTTTTTTGTCTAAGTCATTGAAACGGGTTAAGGATAAAAAAAGTTAACTTAAGTTGAGATAGTCCCTTCTATTTATTTTTATTTATTTTCTCTTATTTTATTTTATTTTATTCTTATGTCGATTTGTTATGTATAAGCTTCTAGGTTTGTTTATATGCTCAACCCGAGGCAAAAGCTCTATTTTTGAAGTGGATTTATATATATATGCCTTGTTTGTTTGTATATTTGTATTGTGAATGAATTAAAAAATTAAAAACAAATAAAAATTATGGTTTGACTTACACTAGTTTATATGATGGAAGCTGCTTTGTTGTAGACTTTAGGGATTTATGGGTGTTATTGACACTTCTCCCAAATGTGACCAGTTACATTTGTATGCCTTTTCATTTTGAAATTTGAATTATATTTATAGTAAACCTAGAAATTATTATGATTATGATATAATAAATGCTGTTTGCATTTACTTTTTATACTTTCATTTTTTGGTTGAGCTAGCAATCGTAGCTCAACGTCCAGGTCCAGCTTTTTTTTTATGGAGCTTTCAACCATCTCGCGTCTTCAATTTAAGCTTATTATGTGAAACTATATCCAAGGTCATGAATCACACTCAATAATTATAGTTGTTTACTTTCTGCGTTCATAACTTTATCTGCCCTAAGCATGTGTTGTCCACTACATTGATTTTACAGCTTTAGTTTAGTTAGTTAGGCATACTAGTTACTTTGCCTATTAAGATATTTAATACAAAATATAATTAACAAATGCATGTATTATGAATCTACCCTGCAGTATATACAATGGTTAAATAGCTCCACCTTTGCTAGATGCAACATTAAGGCAAACTAACATATTGCAATAATTATTAAAATCCAATAATATAATACAGTACTTTTACTTTTGTTATAGGCCTATATTTTGATGCTAGTAAATTTGTACTTTTATTTCAGTAAAATTTTAAATGCAGGATTTTAACTTGTAACAAAGTATCTCTACACTGTGGTATTGCTACTTTAATTTAAGTAAAAGATCTAAAGTTGTGTTTTGTCCAACTACATCGCCTGAACCGTGAACTCAGCAGGACGCATGCGCAGTACGCATAGTCACCGACTAGCTATTAGTTGCTAGCAGCACCCTTTTGCCAACCTCTTTGCTTTTTACTGTGCGTAGATGTAGATGTATACGTTACGTTTCTCTCGTAAAACACGGTTTGTAATGGTAAAAACAGAGACGGTTCAACGTTAGACGGTTTAGTAATAGAGAATCTTTGGTAAAAACTCAATGTTGTAAGAGCAACAACCTCATGTTTTTGCATGTTTTATTAAATTGATGAAGCCTCAGTGCTGCTTTTAGTTTGTAAATGTAGCTTATAACTAACGAGCTTAACACCTTAACGTGTCTGACCGGAAGTACGAAATATATCTTGTTAATATCTGATCCAATGCTAAGTTGACTATATATGAGTTTTATTTGAAGACATGTTCCAACCTCTGATCTCTAGAGGGCAGTGTTGTATATAGGCTATATTTTTTGGAGCAGTGCTTTTGATTTTGAAGTAAACAAGTCAATAGTAAACTAAACAAGTTGTCTCTGAAATAGAATTTTCAGTTGGCAGGTATAGGCCTACAGCTCAAATTGGGATACTTCTCTTAAAGAGTTTTCCTTGAAACCCCCGCAGCTTTTTTTTTTTTCCACTTTAACTCCAAGCTCTCTGAGCTCACATCAGACATCTTAAATGTCAGCTGTGATGATACAAAAATTGGGCTTTGAGCCTAAAAAATTCACTATACTGACGGTATTCCTCAAGTAGAATTTGTTGGCGCTGACAACACTGAAATGTCACTGTCAAAACAAAGAAAATGGCAAGCCATGATATTATCAGCCAGAGTTAGCTGATGAATCACATGAAGTCTTATTTATGTTCATGTCTTTTTCCTTTTGTTTCATATCTCCTGTAGAATAAAGAGCAGGAGAAGAACACAAAGCAAAGCCAAAACCCCAAATTACTGCCAGTAAAATGAAGCCATATGGGTTTTCTCTTCATTTTTACATCTAGGCCAAAAAAAAAACATTTATTTTTTGTTTCAAGGAGGTTCAAGGGGTAACTCAGTCCTCAGACTCTGAAGAACAACAGGCTTAACATCTATACAATCAACTTCATAACACACACAGTGCATGTATACGTGTTTAATAAATAACAACAACAACATTTCAACAAACGGTTTGCTTATGTCAGACCTGGGTCAAATTGTATTTCCAAAATGTGTGGGTTGTGTCAGTCTACTTAGTGAGTGGGGTGTGCTATTGGAATACATAATGGGTGGCAGAATAATACTATAATCAACATGATTGAGTTGGGGTGCTAAAACTCTGTCACTAACTTAGCTGCTGTTTAAGGTTTAAGACCCATGTAAAGGGGTTCCAGGGACCATCGGGGACCCCTGAGACTCCAACAACATAAAGAACAGGTTCATTTCAGTGTGTAATATCACTGATTTGAGTTTAGTTTATAATAAGGCCATGGTTTGTCAAATGGTATGCCAAAGATAAAATCCACCAAGAAATTCCTTGTTAAATCTGATTTTGTCCAATAAATGTGTGTGTGGATGGGAGTAAATACCAAATTATACAACAATCTATGTGGGTGGGAGATGTGAAGCTGGTGCAGTCTCTATTTTTGAGTCCCCACAGGGACCCCCAAGGGTCTCTGAGAACCACTTTAGGACTTTGGATAGAAGCGATCTGCCGCGGTCAACTCCCCAGTTCTCCAGTGTGAAACAAAGGCAGGTTAATTACAATATAAATAAACAGACTGTTAGCCGAGACCAAGGGTCTCTGAGAAACAACTTTAGGACTTTACTACATTTTACTACATTTTTTACTCTTTAAAAATCTTGACAGCAGCCTGTGGGAGGCTAATGACATTTTCACTTCTCATACCTCCATGACCTTTATACTAGAAGTTGGACAATAGTTTATCAAGGCTTTTAATCGTGCAAATCTACACATGGCCACTGAAATCAGTGTTTATTATGGAAACGTGTAAAGTATGCACACCTAAAACACAGCAAAGCGTGGTTTTTGAGTGAAATGTTCAACAACTATTGGATTGATTGAGTTTGGTTCAGACATTCATGTTCCCCTCAGGATAAATTGTAAACTTTAAAAACTTTGGTGATCCTCTGCCTCCTCTAGCGCCACCATCAAGTCAACATTTAGATGTGTGTAATAAATGTAAATGAGCTGTTTTCATATAGCACTTTTCTAGCCTTAACGACTACTCAAAGCACTTTAACATATTACAGGAACCACTCACACACATTCATACACTGTGACCGAGGCTGCCGTACAAGGTGGCACCTGCTCATCAGATAAACATTCACACACATTCAGCACGGAACTGGGATCGAACCACCAACCTTCCTATTGGAAGGCGACCGCTATACCACTTAGCCACAGTCGCCCAAAGTAATACTTTGGTTTATGACTATAAACCTGCAAAACATTCCTATCAGCCTCATGTTAAATTACAGTAAGATAGTGAACGTAACATATAACATTCAAAATGCCATCATGCATGTTAGCATGCTGATGTTAGCATTTAGCTGAAAGCACCACTGTGCCTATGAGAGCCTCATGGAGCTACTAGCATGGCTGTAGACACATCTTGTAAGAAAAGATTATAATTTGTTTTCCCAGGATATGCAAAAAAATTATAATTAAATGGAATGGGAATCTTGTTTTGGAACTTTGTGCACAAGATTAAAAAAGAAACCTTCAGGGGCTCTGTAGAATCTTTAATTTGTTTATGGTAGGCCTAAAAGAAGGTTAAATACAGTGCATTAAAATCTATTAAAATACTATTACACTTAAATATACTGAGTCTCTAAAATAAATAAAGTGTTAGCTTTCATTTGTTGACTGTAAACCTCCCAAGTTGATTAAAAACCAAAACCAAGGACATGACGTCAGTGTTCTGCTATCAAGCCCTGAGTTATACTGTATTCTTTTTGTATTACGTGTCACAGGCAGCAACCTGTTTGATTTCAAACCTGTTTCTGTGTTGATATGCAAACTGTACTTGGTATCAGTTACTGTACAAGGCCACATATGAAGCTCTTCTGTGTTTTCTCTGCAGGCGGAGGGGGTCAGCTCGGGTTCACCCGCTCTGACAGTCGAGCTTCTCATGTTTGTGCTGCCTTTGTTTCTGCACTGGTGTGGGAGGGAAACAGCGACCCCCTGTTCTTCTGCCAGAGTATCAGTGAGAATCAGTCCGGGTGGATCATGAGATCACATCACTGCCTACCGCCTCTTTATTTATCAGATGACAACTCCAGCAAGAGCAAGAGTATATACATATATATATATATATATATATATATATATATATATATATATATATATATATATATATATATATATATATATATATGATAGATAGATAGATAGATAGATATATAGATAGATAGATAGATAGATAGATAGATAGATAGATAGATAGATAGATAGATAGATAATTGTACCCTGTTGAATTACAAGTGATTCATAGTTTCCAACATGAATAAGATCACTGAACTGCATCAATGTTAACCTAATATCAGTTTGGTCATCCTATCCGGTCATGAATTCAGAGCTGTAATTATCACAGTGTAAGTACACCCAAACGGAAACCATATCCTCTGGGTATAATGGAGTCAAAATCCCATTATCCCTCCACAGCCGCCCTCTCCTCACCCTCCTCTATTGTGCTTGATATGTAAATCTGGTGCAATAACATAACCTGATCTCCATATGCTTCTGTCATCCTTATGATCCAAGAGACATCCGAGGTGACGAGACAGACAATCTGGTTATACCAAAAATAATTATGGAGTTGTATACTTGTATGAGGACAGGCCATGCTAATCAGTTGATTATGAATGATTGAACAGGTTGAAAATCATTGTGGTAGACTTTGAATGAGACTATGCAATACTGGGCCTGTAAGTCACTTATGAAATAATAAATAAATAATAATTATTGCCAGTGTCAACATCTACACACTAGTATCACCTAGAGATTGCAGAATGGAAACCTTGGAAGTTACCAGGACTAGACACGCTGAATTATTTTGGGACTAAATATTTGGTCACACCAATGTTTCCACCTAGTGGACAGACTAAGAGGTACAAATACAGCCTGTTGTGGTTTAAATAATATTTTATACATAAATGTAGATATTTTAAGAACCAAACCCTCCCTGATCCATTAGAAGAATGAATAATTTTTTTGTCTAAGTCATTGAAACGGGTTAAGGATAAAAAAAGTTAACTTAAGTTGAGATAGTCCCTTCTATTTATTTTTATTTATTTTCTCTATTTTTATTTTATTTTATTCTTATGTCGATTTGTTATGTATAAGCTTCTAGGTTTGTTTATATGCTCAACCCGAGGCAAAAGCTCTATTTTTGAAGTGGATTTATATATATATGCCTTGTTTGTTTGTATATTTGTATTGTGAATGAATTAAAAATTAAAACAAATAAAAATTGTGGTTTGACTTACACTAGTTTATATGATGGAAGCTGCTTTGTTGTAGACTTTAGGGATTTATGGGTGTTATTGACACTTCTCCCAAATGTGACCAGTTACATTTGTATGCCTTTTCATTTTGAAATTTGAATTATATTTATAGTAAACCTAGAAATTATTATGATTATGATATAATAAATGCTGTTTGCATTTACTTTTTATACTTCATTTTTGGTTGAGCTAGCAATCGTAGCTCAACGTCCAGGTCCAGCTTTTTTTATGGAGCTTTCAACCATCTCGCGTCTTCAATTTAAGCTTATTATGTGAAACTATATCCAAGGTCATGAATCACACTCAATAATTATAGTTGTTTACTTTCTGGTGCTCATAACTTTATCTGCCCTAAGCATGTGTTGTCCACTACATTGATTTTACAGCTTTAGTTTAGTTAGTTAGGCATACTAGTTACTTTGCCTATTAAGATATTTAATACAAAATATAATTAACAAATGCATGTATTATGAATCTACCCTGCAGTATATACAATGGTTAAATAGCTCCACCTTTGCTAGATGCAACATTAAGGCAAACTAACATATTGCAATAATTATTAAAATCCAATAATATAATACAGTACTTTTACTTTTGTTATAGGCCTATATTTTGATGCTAGTAAATTTGTACTTTTATTTCAGTAAAATTTTAAATGCAGGATTTTAACTTGTAACAAAGTATCTCTACACTGTGGTATTGCTACTTTAATTTAAGTAAAAGATCTAAAGTTGTGTTTTGTCCAACTACATCGCCTGAACCGTGAACTCAGCAGGACGCATGCGCAGTACGCATAGTCACCGACTAGCTATTAGTTGCTAGCAGCACCCTTTTGCCAACCTCTTTGCTTTTACTGTGCGTAGATGTAGATGTATACGTTACGTTTCTCTCGTAAAACACGGTTTGTAATGGGTAAAACAGAGACGGTTCAACGTTAGACGGTTTAGTAATAGAGAATCTTTGGTAAAAACTCAATGTTGTAAGAGCAACAACCTCCTGTTTTTGCATGTTTTATTAAATTGATGAAGCCTCAGTGCTGCTTTTAGTTTGTAAATGTAGCTTATAACTAACGAGCTTAACACCTTAACGTGTCTGACCGGAAGTACGAAATATATCTTGTTAATATCTGATCCAATGCTAAGTTGACTATATATGAGTTTTATTTGAAGACATGTTCCAACCTCTGATCTCTAGAGGGCAGTGTTGTATATAGGCTATATTTTTTGGAGCAGTGCTTTTGATTTTGAAGTAAACAAGTCAATAGTAAACTAAACAAGTTGTCTCTGAAATAGAATTTTCAGTTGGCAGGTATAGGCCTACAGCTCAAATTGGGATACTTCTCTTAAAAAGTCTAGTTTTCCTGAAACCTCAGCAGCCTTTTTGTTTCTGTTTCCACTTTACCTCCAAGCTCTCTGAGCTCACATCAGACATCTTAAATGTCAGCTGCGATGATACAAAAATTGGGCTTTGAGCCTAAAAATTCACTATACTGACGGTATTCCTCAAGTAGAATTTGTTGCGCTTGACAACACTGAAATGTCACTGTCAAAACAAAGAAAATGGCAAGCCATGATATTATCGCCAGAGTTAGCTGATGAATCACATGAAGTCTTATTTATGTTCATGTCTTTTTCCTTTTGTTTCATATCTCCTGTAGAATAAAGAGCAGGAGAAGAACACAAAGCAAAGCCAAAACCCCAATTACTGCCAGTAAAATGAAGCCATATGGGTTTTCTCTCATTTTTACATCTAGGCCAAAAAAAAACATTTATTTTTTGTTTCAAGGAGGTTCAAGGGGTAACTCAGTCCTCAGACTCTGAAGAACAACAGGCTTAACATCTATACAATCAACTTCATAACACACACAGTGCATGTATACGTGTTTAATAAATAACAACAACAACATTTCAACAAACGGTTTGCTTATGTCAGACCTGGGTCAAATTGTATTTCCAAAATGTGTGGGTTGTGTCAGCTACTTAGTGAGTGGGGTGTGCTATTGGAATACATAATGGGTGGCAGAATAATACTATAATCAACATGATTGAGTTGCGGTGCTAAAACTCTGTCACTAACTTAGCTGCTGTTTAAGGTTTAAGACCCATGTAAAAGGGGTTCAGGGACCATCGGGGACCCCTGAGACTCCAACAACATAAAGAACAGGTTCATTTCAGTGTGTAATATCACTGATTTGAGTTTAGTTTATAATAAGGCCATGGTTTGTCAAATGGTATGCCAAAGATAAAATCCACCAAGAAATTCCCTTGTTAAATCTGATTTTGTCCAATAAATGTGTGTGTGGATGGGAGTAAATACCAAATTATACAACAATCTATGTGGGTGGGAGATGTGAAGCTGGTGCAGTCTCTATTTTTGAGTCCCCACAGGGACCCCCAAGGGTCTCTGAGAACCACTTTAGGACTTTGGATAGAAGCGATCTGCACGGTCAACTCCCCCAGTTCTCCAGTGTGAAACAAAGGCAGGTTAATTACAATATAAATAAACAGACTGTTAGCCGAGACCAAGGGTCTCTGAGAAACACTTTAGGACTTTACTACATTTTACTACATTTTTTACTCTTTAAAAATCTTGACAGCAGCCTGTGGGAGGCTAATGACATTTTCACTTCTCATACCTCCATGACCTTTATACTAGAAGTTGGACAATAGTTTATCAAGGCTTTTAATCGTGCAAATCTACACATGGCCACTGAAATCAGTGTTTATTATGGAAACGTGTAAAGTATGCACACCTAAAACACAGCAAAGCGTGGTTTTTGAGTGAAATGTTCAACAACTATTGGATTGATTGAGTTTGGTTCAGACATTCATGTTCCCCTCAGGATAAATTGTAAACTTTAAAAACTTTGGTGATCCTCTGCCTCCTCTAGCGCCACCATCAAGTCAACATTTAGATGTGTGTAATAAATGTAAATGAGCTGTTTTCATATAGCACTTTTCTAGCCTTAACGACTACTCAAAGCACTTTAACATATTACAGGAACCACTCACACACATTCATACACTGTGACCGAGGCTGCCGTACAAGGTGGCACCTGCTCATCAGATAAACATTCACACACATTCAGCACGGAACTGGGATCGAACCACCAACCTTCCTATTGGAAGGCGACCGCTATACCACTTAGCCACAGTCGCCCAAAGTAATACTTTGGTTTATGACTATAAACCTGCAAAACATTCCTATCAGCCTCATGTTAAATTACAGTAAGATAGTGAACGTAACATATAACATTCAAAATGCCATCATGCATGTTAGCATGCTGATGTTAGCATTTAGCTGAAAGCACCACTGTGCCTATGAGAGCCTCATGGAGCTACTAGCATGGCTGTAGACACATCTTGTAAGAAAAAGATTATAATTTGTTTTCACAGGATATGCAAACAAATTATAATTAAATTGGAATGGGAATCTTGTTTTGGAACTTTGTGCACAAGATTAAAAAAGAAACCTTCAGGGGCTCTGTAGAATCTTTAATTTGTTTATGGTAGGCCTAAAAGAAGGTTAAATACAGTGCATTAAAATCTATTAAAATACTATTACACTTAAATATACTGAGTCTAAAAATAAATAAAGTGTTAGCTTTCATTTGTTGACTGTAAACTCCCCCCCAAGTTGATTAAAAACCAAAACCAAGGACATGACGTCAGTGTTCTGCTATCAAGCCCTGAGTTATACTGTATTCTTTTGTGTTACGTGTCACAGGCAGCAACCTGTTTGATTTCAAACCTGTTTCTGTGTTGATATGCAAACTGTACTTGGTATCAGTTACTGTACAAGGCCACATATGAAGCTCTTCTGTGTTTTCTCTGCAGGCCGGAGGGGGGTCAGCTCGGGTTCACCCGCTCTGACAGTCGAGCTTCTCATGTTTGTGCTGCCTTTGTTTGCTGCACTGGTGTGGGAGGGAAACAGCGACCCCCTGTTCTTCTGCCAGAGTATCAGTGAGAATCAGTCCGGGTGGATCATGAGATCACATCACTGCCTACCGCCTCTTTATTTATCAGATGACAACTCCAGCAAGAGCAAGAGTATATACATATATATATATATATATATATATATATATATATATATATATATATATATATATATATATATATATATATATATAGATAGATAGATTAGATAGATATATAGATAGATAGATAGATAGATAGATAGATAGATAGATAGATAGATTAGATAGATAGATAGATAGATAGATAGATAATTGTACCCTGTTGAATTACAAGTGATTCATAGTTTCCAACATGAATAAGATCACTGAACTGCATCAATGTTAACCTAATATCAGTTTGGTCATCCTATCCGGTCATGAATTCAGAGCTGTAATTATCACAGTGTAAGTACACCCAAACGGAAACCATATCCT
Organism: Perca fluviatilis; assembly: GCF_010015445.1. Lineage (NCBI taxonomy): Eukaryota > Metazoa > Chordata > Actinopteri > Perciformes > Percidae > Perca > Perca fluviatilis. The sequence continues at coordinate 25,752,996 of NC_053115.1, forward strand.
CTGGGTATAATGGAGTCAAAATCCCATTATCCCTCCACAGCCGCCCTCTCCTCACCCTCCTCTATTGTGCTTGATATGTAAATCTGGTGCAATAACATAACCTGATCTCCATATGCTTCTGTCATCCTTATGATCCAAGAGACATCCGAGGTGACGAGACAGACAATCTGGTTATACCAAAAATAATTATGGAGTTGTATACTTGTATGAGGACAGGCCATGCTAATCAGTTGATTATGAATGATTGAACAGGTTGAAAATCATTGTGGTAGACTTTGAATGAGACTATGCAATACTGGGCCTGTAAGTCACTTATGAAATAATAAATAAATAATAATTATTGCCAGTGTCAACATCTACACACTAGTATCACCTAGAGATTGCAGAATGGAAACCTTGGAAGTTACCAGGACTAGACACGCTGAATTATTTTGGGACTAAATATTTGGTCACACCAATGTTTCCACCTAGTGGACAGACTAAGAGGTACAAATACAGCCTGTTGTGGTTTAAATAATATTTTATACATAAATGTAGATATTTTAAGACCAAACCCTCCCTGATCCATTAGAAGAATGAATAATTTTTTTTGTCTAAGTCATTGAAACGGGTTAAGGATAAAAAAAGTTAACTTAAGTTGAGATAGTCCCTTCTATTTATTTTTATTTATTTTCTCTTATTTTATTTTATTTTATTCTTATGTCGATTTGTTATGTATAAGCTTCTAGGTTTGTTTATATGCTCAACCCGAGGCAAAAGCTCTATTTTTGAAGTGGATTTATATATATATGCCTTGTTTGTTTGTATATTTGTATTGTGAATGAATTAAAAATTAAAAACAAATAAAAATTGTGGTTTGACTTACACTAGTTTATATGATGGAAGCTGCTTTGTTGTAGACTTTAGGGATTTATGGGTGTTATTGACACTTCTCCCAAATGTGACCAGTTACATTTGTATGCCTTTTCATTTTGAAATTTGAATTATATTTATAGTAAACCTAGAAATTATTATGATTATGATATAATAAATGCTGTTTGCATTTACTTTTTATACTTTCATTTTTTGGTTGAGCTAGCAATCGTAGCTCAACGTCCAGGTCCACCTTTTTTTTTATGGAGCTTTCAACCATCTCGCGTCTTCAATTTAAGCTTATTATGTGAAACTATATCCAAGGTCATGAATCACACTCAATAATTATAGTTGTTTACTTTCTGCGTTCATAACTTTATCTGCCCTAAGCATGTGTTGTCCACTACATTGATTTTACAGCTTTAGTTTAGTTAGTTAGGCATACTAGTTACTTTGCCTATTAAGATATTTAATACAAAATATAATTAACAAATGCATGTATTATGAATCTACCCTGCAGTATATACAATGGTTAAATAGCTCCACCTTTGCTAGATGCAACATTAAGGCAAACTAACATATTGCAATAATTATTAAAATCCAATAATATAATACAGTACTTTTACTTTTGTTATAGGCCTATATTTTGATGCTAGTAAATTTGTACTTTTATTTCAGTAAAATTTTAAATGCAGGATTTTAACTTGTAACAAAGTATCTTACACTGTGGTATTGCTACTTTAATTTAAGTAAAAGATCTAAAGTTGTGTTTTGTCCAACTACATCGCCTGAACCGTGAACTCAGCAGGACGCATGCGCAGTACGCATAGTCACCGACTAGCTATTAGTTGCTAGCAGCACCCTTTTGCCAACCTCTTTGCTTTTACTGTGCGTAGATGTAGATGTATACGTTACGTTTCTCTCGTAAAACACGGTTTGTAATGGTAAAAACAGAGACGGTTCAACGTTAGACGGTTTAGTAATAGAGAATCTTTGGTAAAAACTCAATGTTGTAAGAGCAACAACCTCATGTTTTTGCATGTTTTATTAAATTGATGAAGCCTCAGTGCTGCTTTTAGTTTGTAAATGTAGCTTATAACTAACGAGCTTAACACCTTAACGTGTCTGACCGGAAGTACGAAATATATCTTGTTAATATCTGATCCAATGCTAAGTTGACTATATATGAGTTTTATTTGAAGACATGTTCCAACCTCTGATCTCTAGAGGGCAGTGTTGTATATAGGCTATATTTTTTGGAGCAGTGCTTTTGATTTTGAAGTAAACAAGTCAATAGTAAACTAAACAAGTTGTCTCTGAAATAGAATTTTCAGTTGGCAGGTATAGGCCTACAGCTCAAATTGGGATACTTCTCTTAAAAGTCTAGTTTTCCTGAAACCTCAGCAGCCTTTTTGTTTCTGTTTCCACTTTACCTCCAAGCTCTCTGAGCTCACATCAGACATCTTAAATGTCAGCTGTGATGATACAAAAATTGGGCTTTGAGCCTAAAAAATTCACTATACTGACGGTATTCCTCAAGTAGAATTTGTTGTGCGCTGACAACACTGAAATGTCACTGTCAAAACAAAGAAAATGGCAAGCCATGATATTATCAGCCAGAGTTAGCTGATGAATCACATGAAGTCTTATTTATGTTCATGTCTTTTTCCTTTTGTTTCATATCTCCTGTAGAATAAAGAGCAGGAGAAGAACACAAAGCAAAGCCAAAACCCCAAATTACTGCCAGTAAAATGAAGCCATATGGGTTTTCTTTTCATTTTTACATCTAGGCCAAAAAAAAACATTTATTTTTTGTTTCAAGGAGGTTCAAGGGGTAACTCAGTCCTCAGACTCTGAAGAACAACAGGCTTAACATCTATACAATCAACTTCATAACACACACAGTGCATGTATACGTGTTTAATAAATAACAACAACAACATTTCAACAAACGGTTTGCTTATGTCAGACCTGGGTCAAATTGTATTTCCAAAATGTGTGGGTTGTGTCAGTCTACTTAGTGAGTGGGGTGTGCTATTGGAATACATAATGGGTGGCAGAATAATACTATAATCAACATGATTGAGTTGCGGTGCTAAAACTCTGTCACTAACTTAGCTGCTGTTTAAGGTTTAAGACCCATGTAAAATCATGTAGTTTCTTAAACACCACTGCTGTGTCTTCACAAGTTTGACATGCGCCTTTGGTTTAAACTTCTTTTATATGGTCTGTGGTTTAAACCCAGTTCCTGTGTCTTGCAGTGGTCAACTAACTGCCACTAGAGGTCATCGTATCTGAGGTTTGAATAACATCTGCTGCAGAGGTTGAAAGGAGGTTAAAGGTCATGTGGAACTAGACTGATATGATGAAATGATTGAGTGCTTTACACACATGGTAGAAGTTAGACTTTAGGGCAGAATGCATTTTCTGCCAGGAATCTTGCTTAGGCAACTACTGGTTTAAGTTTAGGAAAAGATCATGGTTGGGTTAAACTAGACCCTTTCTAGCAAAAAAAAAAAAACTCAGATGCTAACTTCTCCCATTTACATTGTTTACCTCTGTAGCTAGCTGTCGGAACAATGATTGACAATAATTGGTGACGCCTTTGTTCTGAGTGGACTCCCGGAATTCATCTCTGGTTCATAAAGGGAACATCTTTTTTAGCACCACAGACAACAACAATAAGGATACGCATTCACCAAACAGAAGACATTTACCTCAATGGAAAGGACTTGCTAGCCAGGAGAGGTTTATCTTTCTAGCATTGCGATAGCTAGCACCTTGTTGGAGTGCATAAAAGACAAGCAAGGGGCCTGCACTGTGATATAAATCACCATGCTGGGTCAGCACAGTGTAAAAGGGATGGTCAAGCTGAAGCTGCTCAGGATATCTGCATGGACAAGAAAGGATCTGCCATTTATTCGCATGATATAAATTATACTGTTTAAATGGAAGGGAAGTAGGAAAGGATTTGGAGAAGATCTAGATACTACGCTGAGGGAAGGATTTGCATCAACTCTGGGGTTTGGGTATTTGAATGGAATGGAAACTGGGCACTGTAAATAGTTTGCACTGTGAAACTTTTACAATCCAGTAGTTGGCTGTAAGGCTTCTTATATGTTTGACAACCTCCATAAAACTCAACAGAAAAAATAAAGTTCTACAAGTGACCTGTGGAGGGCAGCAATAAGCCTTTCCTGCATCTAGTCTGCCGCAAATTTAATCCGAAAAAGAACGCCCTGCGTAGCATTCAAGCATTCAAGCACTAGGATTGGCTAGTTGGCAAAGGGCTATCCAACCCTAACAACTGTGAACCTGGGCCTGTATTTATCAAACTGCTAAAAGTGAAAGTTTGGGAGTGAAATATAAAGTAAAACTCTATGAGTGTGAGGCAAACTGTAGCTGAAATTTAAGAGATCTCTGGTTGTCTCTAAAGAGTAAATAAATGACTGCAGCACAGAACAAAGGTGAATGCACAAATTTTGAGGTGTGTTTTATAGTTGTACAAAATGTAATTTGTCTTCATGGTGAAAAGAAATTGATATCTATAGTGACATATATAATTCAGAACAGGATAGAACATTTGATAGGATGTAACAACAGTTTGTTTAGATTTTTTGCAAACAAGAATTATAAAGCTGGCTTTAATTTAGTTGGGATCATGCATGCATCTTCAATGTGCAACTAAATTCTTCTTATTATATATACCAGCATCAGATGTTCTTTCCTAGCCTGACAAGCCAGACTCACATCAAGATGTTGATGACAGTGGCTGCAAATTACATTTGCTGCTGCTAGGGTGCATCTAGATTTCTAGGCTAATTCTTTCCTGCTCCAGTTTGATTTTCTTTATTGTTTAATTTGTAAACAATTTATTTCACATGGTACTGGAGATAGGATTTCACACAATCGCTTCTAAACTTTACTCTTATACTTATCTGTAAACTGGAGTAAGTCGCTAAATAAACATCTTATTCTTCACAGAAGAATTCTTCTCAGTGAAGAATTCTAATTCCCCTAAATTAACTTTTAGGGCTTTCTGTCAGATCTAAGATGGACAGTTTTGTTTTTTGTTTATTTTGTATATATACATCATCTTTTTTATTCCATGCATTCTTCTTTCTTATCAAAACCTAGTGCCTACATTACCCACAATGTAACACTGATGCATCCTCGAGCCGCTAACCTCAAGCAGAGATGAGGGGCTAGCTACAGAGATCTGGTAAGCTCACTTCTTTGTAACTCTACAGCACAGCCCCATATTCTTCAAACTGGTAGTCTTCAGCCCCAACTGACTCAAGTGACCTCACTTGAGGCAATTTATTAGCTTCCCCTGGGAACACAAAAGGCTTTATACAACTTTTTCCACATATTGCAGTAGTACGTGGAAACAGAGTGATGTGTTTAATCGAGTTCCCCTTTAAGTGTAATTCTTAGAAGTTTGATAAATACGGTTCCTGTGTGTTTTAGACCTCTGCAAGCTGAACCTGTCATAAACCGCAGTTAGGACAATCAGATGCTAAGTGACACAGCAACAACAGCTTAATGTTTGGTACTACTAAACAGGTAAAAACAACAGCTACAAACAGATACTATTTGACCCAGGTCTGGTGTATGTACAGTACATGCAGTCCTGAAACTTTGACATATAATAATTGACCAATAATTTACTTTGTGCAGAGGGTGAAAAGACTGGTGATGAGTATGTCTGTGTTTGTACTGTGTGTATGTGGGTGTGTGTGTGTGTGTGTGTCTTCACTGCCGCCATGACTTGCGGCTAAGCACACACACACAGGCCACGTTAATGCGTATGAGCCGCCACGCCACCAGTTTCTTAAACGAAGTCAGCGCTCGTACAAAAGTGTGTGAGTTGGTGCAGTAGGAGTTCCAGTGTCTGGCATCAATTCCCAAACAGCCAGAGCTGCCTGAGCGGGCGCTGTGACACGTCGTCTCAAAGAAGTACTGCTTCTTGTTGACATTGTTGATATTCACGTCTGGCAGCACTGTCACCTCGTTGCCTGAGATGTCCGTGGCTTTGGTCTTGTTGCCCACCCAGACGCTGATGCTCTCACACACAGAGTAAACTCCACGGTGCTGAGGCTGCCCAGCGCGCCTGCGGGCCCTTTTGCCGGCACCCTGTGACTCTGTCAGCTCTGCATCAGGTGGCTGAGCGCTGAAGAGCACCCTGGGTGAGTGGTAGCGGCGCTTGGTGAAGAGTTTGGGGTCCACCATGGGGATGGAGTTGGAGTTGTTGCCTGGACACTGCTGCTGTGCTGCTCCTCTGATGGCGGCCACAGCCTGGGCACTGAAGAGGAGGAACAGGACCAGCATCGACGACCTCATGGGCACACAACCTGAGGGTGTCAACAAGCACAGAAAACACTCCTCTTATTTCTCACACAGTGCTTTAAAGGAATACTCTTACGTTCTGGGCAATTATTTTCCTACTTACCAAGACAAAAGATAATGTCTTTAATCCAATGTGTGGATACTCCCCATTTTTCCTTCACAGTTTCAAGGCAAAACATGTTGAACAGAGTGACCTAATATAAGAGCAGATCCTTTTTAAAGTGGAAAACACACCTTGCCTAATACTGAGGGTTTAATACTTAATGCACATTGGCTTAGCAGTAAGTACAGTAGTTTACAGGAGATTTACAGGAAGTTCTTGGTCAGCCAGACAGACTTATTGAACTGCAGGCTAAGACCTTCAACTTTTGTTTTTAATCGATTGTTTTATTTTATGGATGTTTATTTATTATTATTCTGTGTTCAGCATCATTTCCATTATTTTAAAGATGAATACATTGAAGCTTGAATATCAGTTTGGTAGAAGTTTGCTTTCGAAGACTGAACGCAAGAGTTTTTATGTACAGACATGAAAAAGGAATCAAATGATTTGTCTCTGGGTAAGCAGGAAGAATATAGTATAATTCTCCAGAAACAGAACTGAATTCCCTTTGTGGAACAGTGAAGAATATTATATAACCTATTATAAATATTACGTAGGGGTTGGAATCACCAGAGGCCTCACAATACGATATCATCACGACACTTATGTCACGATCCAATATTTTTGCGATTTTAAACATATTGCAATATTCTGCGATATATTGCAATTTATTACCTTTGTTCCAACTGCAAATTTTTCCTAATTTCAAATTATGTACCCAAAAGGAAACTTTGTCAACATCTGTTTTATCTAAAAAGATACATTACATTTCTCTGTTTGTTCATCTCACTTCAATTTTATTGCTGCAAAATGGGATTGTCGAGCAGACAAACTGACCAACACATATATAATAATGGATCGATACTTGGAGTCTGTGTATTGATACATTACTGCCATGGAAAATATCACGATACTATGCTGTATCGATTTTTTCCCCCACCCCTAATATTCTATACAAAATACATCTTGTATATGAAAGTTATCCATGAAAGTGTGTCACATTACCCACAGGGATCTTAGAGACACTGTTTTGACATCCCATCATCGTGTCTCTTTTCATCACACTGACTCCACACCACAACATCGACAGGCTGTGTGCTACAGTTAACACAGTACAGCAGGCGTGTTAACACCTGCGATGGCTCTGCTAGCAGGCTCTGTCAGGTAGGTTTATTATATGCTATGTTTGCCTCAGGTGTCAGGGTGAGTGCTTGTGGATTGAAATTGTTGGCACAACAAATCAAAAGAAAAATCATAGCTTGTACAAAAGTGTATCATGTGAGCTATGATTACACCAATAAATGCTTGTGAGGTCTGTCCAAGTCAGGTTAGTGTCTCTCCTCACAGTTCTGCTCTCTCTTACTGTGTGGTGCAACATTCGGACATGAAATAAATAATTACTGCATAAATTACAATCTTTTAGATTGTGCGCCAATTTGGATTGCTGTAGGACAAGTAGGAAGGTTGCTTTACAACATGAAGCAGGAAACTTTTGGAGTCGAGCACAAGAAAAAAAAAACTTTAAAGGAGCATAGCAACTCCCCAGTGGCTACATATATTTGCAAAAGGAAGTAAAAGACAAAATCACTGGTGAGAAAAAGGATAAATATCAGTCCATGGTCTCTTTTTTATGTCTAATTACACCAAGTTACCACAATTAATTGGCAATTAGATTTTTTTTTTTTGGAGTGTGTATTTGCAGCCCCGGTACAAATAGCCTTGGCCACACAGCTGAGCTATTCACACCCTGTGACGTAACAACAAAAACACGTTGCTCGCGTGCACCGCAGAAACTGGCAAAGTTTTGTCTCTAAAGTTTATAACAATTGAATTTCTAGCGGAAAATGGATACTACAGTTGCGCTTTCTGTCTTCAGTGAAAGCATACAACCGTTAGTTTGTTAGGTAGTACCATAGTAGCCTACCTATTTTTTGTATACAGTATGGTTACCTAGCAACCCGAGGCTTGAAGACACCAAGTGGTAAACAGTTGTACAATATTCTGTATGAACTGGTGAGTGGTTAGAACACTGAGCTTTGGTCAGGAGTTCGATTCCCCAGTGAGGTGATCTTGTTTTTTTCATTTTGGATTGGATAATTTGCATGCAATTGCGCAAGTCAGGGCCCGCGAACGGAATTTTTTTTTTGCAGGGTGGTAGGGGAAGACTCATGAATATGCCTGCTCTGGTTGGGTTGGTTATGTTTAGGCAGAGCATACATTGATATTTTTACCAGATATTAATAGAACACATTGCTGTGTGCACCGTCGGGGTACGAATAGCATTCATTTCTAATTTCACCAGGGTATGAATAGCATTAATTTTTAATTTCACCAGGATACGAATAGCATTCATTTCTAATTGTACCAGGGGTGCAAATAGGCTTCACCCTTTTTTTTTAAGACACCAAAGAAAACCCCATCTTGTGATTTGGTATCAAAAACCTTTGACTATCAGAGATTTCTGCAGGAATTGTATTATCTAGCCCATCCATCAGTCTCTGTACCTTTTCAGTGTCTCCACGTGAACTGTAGCACCTAGCGGCTCCTAGAGGACGTGATTAGAGCTCACTGTGTTCTGGGCTCCTGCCATCAGTCCCGGCTGTGGCCCCCATCCAGCACACCTCTGCCCTCCTCTGCCTCCACTCTGTATCCCTGTTGAGAGACAAGAGGAGAAAGTATCTCACCAAGCTCATAAACTCACTGTAAACACATTCTTTGAAACACTGATACTGGGAAGAGAAAGTTAAAATGTTATCCCCACTCACCAGGTTCCTCATGTAATTAACATACTGAAATCAAGATGAAGAACTGCAGAATGTAAGTTATCTAACATGTAGGGTAGTTTAATATTAATGCTGTAAATTCTGTCACCATTCCTTAGTGTGAGTGTTGACAGGTGTTTTAAGACTTAAGCTATATAGCAAGACATTTAAAGTTGAATATTTTGTAGGAACCAGATCTTTTAGGTATTTTGTGTATGAAGACACATACACACGCCAGTGGAGTTGTCCACACTACATAACATTTTCTTAAATCTTTATAACGCTGTTCATTGTCTGTTTTGTCTCTCTCTGTTAAATGATTCCATTAAACTTGATTTCCTACATCCAAAGTGCCATGATTCATTTTTGTGCAGTGAAGAAGCACAGACACCATTCGGGGAAGATAATCTGTCACAGTAAACCAGAAGCCTGAAATTTTTGCTTCATCTTTATGTCACTGTGCTCAAGTGTGCTTAAGTTAAGTGTCAGCAGACTATGTGTTACTTTGTGTAAATCCCCTGACATCCACAGAAACCAAAGCTAAGAAATAACCCCTGAAAACATCGTGCCTTACAGAACTCAATTATACTCATATATTCTTTGAATTCAGGATATATTTGCAAGTAGTAGTTTCCAACATGGCAGAGGAGAGTAGAAACCTGAGTATGTTATGCTCATTCGGAATGTAAGCCATATATAAACAGAAGTAAATGGGCTGTAAATCTAAATGACACCAGTGTACTCCTGTAAAGAATTTATGCCAGCACAGGAAGTCTTCTCGCTTTACGGGACATCAACAACCGTGGTCTCGCTGGCTGTTATGGGATTTAAACCTGTAACCTTTCAATCGCAGGACGGGCTGTTTAACGAGCGGGACAACCTGTTTTTGTGACTGTGTATGTTCTCTTATCCTGTAATGAAATCTAACTGTAACTCCTTTTCATCTTTTCTTCAGAATGCAAAGCAATTAAATGCTGGACTACCAAACTGTTGTTGTTGGTGTAAAACATGTGACGCTACTAACAAGATACCTTTTCCAGCTGTGTATTCCAGGTTTATTTGTCACCACTGACACTACTGAAGTAGCTTTAAAGAACATAAATGAAAGAACTGCCTCCAAAAAAAAGCCTCCATGCATACAATACATGTATTTGTAGACAGCTATTTAAGTATACGTACAATATAATTATATACTACGTTGATACTACTCCACCAAGGAGGTTATGTTTTTGGTTCGGTTTGTCGTTTTGTTGGTTTGTTTGATTGTTTGCTTGTCTGTCAGCAGGATTACGGAAAAAAACAACTGGCCCGATTTTCTTGAAACATGGTGGAATGGTGTAATTTTATAGCCACTGAAGTTCATTCTTGGCCTTGGAAATAGTTTTGACAACACAATACTGACTCAAGGTTGACTTAATGGCTTTTTCAGTATCCATCAGTGGATGGAGTTTTCTTAGTAGTCATGGTGATGGTTTTGTTAACATGCGAGATTAATGGCACTTTTAGGCCATCTCTTTCTGGAGGATATGTCCTAAAAGTGAGCTGAGCTCGAATGACAACAGACCCATCTACATGACAACTGAGGAAAATCAATGTGCAAAAAGAAAACGTGCATGTGCAAAAAACGAAAACAAAGGAGAAATAGGCTATACCCATTACCTTTTATAATAAGTCTCACCAGCCAGGAGTAACAATCAAATTAGTTCATATAGGGAAAGAAATCACAACATTTTCTCCCACATATTTTCTTTTTTTTTTTTAGAGTATTCGCCTCAGTCCACAACATTAATGGACATTTTGGGAATTGCCTTCCTCAGCACACACGTGTCAGGCTATAAAACATCTGTGTCTGTAGGTGTTGCTATGAATAATAATAATAATTTAAAAAAACTGAGTGCTCACCTAATCTTTTGCACACAGAAGTAAACAGGGTTGAAAGGTTCAATTACAGTCTTTCTAACTGTTAGAGTGGACAGGAATGGACAACAAGTGTGATATTCGTGAAAGACAGTACCTGAGATTTTGTGTAAATCGCAGCCAAAAATGATTCAGTGAATGTCGGCAATATCATACAGTGACTTATATAATGCGTATATTTATGTGATCTTAACTCTGTAGTTCATCATAGTTCAGTAACTTTAGGCTACTTGACCTGCTAGTTAATACCAGCAACTGAGCCACAAAAACACATATGAGATTTACTATGAAATAAGAGAATATGTCATAGATCAACCGTACTACAGTAGAGAAATACAGAAGTACAAACTCATTCATGTATAACTAAAGCTAATATCTCTGAAAAGGTGTGAAGATATGAATATGTGTGCTTTATGTTATTATTTTGAAGCTGAATCATTATTATTTTATAATATCATGCAAAAGAGCAATCATGTTAATAGAAAACAAATGTCTCAGTTATTTTGAGGATCAGATTTTGTCCCTCAACACACAGCTGTAACAGCTACTCAGTGGTTAAGAAACATGCAGTCAGCAGTCTCGTATATGGTGAGAGGAGAATGGCAACATTCATTCAAGCTACTAGGTGGGCTACAAATATGCACATAACGTCGCTGTACAACATTAGTGTGCACTGGGGCATCCCACATCACACTACTCATTGAGCCTTGAAGCAGATGAGCTTCAGCAGCACACGGCCACCTGAGTGGAAAAATGTTGCTTGGTCAGATAAAGGTGATTCTGCAGCAGTGAAGGAGGTGGCACGCCTTACAGTAGGTGCCTCTGAGTAGTAGTAGTAGTAGTTTTGGTTTGAATTTAACTTCCTGACAACGCTTGTCACTTCCCAGACCTAACCCAATAAAACACCATTGGGTCGGGAGGATGTTAAACAGATTGTTTGCAGCACAATGTGCCAATGATAACACTGCAGGACATGCTCTTGAATCAGAATGAACAAGATCCTTGTGGAAGATTTCCAGGACCTGGCTGTTCCTGGGCAATGCTCTTCACTTTCATTTGGGACAGATGCTAGAAGTACAGCAAAAAGCATTGTTATGTATTTCATGCTGCTACAGTAACACTGCTACAGGACACCTTATACCCACCACCTAATTCTATTCCTTCAAGTGCAATTTTTCTATTTTATTAGCAACATCCACAACCTGCATCCTCACTTTATTTGTGATTGTGTCTCAATACACTGTGTAGGTATACATTTATGTAGAGTGTAGGCAATGATAGAGCTTTTTTATATTTAATATTGTCATGCTTCATATAGTATACAATTAATGTGAAATAGTATTCTAGTTTTTTTTGTTACTAATTTGTACTGTGTGTCTGTTCTCATACTTGAGGACGAGGATCCTGTGATATGGTTAAAAGCTCCAGAACAGCTACTAAATAGATTTTGAGGTGAGATTGTTATAAAGTGATTCACCTTCAGATTCTGAGTCAATGTTGGATCAGCAGTGGTGGAAGGAGTATCGGATCCTTTAATACCACACTGTAAAAATACTTCACTACAAGTAAAAGTCCTGCATTCAAAACCAAAAATGTACTTAAAGCTGTAATCTTGAAGATTTTCATTTAAATAAATGTCTGTCACTATCGCTGAAGGAGGCACACAATTGGGATTGAGCCTGTGGCCCACTGATGTATTGAAGTATTGCAATATTTATATATTTGCAGTAGCTACATTATGAACTGGGGGTCTCTGGTGACATTCCTGGAAAAAATGCTGTATTACAGTTTTTCTCCATTGTAAACACAAAAAAGAAGAAGCTCATGTATCAACAAGACTCCAAACTATAGAAATAAAATGGATAGAAAGGCAATTCCCATTTAAATCGACACAGAATGGTCAGAGCGGCAGCCATTTTTATGTATACATGGCATCAGACTAACTTTAGTTATTAGTGAGAACTCAGGATGAAGAAATCCAGATCTCAAAAACCAAAGTAGAAATAAGTAAAACTGATGGTCACATACACCTATAGCATTGTGACATTATCCAGGAAAATGTTAAGGATTGCATAAAAGAAAACGATCAAAATGCCAGTACACACTTCACAACTTTACATTGAACGCACCATTTTCTAGCTAGGCGGGTTTGTAAATTGTCCCTGCCCTGTTTACTTATTTACAAGCTGCCTGAGTGACTACTAATGTAACATTTTATAGTCCACCTGCCAACAGCCATCATGTCGCTATATGAGATTATATTCGTGTTCGTGCTGCTTTCAAGGTCTCCATTCTCAGCCGTCGGTCACCTGTCAGTCACTGCAGGCCGGGGATACAAACTTTGGAACTCGCTAGCTAACGTTAATAATTACCCAAAGGGTTAATCAACGCTGAGACGCGGAGAATCACCGCTTCGTTTTATCAAGCTAAGTAACTACTTAACTTTTTGCTTGTGATGTTAACATGCTTATCGTGACTTGGTGTTTTGGCTTTGTTCAGTTTGTGTTTGTGCTTGGAAATTAAACTATAGGGACTCACAGGCTGCTGACTGTTTTGGTGTTTGCTGGCTGCTAATATCTGCTATGTTATAACGTTAGACAGTTGCATGCAGCATTTGCGTGAATTGTGAATCAATTCTTGTTGTTTCTGAGCTTAAATCTCGTTTGGTTGTTGGTCACAACAATTTTAATGCTGAGAGATAAGGATGTATTCGTGTGACGTTAGTGCTGAAATGGTTTTGCATCATATTTCCTCTTTGGTTGTTCAGTTCAGCTTAATATTAGGCTAAATATAAAGGGTATTTAAGTGACAACTTATTTAGTATTCCTCATATCATTATTGTTTGCAGCATAGCTTGTGTGTTGCTCTGCTGCTATGTATCTATGGAATGCCGTTTTATTCAATATTAAATAAATGAATAAATACATGAATAAATAAATATGCCTTTGAAATACATCATTAAATAAATAAATGAGGCAATAAATAATTAAATAAATGTAAATATTCATATACAAATGAATCAGTTAAATAAATAAATGTATATTAAAAGGTTTTACTCTTTATTATTAGTTAGTGTGAGTCTTGAAGCAATTAAATCAATTTCACAGTGTGGCAGCAATTAAACATTTTACCACCTAGGGGCAATATACGGCTGCGAGTTTCCGTTTCGATTTCAAAAGTAATCATGAAGAGGACACGGCGAAGTGTGGCGTGGGACCATTTTGATAAAAAAAAAAAACTACTTAGTTCACTGCAAACACGGAGATGCCATGTATAAGTACAAACGGCCACGACTCAAATGATGTAGCCTACCACTAAACAAAGCGCATCCGACCCTGGTTAATGTCGGTGGCGGCCGCGGTGCACCCTACTCTCACTCTCAATCTAACGTAAACTCGGCGTTAGCACGGAGGAGCTGCGATGCACAACGAGCAGAGAAAATTACCCAAGGGACCTGCAAGTTCATTGAGATGGATATTGGAACCAGCATATCACATTTCGTCACAACGTGCCATCACCAGACTGGTAGAAACTCCCCACGAAGAACGGAATAAGGTTCCCCGGGCTGGCTAAGTTAGCGCGGAGGTACCTGTGCATCCCGGCAACGCGGGTGTTTTCGGCGGCTGGACTGACGGTCACCAGGTAACGGTCGCATCTGACCCCAGATCATGTCAACATGCTTATCTTTCTCAACACAAATCAGTAGACTGGTGCAGAAGTTGTATGTGAGTTAGCCTACTGGTTATTTTTTATTGGGCTTTGTCCGTGCCTTGGATAGTTTTGAGTTACATTTTGACAAAACCTATTAAAAAGTATTATTATGTTTTTGGTTAAGTTATTATTTAACATGATTCTTTTTATTTATTATTTTGGTACAAACGAGGGTCTCTGTTTAAGAACGCCGGCTCGCAGCTGCAGGTTCGGCTGCTTCAGAGCACCGCACCGCAGCGCATATATCTATAATCTATATCTATATCTATAACCTCCAGTTTAACTGCCACAAGTTCTTCTTGTAATTAAGATCTCATCGAGGAAAAACACACTGTATTTTTGTATTTTCATTGCATTTTTAATTTATAAAAAGTTAAATAAATAATGAATTTTAATATAAAAATATTAATGATTAATCGATAGTCAATCGTTAATTCTCCCGATGATCGACTAAGAAAATGTAATCGAATGCCCGTTCCTATCTCTAAGGACTTTAAAGTTGTCTTACATGCTGACGCCCAACTAGTTAAGCAATAGGTCATGTGAGACATGATCATTGCATCAAAGTATAGCCTAGCCGATTCAAAATTTAGATTGTTTCTAATATATCTAAAATTGGACAAGTTAAATTTCATTTTGTTCAGTTTTTTTATGTGCTGCTTGAAGTTCAGTTGTGAGTCCAAGATCACACCTAGGTATTTAAACTCTTGAACTACTTCAAGCGTTTTCTCCCTTACAAAAATATTGGGGTCTGTGTCAGACTTAGACACATTTAGGTGCAAGTGAGAGCTCTCTAACCAGTTGCACACGTTACTCATAACAGCTGTTAGTTGTTTTGCAGCTTGCGTTTTGTCTTTTGTGTGTACATATAGCGCAGCATCATCCGCTGGCAGGTCACTGTTGGTGGACAGCAACTTGCCAGGTCATTTATGTATAGACTAAATAATAGAGGTTCTAAGATTAAACCTTGGGGTACCCTTAGGTTATTCTCACAAGCCATATATGTTATATATAAGATATGATTACATCCATTTCAAGGAGGTCTCAGACAAATTATAATGATTCAACTTGGTTATTAATACCTGGTGGTTGACTGTTTCAAAAGCCTTACTCAGGTCAAGGAACACGGCTCCAACAACCCCACCTGTATCAAGCTTGGATTTTATGTTTTCCAAGAAGAAGCAGACAGCTGTCTCAGTAGAATGGAGTTTTCTGAAGCCAAATTGCAGGTAATTTAACATAAATGGAGTTGTGTTTAAATGGTATGAGTTGTTCTGCAACCAGTTTCTCCGCTATATTTGATATAGAGGGGAGTATACTGATTGGTCTATAGTTGCTAGTCATTGTAGGGTCTCCAGACTTAAGGATTGGTGTAATAATAGAATATTTCCATGAGTCTGGGAAAACACCTAATTTTGTAAGCGGAGCAATGAAAGACTGTTTGTGAGTTTTAAGAAATAATAAGTCAATGCCAAAAGTGTCTTTGGCTCTGGAATTTTTAAGGCCGCAGATGACCTTATCAACTTGTGATTGAGACACTGCATGAATAACAAACATTGGGGCTTCAGTGTTAAGGGGCATTGGAGCTAGTTCTTGTTCTACATGACCTGGGTTTTGCTTCATATTTTTCAAAGAGTCAACAAAATAAACATTAAGAGCTGTTGCAATGTCCCTGGGATCATTGATTACCCTGTCAGGCAGCTGCAACTCTTTAATTTCCCTGCATATGGTACTATTTGATGTCAGCTTTTTAATGTTTGTCCAGATTTCTTTTGTGTTCCCTCTAGCACTGTTTATTATATTAATAAAGTTTGCTTTTGCTCTTGTGTTTTAGTGACCTTATTACATAAAGAGGTAAAGATCTGTCTTTCTAGCCCAGTGTTAGTTTTTAACGAAGTCTTGAAAGCATGATCTTGTTGTTTCATTAATGACCATATGGTGTCACTGAACCAGGGTAAGTGATTCTTTTTGGATGGTTTAATTTACATTTTCTTCTGTCCCATAGTTTCTTGAATAATATCCATAAATACCTTGCAGTTTTCATTGACATCCTCATTTGTGAGATGGGTATCCCAGTTGATGTAGTTCAGGGCAAGTTTAAAATTTTCAATCTCACCCTTTGGTAATCTCAATTTCTCAGATATTTGTCAAGTAAATTATGTTTTGACAGTTTTCTAGAAAAAAGAATTAGGTTGTGGTCGGATAGAACTGTAAGCATATTATATGTTTTAGGACAGCTGAAGACATGAAAGGGGAGAGAGAGGGGGAACGACATGCAGCAAAGGGATGCAGGTCGGAGTCAAACCCAGGTGCCCGCTCTACCAACTGAGCTATCCAGAAGCCCATTCTGGTAGGACATTTGATTAACTGGGATAGATCAAACTTACTAGTTAAAGCTTTCAAGTGTTTACAAGTTGTTTTATCAAACCAGTTGAAGTTAAAATCCCCAATTAAAATAATTTCTTACTTCATGCTGCATTCTTTGAGAACATTCTGAAGCTTATCATAAAAACCATTAGACGCTGATGGTGGCCTGTAGATCCCTACCAGTGTCACTGACATTTGTTCAGAAAGAATGACATTGAGCCCAATGCATTCCAAGTTGTTTATACAGGACCACGTTATTTGCTTATACTTAAGGTGTTCTTTTACATAAAACAAAAGAAAATCCAAGTTAGAGTCTCTTAGTGAATGCTGGATTTGAACACATTTAGATAGAATACTACGTATGCTAATATGACCTCCTAGCAGGCCCTTAGGTTTGCAGTGTGGATCCCAGATGACTTTGGGATGATTAAGAGTTTGGTAGCGCTTTACACGTCATTGCTTTTTAAACACACGGTTCCTATGAAATACTCTACAGTTCAATTAGCCATTTACTAAGTCTGACGTGGTATTATGTTCTTGATCTGACCGTTCAGTTAATTGTGAATTGGGGGTTGGCTAGCTGCTGATCTGAGCTAGGCCATGGGCTCCTCTCTGCTGATGGAGCCTCTGTTAGCATCCCTGAGCTAGTGCTTGGTAGCCCCAGGTTGTTAACGGGCTGCGGGCGTTCCTCCTCTGGCAGGACCGGTGTTGGAGCGCTGGTGGATTGGTTGTCTTCCCGATGCAGATTGCGCCACCGGCGACTGGGGGCACCACTGTTAGTATCGCCCTTGGTAGTGGCTAGCCAACTGCTGTGTCGAGCCCATGCACCCCACAGCTTGAGAGTGTCCGGTGTCAGAGTTCTCACAGACGTTCGGGAGGGGGGGGGGGGCTGATACAGTTGTGTTTGATGGTTTTTGCCCTGACATTTCCCCGGTCCAAGAATGATGAGTACAGAAGGTGTTGACTCCTGTAGGCTAGATAGCATAGGTAGGTGCCGTTCCCGGTGGTTACTCCATGTCTGGACGTGCATACGAGTACACTCGCGCATAAACACAAACCCAGTCCAAAGCTTACTAACCAGAGGCCTGTACTGCGAAGCAAGATCAACATGCCCTGGATTTATTTCAGTTACCCGGCTTCACCTAACCTAACAACCGCGGTCCCACATAAGCTGTGTCCCGACGCTGGTTAACAACTAGTTAAATCAACCCATGGTTTCCCAATCCAGCGGTGTGCGCGTTCACATAAAAGAGGCGGTGTTTGCGCACCACGACCAATCGCAAACATCTACCAGAGCCTCATATTTTAAACAAGAAGAGCAAACTATAATTCTACATAAATATGAAGAACACAAACACGGTTTTACAGGCAAAATGCAGGAAGGAAAGCTGGCAAAAAACGCTGTTTTGCGTAAATCACAACGCTTAGCCTATCAATATCACTTACAGTGGTGGTGTAGTCTACGTGATAGTAAGCTCCAGGATTTCTATATACCAACTTAAAAATGCCCAATGACACGCAACAACATACTTTCCACTATATTTTTGATACATTTGGAATTGTCATCCGTGATTTTTCTTAACATCTATAGGCTGAATAAAGGTATTTTTTTTTACCGTAGATTGGTGCATAAAAGTGTATCGGAATGCAGGAAATGAAGTCGTTGATGATTAAAACTTCCCTGGAGTTTACGGGATGTAAGTTACCTTACATCCCGTTCCCTGTTCAGGTCGCTACTTCAGGCTGTGGCCGACAGTAATGTTACACATTGCGGATAAAATTGTTCATAAAAGTCGTTATATTGTTTTGGGGACAATGACATGGCTGGATGGCTAGCCTGTCTTGTTGTTCAACATACTGTCAAATTGTTTTACTGATTGCCAACTGTACACAATGTTATTGACTTTGGATCTTGCTAGCATAGCGTTAGCTATCCCGTTGCTAAGGGTTGCAAGTCGTATCTAAGGTCCTTCCTATTTCCTGGAAGAGTGAACAACGTTTGCATTGCATAAGAACCTTATAGGATGGGAATGATTGTTCCAGGTATTAGTCAAACCGTCAGGCATAACCGGGAAACAGAGTTATTTGGACAAACTTTAGATTTCGATTGTAAAACAAATTAAAATATAAACTAATGTTTTAAAAATGTTATTTGGCAAGTGACCATAGTATAAGCGGGTTAATGCCCTTCGGGGTGTCCATTGTCAGGTATTAATGGACTTTGGCGACAAACCACAGCCATGGTTCTAAAATAAGCGAAATAAATAAATGAATACAATGTCACTTTGCTCTTATATTGCACTAGAATAACTAATTATTGCACTTGAATGTAATTATGCACTAGAACGTAATTTCGCTACTTATTACCGACAGATATGCATATTTATTGATACTACACAGTAAAATAACTAGTTTCCCTGCGGGAGGGAAGAAGACACTAAATCAATGGTCAATCTATTGACAATCAATCTAATATATGCCGTGCGGGCCAGACCCAACACAAGCTGCGGGAACGGACTGGAGTGGGATTAAAAGAACCGTGCAGGGCTCTAGTGGGTGCCTTTTTTTTATATTCAATTCAATGTTCAATTTGTTCAAATAAAATAACGTTGGCAATTATTTCCTTTTGATTTGTTTTAAATTTTTACAAGCAATTTGTTGTATTTTAGCAGAATACTGAAAGCAGCAGAACTGAGTACACTTCAATATCTGTTTATCGCAAGTAATATTATCATGATATTCAACAACGTTATTGCATATCCCATATTTTCCTCATATCGTGCAGCCCTACTAGCAACAATATACATATTCAATTAATCATATTTTCAGGTTAAAATGCCAAAATAAATTTGGTTCAAGCATCCCAAATTAAAGATGTGCTCCTTTTTTCTTTTTGTATGATAATATCCTTGTGTTTTGGACTGTTGGTTGGACAAAACAAGCTATATAATCCTACATCTTCTTGCGCTCTGGGAAATTGTCAATGAGCATTTTTCTGCTAACTTTTTTTTGATCTTTGTATGTATTTTGTTGTGGACCTACTTTGCAATATGTTGGTCTATTTAAGCTGTCACTGCTCTGCCCGTTCTTTCCCTCAGGTACTGTATGCTGCAGCAGCACTGCTCATGTGCAAACTCTACACTGCTACTACACTATAGCAGTTAAGCTTCATCCCAGCATCCACCTGCATATTCTAGAAGGGGAGGGAGTTTGTTATTGTCACCTTCAATCTATGTTGTGCTGAGCCTGTTGTTCTGAGCTTGGTGTTTGCTTGTCGAGAGTGATTCAATTTGTTTACATTTCTTGTTGCAGGATAGTTTGAGGCTCCCGTAGATGCAGGTAGGCAGCGAAGGCAGACAAACCATTCTTCCCTCGCCAGTGGGAATGAACTCAATCTGTTTTGTGGTCTGTTAGCCCTGAATGGAGAGGCCACCCACAAACACTGGCATACAACTCATTAGCTCTAATGGAGTCAGTTTAATGAGCCCCGTCTGGGATAACTGACAAGCAGCCTGGGGTGGCGTGGCACACAATCCAATCTGCAGACCATGAACAATCTACCTCTCTGAAAAAAATGGCTGTGGCTTCATTCATATGGTAAAAGTCACACAGTCCTTCTAGTAACCTGATCCACCATGGCTGGCCTTTATTCAATGAGGAAGGGAGGTGCAGGTGACTTTATCTGAAAGCCACCAATGGGCTTTGAATGACATGCTGCTCATTACGTTGCTGTGGTCATTCATGCAAAACTGCATAGCTTTGTGCTGAATTTAAGCCCTCAAACTCAGAAGTTTCTGCAATGACAGCCACAGTAAAATGTGGGGATCTTTATGAAATAATGTTAAAGCATTGTGAATCTTCAGATTATTCTGACATCACATGAATGCAGTACAAATGCCCTATCTTGCATTGTTAACAAAAGTGAAAAATAATTTGTGTATCCGCTAGGGATGTGATGACACCCAGCTCAGGAGACAAGACACAAGATTGGGTTCACGGGATCGAGACGAGATTTTAACACTATTTTACATAAAACTACAATGAAGAAATAAGACTGGAAAAGTAGTCCTTTATTCAGTTGAAAGTCCCAAAATGAAAACCGAGCACTGAAAGGTTTTGCCAAAAACTCTGATAACTGGCTTCTTTCCTGTATAACTAACAGTTACACTGTTACTTATTCCATATGTATGGTGGAGAGAGAGACTCCTCACTCAGAGAACCAAGGTTACAGCATAACTATTTTCTGGCAGTAGTTGAGACCAAATGTTTTGTACTTGAATTTGTCATTGTACAGTAGACAGAGATAAATAAGCTTATTTTACTATTGTTTCACATTGATTATGTTCTAAAGCACAAATACATTACCATCAAACACTCAACAGATATTTTTTTTGTGCATTTTATTCATTGCAGGAATAAGCAAGGAAGTAGGCTACATTATATAGAGAGAGAAAAAAAAAAAAAAAAAAAAAAAAAAAAAAAAAAAAAAAAAAAAAAAAAAAAAAAAAAAAAAAAAAAAAAAAAAAAAAAAAAAAAAAAAAAAAAAAAAAAAAAAAAAAAAAAAAAAAAAAAAAAAAAAAAAAAAAAAAAAAAAAAAAAAAAAAAAAAAAAAAAAAAAAAAAAAAAGAGAGAGAGAGAAAATAGTTAAATGTAACGAGTTAATGTTAAATTCACACGCTCTTTTCACATTGTAGGAAAGCACATCGCTATTGCCAGATGAGCAAATTTTCGCTAACCAGTGTATGATGAAGGTGTTGTGAAATGTTTGTTTAAAGCACTTAAATAAGAAATCCATGTTGTTTAGTTTAAAACAGTCTAAAGGAAATGGTAAATTATAGTGTGATTAAAACTCACTATTTACATTTACAGTACTTGATTTACGTTACAATATGTGAAAAGTTACACAACCTTATTTGTTTAATAGTAATTTAGTTTTACTGTGAACCGTCACAGGAAGTGCTTTTATTTTTAAGTAGCCTACACGTAAGTTGTCTGTTGTGTACTCTTGCTAGCTTACTGAGATGAATGTGAGACGCTAGATGCAAAACATGTCCGTCAAGGTTAAGTTGTTCACTTTCTTGTGTGTAAAACTGCAACATATTGAACAGTAAATGTTCACAGTAAAAGACAAGCATTTTTGGCCGTCATTCCACTACAGAAGGCATGTTGGGTGGGTGAAATTAGAAAGCTAACGTTAGCTAACGAGCAGCAGCCAAGTAGGGTTCGGTTCGGCAGAAACCGAACCCCGTCAAAAAGCCCAATATTTGGCCAAATTCGAACCTGAATCCTGGATTCGGTGCATCCCTAGCTATCACTCTGCAAAATTAAAACTCTGTCAACTTTGGATAACGGACGGGGCATCTTCTATGCTAATTTCAAGGGTGCTGCTTTGCACGTGTGTACTGATATTGCGAGACGCTTTTTACCTTGACGAGAAATCTTGTTACGTTTAATCTTTTATTAATTAAACCCATGCTTCACCCTTCCACTAAGTTTCATGAAAATCGGGCCAGTAGTTTTTTCAAAAATCCCGCTGACAGACAGATAAAACAACAAACAAAACAGTGGAGTCTGACAAACCAAACCGAAAACATAACATCCTTGGGGGAGATAACAATTAGGGGTGTGCAAAAACATTGATTCATATTCGAATCGCGATTCAAGCTCTACCGATTCAAAATCGATTAATAGAATTCCAAAAATCGATTCATATAGTTTTTTTTTTTTTGTTACTTTTTAAATATTGAAAAGTAACAGAAAAAAAAGTAACTACCGTAAATCGTTTTTTTATTTAAGTGCTCATATTATGCTCATTTTCAGTTTCATAATTGTATTTAGAGGTTATATCAGAATAGGTTTAAATAGTTTAATTTTCAAAAAACACCATATTTTTTTGTACTACACATTGCTGCAGCACCTCTTTTCACCCTGTGTGTTGAGCTCTTCGTTTTAGCTACAGAGTGAGGCATCTCACTTCTATTCCATCTTTGTTGGGAGTCACACATGTGCAATAGCTAGGAAAGGACTACTAGCCAGTCAGAAGCAGAGTATGAGGGTGATGCAGCTAAGCGAGCATTATAACGTGTTACAACGTGATACAGGTTCGTCACGGAAGTAAAGGCTGGACTACAGTAGAGCTGTTTGGAGCAGTTTGTAAACAGTGTTTTCTGTTGGAGATGGTCCCTTTGGGGTGGACTTTGGGCTTTTTGACTTTGTAAACCTATTACATGCACAAAAAAGATATATAGCACAATAAAGGAAAGGGCCAAAAAGCATAATATGAGCACTTTAAGGTGCGTTTTGGGTTCAGTGCAACTAGTTAGACTCTGTGAGATTGTGTAGATTTTGTACTCCACAATCCTGACCTTAAAGTCATCTAAAGTGATGCAGACTTTATAGTAATGTAATATAGCTTTGTAACAAACACCTGAATTTAAAAAGTTTTTTATTTTTATTTTATTTTAATTACCATAAGGATGAATGGTTTCAAATGGCACTCCCTAACGATAATTTCTGAAAACAACAACTTTCAAATCAGTTTTTCCACTTTGTGACTAAATTGCTGGCCTGTCACAGTATTGCTGCTTGCCACTATAATTAGACTTGAGGTGCTGCTTCAGGTTTCAGCCTCTGTCGTTGTTACAGTATGTCAGTTTCTTGAGTCACTCACATCTTAATTGATGGCTAGGAATCCATTAATTAACCATGCACGCAGCTCTGCTGTGGTGATTTCATAGATGCACAAGGACAGGCAGGAAGACAGGAATGATAGTGCATAAAGATCTCTTAAATTGAAGAGTGTTTCCAGTCAAAGGTAAATAGGGCATCATTTTAATTATAAGGCAATGGTATATTCCTTCCTTTTTTTTTTTTTACGACTGACAGGCACACAGGAAGGAAACGGAAAAAAACTAAAGAAGCAATGTCACCTTCACACCAGAGCTTCAGACTAACGTGACGTTACTACATGTGAGATTTTGCCCAGTGATTATTTTCTTTATAAGTCAAAATTAATAAAGAGCTGACTGTAGAATGGAAACAGTGACATTTTTAAAGCTCAGTTCTTTCTACGGATACAAGCAAAAACCACTATAAAATATTCCAACACGTTAATTTTGTTGCACATAGCAATTTTCTTACTGCGGTTACCTCTCAAATGCTAGTAGACATGCTAACACATGGTATCGCATAGTCTGCTTCAACACATGTGAACATTGCAACACATTTAAGGTTACCTTTTAAGATTTTGAGCCTTTGCATACTTGCCTCAGCTTGTCCTCCAGTTGTAGGGAATTGAAATCTTATTTTGTATTTTGGCAACTAGTCAAAGGAAACATTCTAAAAAGGATAATAGCATGCAATTGAAGCACATAATTTCTATTTTTTTGCCCGATTCCTGTCCTGTTGGATATAGTTGAGTTTTACTTTTATCAGACAACTATGTGGGAAACTTTTTCCAACAAGAAATGACCTTTGGTTGAGAAATGGGGCCTCTGCTGGCAGTCAGTTGTGATTTAATGCAGATGTGTGAAAGTCTGCCTGGCACTGAGACCTACAGACCCCATCAGGTCCAAACTGAGACCAAATTGAGTGCAGCCAAAGAGGAAACTCAGGGAGGGCCAGTTAGTCAGCAAAGGCTCAAAGACGGGTCTTGACTTTTTCATCCAATGCTTTTAGTGATGCAACAGATAGAAACTTCAGCGTTATCACTGAGTACATACTTTGATTGCAACATCTAGATGACAATAGAAGCATATTGTTTGTTTCCTGCGATAGGATACACAATCTGCAGAAATTATAATGTAGATTTGTGATTTAGCCTTTATAAGCTGAGTAGTTTCCACAAGAGGTCTTACTTCCTGTTGACCACAGACTATACAGCAGATCACACGCAGCTAAATCTATTGAACTTCATGATGTCAAAGATAAGTAAAAACAGCTCGAGAAATAATGTCTCAGACATAAAGTGCACAACATCTTTCTTAGTATTGCTCAAATCAATATGACATAGTATTGCAATATTTTCCATGGCAATACTGCATCAATACACAGATGCCAAATACCAATCTTTATTATATAAATTGCACATGAGAATTTAACTTTTTGACAATGCTTGACAATCGCATATACAATTAAATGAGATGAACAAACAGAGAAATGTACATTATTTTTTAGATAAAATAGATGTTGACAAAGTGGCTATTGATTGGGCTGATAATATTCGAAACGGGTGGAAAATGGGGTGGGGGGGGAATGAGAGATAAATGGCAGATTTAACAATGACAGTTTCATTACTCACTGATGGCTGTTTGGTCTCACTGTGCTGAGGAAACACAGCTGACCCCATTCTCTATACACAATTTAGTAAACACAACAGGCTCAATGGAAAAACAGACTCCGCTCAAGGACTCCAAATTAGTTAAATAAACTCTTACAACAATGACTCAAGGGGGTCAGTGTGTGTTGTTCAAAAATGTAGTGGAAGTTTAGTTTGTGATCAAACCTTGGCAGACCCCAGTCTCATGAAATAAACTTCATATCCACTTGTGAATTAACTTTGGCCCAGACGAGCTGAAACAGCCTTGATGACCTGGTGCTGTCTCAAGTTGTCTTGATGATAATGAGTGCAACCCCACAGATTTTATTTTTTTCCGGATTATGGCCAATTCAATTATTGGAGGACATTACAATGGCAGATGCCAGATCAGATAGGACTTTCAACGCTTGGACAGAATAGCTGCTTTGATTTCTCCCTTCACTTAAGGAAATTACTTGGCCAGACTTTTACATCCTCCTGTGTCCAGTTAGTCTATTACTGTCGTATTAAAAGTCATGCATATCCTTAAAAATGATGTGCCATTTAAGAAATATTTGCTGTAGAAACGCTGAAGAGGACTCATCTATTTACACTTTTTCTTTTGCTTTTATATAACTGTTTATTGCTGTTGGTTTCAGCAGTACTACTGTACACAGGAGCACCAGTTCAGTGTCAGATAGCATGTTAGTCTGAAAACATTATCCACAATATATTCTTGGTATTAGAACAATGCAGCAGCCCCTCCCTGTGTTGTTTTGTAAGATATTGAGTTGTGGTCTCCTGTTTTGTGTGTCACCCAAATACTGTTGTTTTCAGTTTCACCAAATGGAAACCAGCATGCAGAGGGGCCAAAGAGGATCATAGCAAGTTAGCAGAAAGTACATATGCAGTTAGAGTACCACATTTTGGCTTTGGACTTTGTCAAGTGCCAACCCTATTTAAATTCTTTGTGCAGCAGCTTCAAGTATGAGACAGTCTGAAATGGTCTTAACCATCACCTTGTGTAGAAAGGTCTTCATTTCCTTTTTCTGGCTTTTGTTTCCATCTTTGCTTTGACATTTTGTGGCAACCTCTTTCCAAATCTGAACCTTTATGACCAATCAAAGAGCTTCTCCCATACCCTAACACCTTTGTAGCTCTTTTTTACTGCAGCCTTTGTTTTCCTCACTGCAACGTTCTGTATCCCTGGCTTATATTATGGTTATACCTTCTCCAAATAAATTCACCCCTGCTGTTATGGAAGGTAAATAAAGTGACACCACAGAAGCAGCGCTGTGTATGTAGAAATGCATATGTGGTGCTGAGTTTGATGTTGACTGTTTGTATCCTGTCACTTTTAGTGGTCGTCTGGGCTTTGCCTTATTTGTTTGTAGGATTTGGCTCAAATCAAAAAGAAGATCACAATTAGCATCTATACCTATGATTAAACTACATGTTTGAAAAAGTGGAATCAGAATACAAATGTGCATACTGGACAAGCCCATTGATCTGTGTTAGCAGTTTTCCTTCAGCAGCATCTGCAGATAGTAGAAAACCATAATCATTAGTATCAGTTCTGGCTTGAAACACTAAGTTTAAAGTGAAAGTAATTGGAAATTTGGAAAAGAATAAGCATGAGTTATTTGTATTCATTCCCTTCTCATAATAACACAGTCCACTGTGTCTGAAAGAGCTAAAGTTACAGAGGTTGAGTTGTAATTGGCGTGCTGGATGAGGAGAGGGGTTCACAGTTCCAACTGTGTGTGGCCTTACTGTAACTGGCACTCTCAGATGATGAGGTACTCCTGCTTGCAGGGGCTCTTCAGTGGAGAGAGGCAAAACAGCTTAATCACAGGCACAGGCTTGTTGTAGCTCCGCTGCTTATCCTCTACAGATACTCACTTTTACACTGTTTTTTTTTTTTATATATATATATATATATATATATATATATATATATATATATATATATTTAAAGTCAATTGTAATATCAGAGAGAGGTGCTTCTGCTGAGATATAAAGAGAGATAACAGTGTTTGTGCAGCAGTAGGTTTAAACAGTAGCTTAATTTTCTTTACATGTACGTGGGTACCATGTTCCTTGAACTGTGCCTAAGGCTGCAAGAGATGATGGGACATGTCTGCATGGAAGGATAGATGTTGATGCAATTATACATGAAGGGTGGCCAATCAGGTTTGACGCCAGTGAAGGTAGGAATAATGCAAGCTTCCGTAATTGTAGGCAATTACAGTCCTGCTCTTTTGTGGGACAGGAGAGGAGGAAAATTTTCAAAATATTCACTTTGTGTATTAAGACACCTAAACATGGAAAAAAACGCTAGTTTTTCAATAGATTGATTTGAATATATTTCAAGGTTCACTGTTTTATTGTCATTATACTATACAGGATTGCACAATGGAATGCAATTGACTTTAACCTGACGTTTTCACACTCTGCAGTAATGGACCAGATGTTTCTTTTGTGTGAAAATAGGCAGAATGTGAAGTAGTAGGCTAAATTCTGTATGAGCACCGATCTCCCGCAGAAGCCTAAAAAACGCCATTAGTCCACTAGCTATAAATCTTTACAAACCGCTGCCATGGGTGCGACAGACTCTTGTTGCAGCTGGGTTAGTTCGCTAGCACATAATAGCACACATACTAAAAGATAGCACACACCCCCCGAGCCAAAATACGAGTAATGCTCCGCAGCAACAGACCATCGTTAGCAGCTAACCCAGCACACACACCCTGGGCTGAAGAAGAATTCCACCTCACAGCGACAGAGCCATTTTCTTTCATCTTTCCCATTGCAACTTTTGTTTTTTTGGACGTCACAAACGCGCCGAAATACAGGTGTTGTTGACTTTTCCTGCTACAGCTTACAGTGCACAAAACTGCAAACTGTGCTGTACTGTTCTTATTATACATCTATGTGCTGTATATTCAGTTAATATCTTCGCTACTAAACTTAAACTCTCCTCTGCTCCGACCGATTGCTCTGCAAGAAACCAATAACCATAAGACCATATGCGTCTGCAATAAAACGGACCATAATGGCGGCTCGTTTGGAATACGATCTCTTATTTTATGAAAATAGTTCACTGAAATGTGTTTCTGAAAACATTTTATACGAGAAATAGGCTATGCAAGGTTGGTGGGAGGCGGCAGCGGGAGGACTTCACATGAACCGGCAATAAGGCACAAGCACGCAGTTGTTGCTCTTGGCCGAGTGTTTAATTATATCTGTGTAGCAGTTTATCGGCGTTTAGAAGAGATTCATTCTGAATGCCCGATTACACGTTTTTAGTAAATTTCAACCAACAAAGCACACACCCACAGTAGTGAGCAGTAACTGCAGGCGGTCAGGGTAGTGGGTTTCGGGCTCAAAGACTGAAAGGTACTTTAGTGACTGACGGCTATTGTTCTTGTATATAATTGTGGCATTTAACAAAGTTGGTTATTCATTACTACTCTGAAAGAGCTAAGAGAGCTTGTGGAATGTACGGAGTAAATTATACAACACTGATGCTACTGTAGGGCTAACCTTTCAATAAATTCACGGGTATACGCTCTAATGGTAGTAGTAACAATGTTTTTACATAGTAGGGGAGGGGTGATTTTTAGCACTTACACAGTTTACAGTCTTTTCACATGTTTTCAACAAGTATTTTCTAACATTCTAACACATTTTCTGATTTTGCTTTACCCGGACTTTAAAAACAAACAACAAAAAAAAACTAATTGGGGATTGTGAACCTGTCTGAAAAAATGGTGATATATTTTTCCCATATCGCCCACCCCTAGCCACCAGGTTGGGAATGTGTAGATGTAGATGGGGGAAAAAAAAAAAAAATCTTAGAAAGAAGATTTAGCACTGTTAACATATAAAGACCCCTTAGGTTTGTAGCGGATGACCGTCTCATTAAAACAACCACCAGATGTAAATCTATTGCTTGATTCAAGTAAATCTAACTCTACAGTTGCTATTCTGTCAATGGTTTATGTTTAAATCTGGCAAGGCAGGAGTGGACTTCATTACATCTCCAACATAGCACAGCAAAACAGAACCAACGAGAAACAGTCAGATGCCTGTCTGTCTGATGAATGGAAAAGCAGGAGAATAAAAAAAAGTGTAAATAACTGTCCAAAGCAGATGGATGTTTCTTAGCATGAACAGGTTTGTTTTTTAGGCATGCTGAAACCTTTACACCCTGGTTTTACTCAGATGGACCATACAGCATCTGTAACCTGTCTTTAAAAGTCGGAGCCTGGTCTGGACCCCGTTCATCCACCTGTGGAACAGATTGTTCAGCAATGAGGAATGCTGGTCAGTGGAAAAACTCCACTGATGTAGATTGTTACTCTGCATACCAGAAGAGATGGTAAAAGTTCAGTCCTTTTTCCGTCTTCCACCACAACTCCTTTCAGCTCCAGTCTAACATTGATGCATACATCAAATTTTATTTACAAAAATGTGAAAAATATTAAAATGTGAAGAGATCTGATAATTGTTGATGCTGAGACAGACAGTCTGCTCTCAAACATTCTCTGGTTTCGGTTTGTTAAATGTGACGACCTTTCGGTTTAATTATTGTAAATTCAATATATTTGGGTTCTGAACTGTTGCTTGGACAAACAACCAATTGAACACTTGACCTTCAGCTCTCGGAACTTTGTCTTTGACATTTTATAGACTAAACAATTAATCATTTAATTAAAAAGATAATCAAGAGATTAAACGTTAATAATTGTGCAGACTCCATTGAAACTACTCGAGAGATACCTTAATAAGCACCTTAGTTTGGGAGGGATATTTCATTACTTTATGTTTAAGTAATCAGCTACACATATATCATAAGTCCCAACACAGAGAAGCATGTAGTGAAATATATAGCAAATTTCCATACTTCAAAATTTGCTTTCATTTAATCAAATGTGGTTACCTTTTACGGTGTTCAGAAGTAGATTCCATATTAATGACACACTATTGTGCAAGTCACGAGTTCTGAAGCAGAGTTTGTACAAAGCAGCCTTTAGAGTGTAAGCTTTGTTTTATGTATTTTTTTTCTTTTTCCTTTTTTTGAATGCAGAAAACACAAAATAATTTAACATAAAAACATTACAAGGAGTCCTGTAGTGTCTACTGTGCTTTTTTCCAGTTGCAAGTTTAACCACAACCGTCAAGCATAGTGTGTGATCACCTTCCCATGTCAAAAAACACAACCGCAAGTTCCCTTTGAAGGCAGCATTGAGCATCAACCGCACAGAACAAGTGACCGGGAGTTCAAAGATCCCTCAAAAGAACTACATGACAAACTCCGCCCCTCATCACAGAGTAAAATTAGCCTAGAAATGAAGCTGCCATTTATGAAGATCGATGCAAAAAAAAAAAAAAAAAACTAACCACAGATACCAGCATAGATATATAAGATATACAATTAAATCTGCATCTGCCATTTCATTTCCTTAAGTAAGCACTAAGACTAACATCCTACCTTCGGCTCAACCCCCTCTGATTTCATCACTCTGACTTCATCACTCTCTTTGTCGTTGTAAACTGACTACTGGCTCTTTTGTTTGAGTGCAAAGAAGCCTCCCTATTGATCGTGCAGTTTGTTTTTCTTGCCAGTTGATAACAGCCATGTGGTTTAGTTTATAAATGAGTTGCTCTGTTCCCATGTTTACTATGTAGCTCAAATGACCCTCTCTCTGCCGGTACACCAAAGATATACTTAGAAACTATGAAAAAACTCACACAAACCTCTAGAAGAAGTAGGCCTATAAGTGATTTTTCTCAATGCTGGAGAGTGTAAATGAGTTCATGAAAATG
Source organism: Perca fluviatilis (assembly GCF_010015445.1). Taxonomy (NCBI): domain Eukaryota; kingdom Metazoa; phylum Chordata; class Actinopteri; order Perciformes; family Percidae; genus Perca; species Perca fluviatilis. The sequence continues at coordinate 25,784,185 of NC_053115.1, forward strand.
TACTGGAATGTGTCCAAAATACGTAGATTTAAAGGTGTTGAATTCCTATTCCATAATGACAAATATATGGAATATAGTATGGAAAAAGTAGGCTACCTATCAAAATAGCATAGCAAGTCTTCTCGAGTATAATCACCTGCTATTATGTCAAGAATGCAATAATTTGTTTTAACTCTGTGGCACACATAATTTGAGTAAAACTGCCCTGCGGCTAGCTCCTGATTTCTAACCCAACATGCAATCCAAATAAAAAAACTGTGCAGGAATGCTTTGAGAATATCACCTAGCCCAAGGACACGATTGCAGGTCTGATCAATGCTATTGTAACCCGATGAGCCCAGAACAGTTTCTGAAGGGGATGGAGGAGATGATCCGTTTTCTGTTGGGTCTGATCTTCAACCTATCTAAATATAACCCATCATTAGCCTTCTAAAACATAACAATTTTAACTAAGTCATCAGCAGGTAACTATGATGAAATATAAATACAGAAAGTATACAAATGTTGCATGTGAAAGTTTACCTTGGTCACACTTTAACACACTTTCTTTCTCACCAAGTTAACCGAGGTTTTACTCAAAAGCTGCACAAAACTAAAGTAATCTAAAAACTATTCAGTATTAAAAAAAAAAATGTCTGTGTATATGAGTGTAATGTAAAGCAAAACATGTTAAACTACTGCTGTTTTATTTGAAAGAGTAGTACGTTACTGTAGATTCATGCAGTGTAGGTGAAGATAAAATAGTCCTCTACCTCTGCAAAAGCTCTCTCTTCTCTCCACTGACGTATGACTCCCGAGGATCACTGAAATATATTCCAGTTTGTGTCCAATTCCACAAGATGCCAGGGAGGGGAAGAACAAATTCTTTGTCAATTATCCCAAACAGTCCTTTCTGAGTGTGGCACTTGTTTGAAAATTGTTCTGAAAGTAAGTGAGAAGTGTCCCAGAGGCTGCAGCCTGTGTCTGCCTGCAGAGTGCTGCAGGTCCTAGTGCCTGCTCCACAGTCAGCCACCAGCAAAGGTTGGTAATTCACTTTGTCATGTGTTTAAGTATGGTACTTCCCGTTCAGAGAACCATTACCCAAATCAGTAGTGCTACTACTGCTACCACTCCTACAGGTCGTATTAGAGGGTAGGAACAAACCACTTACGAGGTCGTATGGTGTGGAGGAATTGTTTTTTATATATAGTAAAATAAATACATACACGTACATACGTACATACATATGTATGTATGTATGTATGTATGTATGTATGTATGTATGTATGTATGTATGTATGTATAGTTGTATAGTTGTGAAAAAATTAGGACTAAAAAGAGGAATAAAAAAATCCATCTTTTGGAAATTGATCTTAATGCCTTAATTAAAAAAATGGTTTTATTTCAGTTAGCATAATAGCTGGTTTGATTTGCATTGACAGATGATTTTATGGCAAGTACCCCATGCCAATCTCTAGGTATGGTGAAGGGTATTTGATGATGTGGGGCTATTTTAATTCCAAAGGCCAAGGGAACTTCATCAGGATGCATAGTATCCTGGATCCATGAAATAACTGGCCTTTAACAATAAAAATCTGCCTGCCTCTATGGGAATTTAATATAGGGGTGTACTGACTTATGCCCCCTGTATTTTAAGAAAGAACATTTATTTTATTTATTTACGATACATTATTCATTCACAAACAAAATTGGTGTCGTTAAAGATTGGATTTTTCCTTATTTTTTTTAATCAAGGCGGCTGTGGCTAAGTGGTAGAGAGGTTGCCTGCCAATCGTAAGGTTGGTGGTTCGATCCCTGGCCCTGCAGTTCCATGCCGAAGTGTCCTTGGGCAAGACACCGAACCCCGAGTTGCCCCCGGTGCTGCGCCATCGGAGTGTAAATGTGTGTGAATGTTTACCTGATGAGCAGGTGGCACCTTGTACGGCAGCCTCGGCCATAGTGTATGAATGTGTGTGAATGGTTCCTGTACTATCTTAAAGCGCTTTGAGTAGTCGTTAAGACTAGAAAAGCGCTATATAAAAACAGTCCATTTACATTAAGATCAATTTGCAAAATTTTGTTTATTCAACTTTAGCATTGGTGTCCTTGTGTGTGTGTGTGTGTGTATGTATGTATGTATGTATGTGTGTGTGTGTATATATATATATATAAAAACAGTCCATTTACATTAAGATCAATTTGCTAAATTTTGTTTATTCAACTTTAGCATTGGTGTCCTTGTGTGTATATAGTATATATATATATATATATATATATATATATATAATATATATATATATATATATATATATATATATATATATATATATATATATATATATATATAAAATACATAACATACATACATACATACACACACACACACACACACACACACACACACACACACACACACACACACACACACACACACACGAATAGTAACATAGATGCATCTTTCTTCACAGTTCTTTTCCATTGCTTGTAACAGTAAATGGTACCCTATATTTATTTTACTATGTATACCGAGCATCATTGCCACAATGAATGGGTCGTATTAGAGGTAGAAACGAAGGACCTATGTCGTTGTGTGGTTTGGAGAAAGTTTAATGTTTTTGTGAAATTATATGACAATATATATACTTTTCAGATTTTATGTTGTTATTGCATCTTATTGCTTTCTTCTAATTCTTATCTTTCTGTCTAATTAAAACACACTTAGAACTGAACTAAACAGAATTAAACATTTCTAGTGTAACTTATGACATTATTTGGAAGCTCCACAAGTGGCCTTTATCAGGTTATTTACTTACAGAAGAGCCATATTCTAATTATGCAACACATTAATAAAATGCCCCATAAGCTGAATGTTTTGTCTCCTTATGTTGTCCCAAAAGTATTGCCATCTCAAGTGTTGAGCTTGATTTGGGTTTCTTGTCAATGGCAACAGCAGGTGTTTCACAAAGACAGATGTTTATGAGATCACTTATTTGAGCAACTGATAACACAGATCAGAACCTTTCCTAGGGTTTTTTCATTACTAATTTACTCATTTGGCTGATATTGTGGTCCTTACTGATGAACTTCTGAACTCTGATGATGGAGTAGAGATTTCTTTTCTATCATCATAAAAAGATGCAAAACTCAGAATTCATTTCCTCCAAGTAATTGCAGGTGTTTGTATTCCCCCATATGTTAAATTGGTGAAATTCTCTTTATAAACTGACATAATTGTCGACACCAACTCTTACACAGGATAGAGTTACAGATTGTATTGGTGTTTGAAGCACTGAGAGCATGTGTGAGTGAATGGTGCTAATGTTTCAAGAGGAGATTTGATCTTAGAGGTGAGACAGCATAAACTAATCCAGGTGTGGAAAAAGTACATATGTGGCTGTGAGAGGGTTTGTATGATGAGTGTGTCCTTGCTCTCTCTTCTCCCACCCACTCCTCATAAATTAGATAATGGTTGAGTTCTTTTTTTTTCTTCTTTTTTAAAATAAGGGCTTCAGTGTGTTCATATTTATGTCTCTACCAGCCTCGCACATCTGGATCCTAATAAGAACATATGGAAGCAAAATCTGCTTACCATATTACACAAGGATTACACTGTGGCTTTGATTATTGCTCTAAACTCTTCATGGCATTAAGAGTGGTCATGGCCATGTTTTGAAAAGCTGCGTTCTGGTTCTCTGATACATTTTTTTTTTAGCTATTAGCAGCAGCTCTATGCTACAGAATGGATTAGTCTCAATTTGTCATCTATGAATATTACAGTTAGTTAGACTCGTCTTTAGGGAATCTGAATGACCAGACATCCATGAGAGGCAAGTTACATCAGTGGCTTCTTCCTGCTTTGGCACTACAGGCTTTGGGGATTTGAAACCTGGCCCTCCCACTGATCTCCTGTAAAACTCATTTGCAGGAGCCAAATTTTAATCACTCAGACCAGACCTCCTCTGCTGTTTATCACAGATTTTGGACGTCTTTAGACATGGCTGGGAATAAACGTAACGGAGGAGGAAACATGGCTGGGAATAAACGTAACGGAGGAGAAAACATGGCTGGGAATAAACGTCAGATGTTAACTTGTAGCTCACAGACACATTTCTTATTTGCTTAATTTAATCAGACAGGTTGGTTGAGGGAAAGAAAATACAAGGAAGGGTTATTTTATTGTTTGTGGTGCTGTAGCAATTTATGATATTTTTTGGGCATTTTTTTCCGACTTTAATGATAGGAAAGCAATTAAAGGGGGGAGAGAGGGGGAAGACATGCAGGAAATCATCCCAGGTCAGACTCGAACCCTGGACCTTCTGCGTAAAGGCATGAACCTCTGTATATGTGCGACTGTTCTACCAACTGAGCTATCCTGGCCGCTTGAAATTTTAATTTGGCAGCAGCATGCAGCCAAATGGGAATTGACCATGGGGAAACTGTGTTTGCATTTTATTGGGTTTTCTGAGCTTTTCTTATTCCAGTAACTCTGCTGTTGGTGGAAGGTCAGGATGGGATATACTGTACGTTATTGCTTTATCTTATAATCAATGTAATTTAAGCATCCACATCTGTTCTTATATAATGGGATGCAGACTGTCTTTTTGGGGGATAAGCAATTCAATGTGTGCACAGTAGATGACAGGAAGACCGTTATGGCCTTAGAAATAAAATGGATTTAGATGGATCCATTTTATGTCTATGGTTATAGCTCATGTTTACAGTAGCCTTTACCGAGAGATAATGCAGGATGTCTGGCAAAAAGTTAGTGATCTTTCTCTTATTTCAATCTCTATTCTGATAGTAAAATATAAATTGTAGGGAATATAAAATGCACATAGTAAGAAAATGAGGATTTAACAACTTTAACCCTTGCATTATTTTTTTCTGGTACAAAAATATCTTGTGTGATTTTAAGTGGAACAGCATAGCAGAACAGTTGCTGCCAAAAGGGGAGCCAAAAGTAAAGGTAATTTGGACAGCACTCCAATTAGTACTTATTATTGCTACACATTACATATTATACATAAATATTAATATTAATTGGATTATTTTGTTTGTATATTATTATCCACATTAAGGATCCAACACCCAGTCTTTAAAGTCTTCTAAGTTTCAATGTGAGTTGAGCGTGTCAGGTCTTCTTTTTTATGAACCAAAACCAAAGAAATCAAAACCAGAAATGGAAAAATAATATATACTTAGTATTACATTAAAACATTCCTTCCAGAACACCAAGGTGTTGCTTAATACAGGGTGAACTGCCAGTGACATGAATGTTTTTTTTTTGTAATGGTGGACCACAGATCAGTTTGTCTGTTTGTAAAGCAACACTGTAACTCTCAATTACTCTGAAGAAAGAAAGTGTGCGCTCAGTGGTGATCCACATCTGGCCTTCATCAGCCACATCAACTCAGACCCAACATTTGACCAGACAGCTGACTTCGTGGAACTGAGCAGGAAGTGAGGGCTTAATCTTCTTTCTATGAAACATTCTGATTTGATTACCATAAAGACATAGCACAGCACGATGTAGCACAGGTCGTCTTCCGCAGCCAGCTTCAGCTTTTCTGGTCAACAACAGTCGTACTACACATTATTTAGGATGCTCAGACACCTGGGATGAGGTCATATTCAGATAAGCAGATTTTATGGAACTTTATTCTCTTGCTTATTCTCTTGCTTAACATAAAACAGCGAAATTAACTCTGTGTGTGTTGAACTCTGAAAAGAGGTGACTCCAGATAAAGTCTTAGTGATCTCATTATTCAGGCCATATCATTCTCATCTTGCTCTGGTGTGATTTTTATTTGTATTACTTTTAATAAGAATACTCAGTAAACATCCGTAAATAATATAACAAAATAAGGCTGGCACTTTTGTATTCATAATTCCAGCAATAGCTTGAACAGGGATTACATTTAATATTCCATCTGTAATTACCTGTTGTGCCAAGCCTTATACCCTAAAATGCAATCTCCGTCTGTTGCTGACTTTGTAAAATGCAACTGCTTTCAGTATTTGCTAGCAGTGGGTGCCCCGTGAATGAATAGAGCATGGTTGGGGTGGGCTATAATGCCTTAATGGTAAACTCCTGAAAAATACCTTATTTTTAATTGCAGCCGGAGACAAAGTTCGTTTGGACTTCATATACTGTAAGCTGTTGCTCTGTCCTTATGTGATTTCTGGCTCCCTTTGCTTTAAACTGCTGGTGGTGAAATATGGTGAAAGAATGCTGTTGTATAACCCTTTATTACCTTTATCGTTATCTTACAATGCTTACATGTTACCGTAGTTTGTTGCAGACATACATTTTAATATCCTTCCACATTTTCCAGGTCGCTACCTTTTTTGGAGCAAACAACCAGTGGTGGAAGAAGTTTTCAGATCCTCTGCTTAAGTAAAAGTACTAATACCACACTGTAAAAATACTTTGTTACAAGTAAAAGTCTTGCGTTGAAAATGTTACTTAAGTAAAAGTATGTAAGTATCATCAGGAAAATGTACTTGAAGTATTAAAAATAAAAGTACTCAATTCAAGGGTTAGGTTTAAATCCTCACATTTTAGGAACGATCCAAACTCCTGTGTTTAATCGGCTAATCATTTCAGCTGGATTTAGTAGTAGTAGTAACTGGTAGTTTAATTTATAATAAAACATTATATTTTATAAACTACGTGTTTTGTGTGCAAAAAATCTTAATTTGTAAAGTTACTAGTAACTAAAGCTGTCAGATGAATGTAGTGGAGTTAAAAGTACTGTATTTCTCTCTGAAATGTAACGGAGTAGACGTAGAAAGTAGCATGAAATGAAAAGACTCAAAGTACAAGTACCTCAAATTTGTACCTTAACTACAGTACTTGAGTAAATGTACTGTACTTAGTTACATTCCACCACTGCCAACAACAATATTGTCTCAGGAATGCTTGTTGCTGCTGTATGATAGTCATGACATAAATACTGCTGAAATCACAATTTTGTGAGAAGAAAAAGAGGCCCGGTCAATTCGCAACTGGCAGCAAATACTTCACCCCGTTCCTCAGAGAAATAAATGGGGAGTGAAGTCTGGTGTGTCTGTAGACCGTGTATTTTGGGATAGGCTCCATGGGTTGCGTTTCAATTAATTTGAAATAATTATGTGTTCAAGCCCTATTGCAATATTAGTGTGCATGTGAGTAGACTCTTGACCTCATGTTGTTTAATCTGGTTATGGTTCAACCAATAATTCTTAAACTCAGTCTCAGGAAGCTCTTTTGTGAGCTTATCTCAAACAAATTGAGCACCTGACCTGAGTAGTCATCTAAAGCATCTGTGCTCAGCCCACCAGCCAAAACCAGGCTAAGCATGTGCCCTGTGACCTCCACTCCCCACAGCCCAGATCAGCCTGGGGCCACCAGGCAGATAGCCTTTCAGGAAAAGGCTCCCCAACTCTGGAGGACAATGGCTGTGTTGTCCATATCAGAAAGGACCATTTCTGCATTGGATTCAATTTCTTATAGAACAGAAGAATTCCAAATATTTCACCACCATTCTGTTATTTCATGTAAGGCTGTCTGAGTCTTTACTATCATGAAAGCTTTTTGTTCTCAACCAACAATGGTAATTTGAATCCATATCTGCACCTAATATATTAAGTTCTCCACGGTTATTTAGAAAATGTTTGGCTTTATATCGTTTTATAGGCTCCACCAGCTCTTGAATTTGTTCAGAACCTACTGTACTTCCTGTTCAGCCTCGTCTGTGTCTGTTACATGACAGGATTCTCAGCACATCTGTGTTTACAGCTGTGTGATGATGATGATCGAGGGATCTATCCTCTCTAGTTAGTGTTTGTTTACAAAGGCTTCAGTGTGTGTATGTGTGTTCGGTGGGAGGTTGTGTCGCTCTGTGAGGACTGATGTGCTGATGGTTTAAACTATCACACCGAGAAAGGATTTCACTTCCTTCTTCTTGGTTCCTTCGCTAAAGATGGACTGACAAACCTGTGGGCACTTCTACTTATTGAAGGATGAATGCAAAAAGGATTAGTGTCAACACCTTGATTTATTGTTGTTGTGTACAGCATACAATTTTGATTGCATATGAGCTTTTGGTTCCTTCCATCTCTACCTTACTGCCACTGTATTACTTCAAAGGCTGATGATTTAGTCCTGTTAACTACAGGTAGGCTACAAATACTTCATATTACTGGTGAACATTTTCTGAAGCATAACATATTGTTGAATTGATATCCTTCTGCTTTAAATACATTTTGTCTACTTGCAGAGCCTTCAAACATACACTACATGTTGATTAGGGCTGTGACGGTATGGATTTTTTCCTACTGCGGTTGAAAATCAAGAAATTCCCGTGGTATTGCGGTATACCGCAACCCCCTTACGAGAGTAGATTAAGTTAGAGCGAGAATGGCAGGGTGCCATTCTGTGTGACGTGACGTTAGTGCCCGTGTGGTCGCGCAAGGAGAGTGAGCGGAAAAGGAGAGTAGCGTATTAGTGCTGCTGTGAGGAAAAGAGTGAGTGAGTTAAAAGTGAACAATAAAACAACAAGCTAGAGCTTCTCAAGACACGGTGGCTTTATCTATTGTCAATACTGTCGGTAAAGTGAACGGTGTTACCCCCCAAAAAACATTGGCTTAAACCTTACAACATATGTTGCAGCCATAGACTGTAGCAGAGTGTTTCCATTTCAGCTCAATGTGAGAATCTTTACTGAGTTTTGCTGTCATTTAGGGCCACAATGGTTTCTCTCATCTCCGTTGATCCATTCCACAGACCGCTCTAGTGTTAATTTTGTCACCTATTTTTTATTTAGTCTTAGTCTTAGTCTTGTGCCAAACATTTTTGTTAGTCAAGTTTTAGTCGACTAAAAGTCTCGTCATTTTAGTCTAGATTTAGTCAAAAGAGAACTCAAGGTATCTTAGTCGAGTTTTAGTCGACTAAAAGTCTCGCCATTTTAGTCAAGTTTTAGTCAAAAATTTTAGTCTTTTTTTAAATAAATTATTTCTGATAACCATTTCAGTCAAATAGTTAAAAAAAAATGAAAAAATAAAAATAAATAAATGATATAAAGTTATATAAATATTGAGCCTCTTCCTTATTTCACCAGTAAACGACAAAAACAACCACTGCATTGGAAAAGGATATTTTACAATAAAATAAATGCAGCACGAAACTGGCGAGGCGTATTTCAAGTGAACGCAACATATGTGTTGTTTTTCAGACAACGGCAGCTACAGACTGTCGTACGTCTCGTGTTGGAATCCTACACCGTGAAATAGAGACAAACCTTTACACCGTTTAGCTGTCAGCATTGTAACCCTTTTATATATGTCAATGATTGTAACCGTGTTTAGCTACTCCAACTGCTAGCTAACGGTATGCTAACGTTACCTGCTGCCAAGTGTAGTGTTAACTAGCGCCCCATGCAGCGATGTTTCGGTTGACTCTAACGTCCGTTTAGGAGCATCAGAGAGAAGCGCAGGCATTTAAGTGGCAACAAAATCTGCGTTGCTATTCGGTCCGGTAGATAACGGTCGTTAGGGCACCTGTCGGTGCCGTAGCACCGGGTCTCGGTAACAGCTGAATATTCTATCTCATGATGAAAAAGTAGAGATGATTGTAGATGAAAATGAAGAGAGATTTTATCTTAGTTTCTATTTTATGCAAAACATTTTAGTCTCGTCTTTTTTCGTCAACAATAATGCATGTTAATTTAGTCTTAGTCAGCGTTTTTGGACATTGGCGCAGTCTCGTTATCGTCTCGTCTTAGTCATGGAAAAAAAGGTCGTTGACGAACATATTTAGTCTCGTCTCGTCTGACGAAATTAACATTAGACTGTTCAGAAAGCTCTTTTGTCAATACAGTAAAATATAAATAAAATAGTTTGCTGACAATGCCGAGTGCAGCCCGTCTAGCAGCTGATCAGACTAAGAGCAGAGAGGGCGACTCGGCAGTTCGCTGACTTGTTGTTCTCTCTACCAATATAAGCCGCTCTGTTTTAGGCTACGAAACGTGCATGCAGGCTGAAATTCAACCATTCCGTTTTATCGGGATAAAGCTATAAACGAAAGGAAACTCCGCTAGCTGCTAGGATAATATGCAATGGTAAACACTGCAGCTTGTTAAGCTAGTTAATGTGTCTACCTCAGCTGAGAACGGAGAAATGTCTTTGCCTTTCCTACTGTAATACACGGTAGGAAAAGGCAAAGATATTTCTCCGATACAAGACATTACACAGGTACTCTCGCATATAGGCCTAATAGTCAACATGAATGGAATGTTATTATGTGCCATGGATAGGGTGACCAGATTTCCCAGAACTAAAACCGGGACACTTTGCGCGTGACCGTAGTGCTCGTGCACGCACACGCTTTTTAACATGAACATGTGCCAGCCCAGGTCATATTTTTCAGAGAAAATTGAGACCTGCTTCCATATAAATTCTTTTCAGGAAACCGTGACCTGTAGTAAGTAGCAGTGAGTAATTGGAAGTAGCCTACTACAGCAATCAGAATGAGAGAATTTGATTTTTATTTAATATTTTCCAGAAATAATAACTGAACTGTATATATTGGGAAGTAATGCAATCATCATGAAAACAAATTATTAGTGAATATGTTTTTCAAGAAATAGCCAACGTGTTGCATCCCTACTGTCATTGCCGATCTACCAAAACGGTAATTTGTTGATGGTCCCTAACACAGAACCTAGCGACAGAACAGATGATGAAGTGCTATGAAGCTTTATGTCAGATACAAATCTAGCGATAGTAATTGTTTTCTCTTGATACTCTGTAATAATGTCAACTTTCTTTGACCCTGATCACGTCATTGACCTGAATTGTGATGTTGATCTCGAACAAAGGGGAAGTTAAAATTGAATATCAACTGAATATCAAACGTCCAGCCAACTTCACCGCGCTTAAAACGAGACAGATAAGAAGAGGCATTGCAACAATGTTTACAAACATACATGATAACGTTGGCTGCAGAGATTAGGCCTATGTAGACGCAAACCGCTACGATTGACTGACACACACACACACACACACACACACACACACACACACACACACACACACACACACACACACACACACACACACACACACACATACATACATACATACATACATACATTTTAAAATCATTAGTCTTTTTACATAGGTTTAGTTAATGATCGGGCTATAATAACACCACGTCGGCTATGTAATCGCTGACAACCGGGACAATTTCATAGTGGTTGGTGTAAACCGGGACATTTTAGCGTCCCGAGAGTCTTTTGTCGGGACTCAGGACAAGCAACTCAAAATCGGGACTGTCCCGGTCAAATCGGGACTGTCCCGGTTTGACCGGGACATCTGGTCACCCTATTCATGGAACATTGCGCTCCCCAACTCACGAAAGGTCGGATTTGCTCCATGTAAGACACAATGTCATCAGACACAATCCATGTCATTAGAATCAATGAATCCATGTCATTAGACACAACGTGCACACATGTGCAGGCCAATTTTTTTACGGTGATGACGGTGACGAGCTCAGACCCGCGGTACGTGTCACGTGACCGCTGTACTGCGGTAATGCGGTAACCGTCCAGCCCTAATGTTGATACATTCAGACTTTAGTTTTCAGTTAAAGGTCCCATGGCATGAAAATTTCACTTTGAGGTTTTTTAACATTAATATGAGTTCCCCCAGCCTGCCTATGGTCCCCCAGTAGCTAGAAATGGTGATAGGTGTAATCCGAGCCCTGGGTATCCTGCTCTGCCTTTGAGAAAATGAAAGCTCAGATGGGCCGATCTGGAATCTTGCTCCTTATGAGGTCATAAGCTCGCTTGTTGTCAAATATTTTAATAAAGAAGTTCATGTTTCAAGTTAAAGTGCATGGAATCTTAGAAAATCCTTTTTCTTTTTACCGTGGTATCGAAATCGGCATCAAGAATCGTGTTATTTTTCTGGTATTGGAACCGACTACTGAATTTTTGGTATCGTGACACCCCTACAATACTATCATCATCACAGTGATGATGATTGTGATCTCAATGTCAGAGGATGTACGTCAGTCAAAGTGGCATTCTGCCACAATAAGGGTTTGTGATCAAGTCTTCCATTCTCTACAAGGCACTATCTCCAAGTTGGCTCCCTGCCCACCTCTGATGCCCTGCGGCATTGATTCAGTGCCACTGCCAAGCAGTTTCTTGCTGAGGGGTGATATACTGAATAAGTGGAAAACACGTTTGACAGAGGAGTCTGCTGTCACATCCATGAATGCCAATGTATGTCGTCCAGTCGGAATGTTTTCCTTTATCTAATGTACTTGTTGTATATTGCCTTTTGTATTCAGTGCCATTTCCTCATATGGGTACATACAGTTTTTTTTTTTGTTTTTTTTAACTTAAGCACCCATTCTTTAGACAGCAACCACTGGTTTTCCATTTGAACTGACAAAAATGTATTTCCGTGACAATAATATTTCTAATTTTGTAAACTAGTGTTTTTGATTAATGTATTACAGCTTTAATCTATATATTTTAGATTTACATTTACTCCTTTTCAACCATGTGCTTACCCAGATTAGAAATCTATTTATATTATTTTTATAAACTGCACAATGCTTTTCGAGCAATGAGAAATCCTTTCAAGTGGTAACCAAATGCATGAGCCAGAGAGGACCTCTGCTAGGACGTCTCATGTGGCTTATAAGGCTATAACACAAAAAAAAGAGAAATTCATCAATATGAGTTTTTGATCTTTTTACAAACTCATTTCGTCTTTTACAAATGCCTTTTCTTGACATGGATGTCTTTTGAGTTGAGCCCATTACAGTAACCAGTAAAAACTTGATATAAGCCTGACAGTGAAAATCAAAAAGCACAATTCCTCTCCCTCGGTCTCTTTCGTTACATGTCCAGAACCCATCAGTTCAAAGATTGGCCCTTGAAATCAAATATGGCTGAGGCGGGACACTTTGTCCAAGGGCTGGAGAGGTTAGGCCCCGGGGGTGGGTTGGGGCCTATTATACCATTGCCCCAAACCATTGAGGAGACCCTCCCCACACACACACACACACACACAGAGGATCAGGTGACCCTTCCAACCTTTGAAATTGTGTAGGTGATCAAACCTCTTCCCCCTCTGCTAAGGAGACATTGAGTGAAACACAGGCCTGTGTCTCTTTACAGGGACTTTTTTCTCTCCAGTCGTGTTGCGGTTTCAGATACTTGGATGGGATGAATACAATAAATGCTCTTAAGTTTAGTGCCAACAACGTGTCCTTGGTTTTTTTTTCTTCTCTTTGTTGAAAGACCTCCTGATACAGAGGAAAAATAGCATTGTGTCAGCAGTAAAGCAGAATTAGAACAGATTTTTTTAAAATAAAAAACATGTTAACGCTTTTACAGTACTAGTTCTGTCCATATTTTTCTGTCTGTTCTCCTCCACTGCCTTTTTCTTGTTTGTTTATTGTTCTGTGTGGCTATTGGACAATTATGTGTATATCTTTCATTCTCAGTTATAAGGACATGTCTTGGATTAGTTGTAAAAGGTTTATCTAGTGAGTCTGTGAACAATTTCTTATGGCATATTTTTTTAAAGCGGTTTCTCTTGCTCTACTTCCCTCTTCAGACAGCCTGGTATCCCAATCATGTTCATATTCGATGAATCTGCATGTCGCTGCCAACATACAGGACCAATACAAGAAGAAGCAGTGTTCCCTATATACAGTATAGTGGTTGTGGAGTTGTGAGATCTTTCCTTTCATTTATTCTATCCAAGCGGCAACTTCCAGACTTGAAATATGAAGCCAATGTGGAAGTGACTTAAACTTGCATTTTATCTAATTTCCAGCAGGGAGCGACTCCACTGGAAAAAAGAAAAGAAGTCAGTTTCTATAGAAGTCTATGGGGTAATGACCATACTTCTTACTTGATTTATTCAGTAAACATTTTCCTAACAGGTTTATTGCCTAAATCGCTAGTTATAAGTCTTCTTCAATACAGCATGATGTTCATTTTGTAAATTATGGTCCCATTTATTTTAAAATAGACACTAACGCAGGGGATGCTTTAGGGGCGTGGGTTCACACCGACCTATCAATCAGGACAAAGGCTTATCAATGCTAACCATGGCACTGGGGACATTCAAATAGAGGTGAACTAGTTTGTGGGTTGTTTTGTTTTGTCTTTGAGCCTCTCACTGTGTGTTTTCACTTCATCAGAATCAGAAAAGCTTTATTGCCAAGTACATTTTTTACACATACAAGGAATTTGTTTTGGTGTCATAGGTGCATGTCACACATTATCTAAAATAAGTTAAACAAACAGGTTAACAGAACAGACAATATAAGTATAAATATATAAATATATGTGTGTGTATATACACACACACAGGATGTAATAAAATAAGAGTGACAATTAAGATAAAAAGAGCAGATTAAGTACAGTGGCATGTAGAGCCAGAGGTGGGTGCGGAGAGAGTCAGGGTGGTTTCCGGGCCTTGTTAATAAGGCTAGTGGCGGAGGGGAAAAAGCTGTCCTTGTGACGTGAGGTTTTGGTCCTGATGGACCTCAGCCTCCTGCCAGAGGGGAGTGGCTCAAAGAGTTTGTGTCCGGGGTGGGAGGGGTCAGCCACAATCTTTCCAGCACGCTTCAGAGTCCTGGTGGCGTAATGGTCCTGAAGCGGCGGGAGATTGCAGCCAATCACCTTCTCAGCTGACCGAATGACACGCTGCAGTCTGCCCTTGTCCTTGGCAGTGGCAGCAGCGTACCAGATGGTGATGGAGGATGTGAGGATGGACTCAATGATGGCTGTGTAGAAGTGCACCATCACTGTCATTGGCAGGTTGAATTTCTTCAGCTGCCGCAGGAAGTACATCCTCTGTTGTGCTTTCTTGACGAGGGAGCTGATGTTCAGCTCCCACTCGAGGTCATGGGAGATTGTAGTTCCCAGGATGCGGAAAGACTCCACAATGTTAATTGTGGAGTCACTGAGTGTGATGGGTGCAGGTGGGGCTGAATTCTTCCTGAAGTCCACAACCATCTCCACTGTCTTTAGAGCGTTGAGCTCTAGGTTGTTTTGCTTGCACCACTTCACCAGGTGGTCAGCCTCCGACCTGTAGGGATGAGGGAGGTGTCGTCCGCGAACTTCAGAAGCTTGACAGACTGGTGACTGGAAGCGCAGCTGTTGGTGTACAGGGAGAAGAGTAAAAGAGAAAGAACACAGCCCTGAGGGGATGCGGTGCTGATGGTCTGTGAGTCGGAGATGTCTCTCCCCAGCTTCACATGCTGCTTCCTGTCAGACAGGAAGTTGGTGATTCACCTGCAGGTGGAGTCAGGCACACCAAGCAGGGAGAGTTTCTCCTGGAGCAGAGCCGGGATGATGGTGTTAAAGGCAGAGCTGAAGTCCACAAACAGGATCCTGGCATAGTTTCCTGTGGAGTCCAGGTGCCGGAGGATGTAGTGGAGGGCAATCAAAGTTAATTGGAACATTTTGGTCACCTGAAAATGTATTGTTCTGCCAACCAAGGTAGCTAGCTAGCAGTAGAGTTAGCTGGTTACATAAATGAAAGTCTGCCGGTTTTGAATTAGCTCTGTGGACTGCCTAACATGCTGACTAACGACACCAGTACCCGAAAGGTCCGCATCAAGGTCAATACCAGATCTGCTTAATGAGCTCTGTATCGGCACTGATACCTATCCAGCGTATTGGTTTGGTGCATCCCTAATGTCCATGTTCTTGTCAGGCGATAGGGTTGCCTCAAAAATTGATCTTCGCCTCGAGGTGCTCACAAATGTATTATGCCACAAGTGACAAGATGGTGACTTTCCAGTGATATCTGGCAGCTTTTTTAAAGACATGTTACATACTGGGTATGCCCCTTTTTAATCGCGGTTTACTGATTTGCATTGTCTCTTTTATCCTGCATTGGGAGTTCTTATTTTCAGATGTGACTGCGCTGTCCTTTTTCCAGTGATGATGTGGTTCGCCCTCTTGCAAATAACTGATATTTCTTGCAGCATGCTTCACTGAGCAGAGATGTCCTGTCCTCACTAGTATTTCTGCACTCTGACAGATCCATACTTAGAAAATAAAAAAAATAAAAAATACCTATATACTCTGTCTCTGTGACGTAACTGTGAAAGCACTGAAATATGTTAATACAGAGAACTAAACTAGTCATGCTTTTAGTACTAGTACTTTTATGTGATGTAAAACCTCATTAAAGTATTTTGAATCAGCACTAAAATTGTAAAACACCATTGCGTGACAATACTTTTAGTAGCTGTGATACTTAGTGAATATGTATAAGCAGAAAATGTCACCAACACTGATAAGTCATTTGAAAATAAGTCACAGGGTCTACAATCTGAAGAAATCAAAGAGATATCAATATTCATATTTATGCAGTACGAAAATTAAACTGGTGGTATTCTTATGGACAGTATTGAGCAAAATAATACATTATTTGATATTTGTATTACTTAAATGTCTTTATCCTAAGGGCCTTTTTTGTTTAGATCTACAACATTGAATTCCTCCATAATTACACAGCTAAACTCAATTAGGCCTACTTGTAACATGAAAACTGACATGCAAGATGGCTCCCAAATATTTGGCAATCTGGACGCCAGATGTGTCCAATCTATATCAACATTATTCCCAACACAGCTGCACTCAAACACAGTCTGAATTATTGTATGTTCTCCAAAAGTTGATGTGCTGTAGATGATTTATGTGTAATCATTAACTGTGGTACCTTGCATGGAATTTAAAGCATCCCAGTGGTCATAAATGTATGTATATTTTCCTACAGAATAATCTGCTAGAACATAAATAAGGTTCAAACAAGTGCTACCACTCACTGAATATAGATTGCAAATAGATTATACAATATGTTCACCATCCATCCTGTGACCTTAAGGGTTGATTTAACCTCAAGAGTAAACACAGAGCTTTTGTGCACCACGCTTAACTGCACATTTGTGTCCTTGCCCCTGAGGTTGCAATGAGCATGTTATTTTCACTTTAAACATCCTTAATCCACACTCAGGTTGTTGGGTCAGTCTGCCACATGAGAGGGTTAAGAAAAAAAAACATTACTAAGCTTTTGCTGTCATTTTCAATTAATCCATCTGGTGTCTGTTTCAGTCGAGCAGTGCTGCTGCTGCTGCTGAATGTTCACAGAATTGAAACAAGATGGATAAAAAACCCACCTCGCAGTCTGCCAGCAGTGTTGGATTAGCAATCTGCTGCCCTCCAGTGGAATCATTGTGACACTGTTTATGTTAAAGCAGATTAAAAACAACATAATCAAAGTAGCTGTCATGATGATAGACTGATTCATTCGAAGATGGCTTTATTTTTAATTATCCTACGGTCACGTAGTTAATTCATGTGTCCAGCGGTCTTTTAATTTTGTCTTTTAACATCTTAATTAGTCAGTGTTGCATTGTGGATTGAAGCTATTTTTACATTCCCGTGTTGATTAAAAACAGCTGTCATTTTAATGTATAAACTGATATAAGATGTCAATAGATTTTGTAATTTAGACACTCAAAGCAATTCAATTACATTTTTTATATTTTTTTTATTTTCTCATCTTAATTCTCTCTCCTCTGTAGCATGCCAGTAGATGTGTAGCATGACACATCTTGTTTTGATGCCTATATCCTCAGAGGAGCAGCGACAGGGCAGGTATGCCTGTCCAACTGCTCATTAGAAGAAAGAGCAAATTAATCCTCTCAGGGATCTTTTCACTATGCAAGGCCAACAACCACAGATGCACAAACCAACTGCCGGAAAACGCAAAATGATTGGTTAATTAAACTTTCTTTGTGAAGGAAGGGTTGCCCAGATCGTATCGTGAGGAAGTAGACTAAATGTCAGCAGCAGCAGCAGCAGCAGCAGTATGGCATACAGAATAAAGCCCCCAAGGCATGAGTGACTTCATCTTTGTGATAGTCCAAGACTGGAATGCATTATGGTCTGACTGGAGGTAGACAGGACTATCAGATGATGTACAGTGACTGTTTGTTCAAGAATAGACAAAAGCTTAACAGAAAACTACTTTAGACGGAATGCTTTATGCATGCTCATCCATAAGGAATTCCTGCATAATAATGATGCCTATATATAGACAGCAACCTACATTTCATGCTGCACAGAGCCACAGAGGAGAGTAATGTATAGGATGTAGGCTGCAATGTTGTTGAGGTGGAGCGTAAACACTGATGGATCACATAGCATTCTGTAAATTTGCTCTGTTATTGTGTCAGCTGTTTGAGCATCTTTTAATAATACATTAAAATATTGCAACCTATTTATTTGAAATGAGCATTTTGCTTTAGGATGGTTTTTCATCAGAGAGAATGGCTTTCAATTCTCCCGGGAACCTTCAAAGAAAGTTATGTACTGATGTGTTGGCTTGGCAATCTTCCGGCTGGATCAGGTGTAGGCAGTAAACAACTGTGGCTGTCCTGAGTTACCCCAGCTATGATTAAATCACACACAAATAATCAATATGGTTGATTCCAGTGGCTGAACATTTATTTATTATGTCATTATAACAAATCTATTTGAAGGTATTTGTTGTATTAAAGACCAGAAGAGAAACAATCGCGATTGATGAGCCTTGATGGCTTGGAGAAGGAACACAAACACAACTCAACCTTTTGTTTTTCCCATTTTTCCCCCTTTATTGGAGGCTGTTTTGGAACCTCATTCCAGCACAGCTCTAATCCTGTGTTATAGATCACCTGAAGCTGGGAGCAAAGTGGTCTGACCTCCTTGTGACAGGTCAGAATATTTATATCTATGTCCCATCTGTGCACATATTGTTCTCCTTTTCATAAATCATTGAGCTAAGGCAATTGCACAGGCAGGAAGGAGTGAGACCTTTCCTTGGTGTGGCAGGAGCAACCACTGTGTCCAATATCTCTTACTTGTTTGTTTAGTGAGATGTGTTGAGAGAACAAATGTGAGCAGTATCAAATGTGACACATATAAAGTCTGGGCGGATGTTTCTGAATAAATGTGTCACTTTCTGCCGGCTTCATTGTGTGCATGAATTACTGTATCTGTGTGAGTGCTTGGTAAGCACCACTCGCTCCAGTAAATGAGCCCAGCATGGCTCATATTTTATCTAATTTGCACATGTATATCTTCGCTTAAGATAACAAAGGCTTTTGGAAATTGTCTGTGCATGTGTGTCTGGGTATTTTGTTCGCTGCAGTCATGAAAGACTTGGTTTTGAATATTTTCATGTTATGATCAGAGATGTCTCGATCAGAAATTGAATGTTCGTCTACTGTCACAGGATCTTGGACTCATCCGTGTTGGCCTGAGAACATTATTTTGTCATGAATGTTGAATTTGATTATTATTCCTAAACTCAAGTTTTAGGCCTATATGTAAATCTTTTGAGCTAGCTTTCTGTATTCAGTTCACCTGTTAAGCCCTGCTGACGTGCCGGTGACTCAGTCATTTTAAACTCACACCATGCAGCTAAACATTGTAAAGTAGTATTTATATAAAGTAGAGATTCCAGAATTTCTGAAAAATACCAAATATGGTTGGCCAAATTGTGGAGAAATGTGTATAACATGATCCACAAGACAATATTTCTATTTAATTGAATGGTGCAGCCATAGAAAACATGAAATCTGGAGTTTGTGTTAACATCATGTAGCTTCAGTGGAGAGCTGGATTAAGATGATGCAGAGTTTATTAAAGATCTCCATGTGCACAGTTACAGTTTTAGGTGAGATTGAAGATAATGTCTCTTTGTTTATTGCTTTATGATTATAATATGATGTTTTCATTCCTTACCTGTGCTGTCTTTTTCTGAGGCTGTCCTCGCAATAAAACACCCCCATAAATCGTTTGATCAAGTAGAAATTACGACTCACATTTATGTTTATAGTGGCGGTGCCCTCTAGTGGCCGTAGTAGTTATGACGGGAGCAAAGCACAAAGTGAAGTGAAGAAGTAAAAGAGCGCTAAATAGGAGGTTGAGGTGGTGGATGCGTCATTCAAACACAGGGCGGTCATCCAGGAGGCCGGAATGCATGTCCATTTTGAAAATGAAAGTAAACAGCAAGTTTTTATTTATTTTTTAACTTTACAGAACCAACGGAACAAACAGAACTACTTCACATTCATGCATCCTGTGTGTGCCCAGAAGTGAAGTAACATAACAAATTGAACTGAGTATTGTCGCCTAGCTTAACCAAATTGCGATCGTTTCACAACATTGTGTTGCAACAATAGTGTTTTAAACCGTGACCGTTACCTTTAGATATGAGGATGATATCACTCCTGTGGGTTGTATTTCTAGGGGCGTTAATTCAAGTTGAAGTTCAAGCGCTTTAATTTCATTGTGTAGCACAACAAGATTACTTTGTGACAGCCCAAGGGTGCGCTAAAAGTGATAAAATACATGTAAAATAGTACGCGAACAATTTAAATAAATATAAATAAATCTAATAATAAAATTGTATAAAGTTTATCTAGAATAACATATACTACAAAATAACATAAGATAATAATATAAAAAATAAGCTAAAAATATAAGTAAAAGTTAAGTACTAAGATATATAAATGTATATAAGAGTTATATATGAATAAAAGCTAACATTATATAAATACGAGCTAACCATAAATGCACAAGTTGCGTGATAGCGTCAGAGTTTCTTATTGCCCCATATATTGCTCAGTAGTATCACATAAGCAGCGACATTTATATTGCATATTGCCCTCCTGATTATTGTTACATGCCACTTCCAGAGTTCAGTAGTGTTATGGCAGTTGGGAAATAGCTATTTTACAGCCTGTTAGTGCGTATTCGGGGTAATCTGTAGCGCCTGCCTGATGGGAGAAGCTCAAACGGTCCATGTCCAGGATGAGTACTGTCCTTGACAATGTTCTTAGTCCTTTTCACACAGCGGGTCTTGTTGAGGTGTTCAAGTGATGGTTAATCAGTTCCCACAATGTTCTCTGCTATTTTCACGACACGCTGCAGGTTTGTTTTTGGTGGCTTTGGTGAAACTACTGTACCAGGCTGTCATGCAGTTTGTAAGGAATTTATTAAACGCTCCTGTGGGTCATATAAAGAGTAGGAATAAACAACCAAATTTGCTATTGACTTGTTGGTTCAATCACAGCGACCACCGAGTTTTTAGTTTCACAGCAATCCTCTGGCATCAAGTTAGTTTGAAATACAAATAATTTCCATGCAGGGAGGTATACAGATTTTAAATATGGGGAAAATATTATTGACAGGTTTGTTGGTGTATTACCACAAGCTCTCTAAATGGTTTGTACAGTAATTGGCTTTATTTCTATCACATTTGATCACTACAGCCAGAATTAGTACAAGCACCAAACCTCTTAATGAAGCCAATAAACACACTCCCACAGGATTTATGGCTACAATTTGACACACCATTGGCTGGTCAGCAGCACACTGCCAGCAGTGGAATTGATCCCACCGGTCAGTGATATAGCATATACACGCAGCAACACCACTTGGTTGTTACAGCTCCAGCACTACTCATTTAAAGCCTAAAAAAATATATCTATTCTAAAGTGTTCATAATTATAGGAACCCCAGTGAGAGAAAAACAGAACCTTTAGAGCGATCCATCTGTGATGTTGCACTGTGGATTGCTGATGTCTCTTCAAAGGCGTAGTATGTCTAATGAGGACTTTCGCTTTGAAGTCTGTCCTCATAAAGCTTCCTGCTTTGTTTGCTTTTGTTTGGATATTTTTCAGTTATTTTTTTGATTTTTTTTTTAGAAAAGATGAATTGCTCGGCCATTAACATTAAAAAGAAATGAAGGGGAACCTTACATCATCACTGGATGATTGGATTTGATTATTATGGTTTGGTAATTGTAATAACCCCTTAAAATGACATAGTGTGGTTAAGGGAGGACAGCAGCCCCTACACACAATGTAATCATTATGCAAGACAATAAGATGAAGCACTTTGAAAAGCAGATACAAGACGTGTTCTCTGTCTTGAATTTCTTCTGGGAAATGCAAGAGAAATATCCTTTTTAATGTTGCAGCGTTATATCATTGTTATTAGGAAGAAATTGATACTCATTATTATTCTGATTGAATTAGCACCAACACCTCTATTATACATTGTGTCTGTGAGCTACAGTAACACAGGATGTGTTTTTTCTTTTTTTTACTGGGTCTTTTCCCACAGCTGTGTGTTTCATCATCTCCACTGACCTGGATCATTACCTCAGTCAGGCCCTCACAGCGCTATCGGTTAAATATTTCAATGCAAACTGATGCCGGGGAGGGTAAATGGTCCTGTAACACAGTCATTTGAGGCTGCTGTTGCTGTCATCACCGATATGGTCGTAGTTACATGTGTGTTGACCCTTGTGGGCAGAGCTGTATAGTAACGAAGTAGAACTATTTCACTACTACTAGTACTGAAAGGCTTTGTACTCTACTGGATTATTATTTTTTTCTCCTACTTCCACTTTTACTTGAGTACATATTGTTGATGAGTTTAATACTTTTACTCCAATACATTTTTTATGTGCTGCATAGTTACTCGTTATTGTTGTGAATTCCTCACGCTACGGAGACTGTGTAGGTTACAGTGTGTGTACGTTAGTTACGTACGCTGATTATATAAGAAATCCCCTGATATCGCGTCGTGTTTCTTTTCATTACGGTTGCCCGTTCAGAAGTCAGAGACGATGTAAGTTTGTACTCTTTCTATTTAGCCATTGTTGCTGCAGATGAAGCTATTCCTGAGTTGTTTCAGTCTGCAGTGAGTCCTGAATGTTAACCGTTTGACCCTGTGATGTGAAGCTGCTAGCTAGTTTATCTGTGTGTTGCTAGCTTGCTAACTTTCCTGTTCATCACACATGTTACTAGCTAGTGGGTTTATGGGGGCTTTAATCGTTACTGTGCTGGAGAGGATGTTCATTTTACTTTCACAGTGTGATAACTGTACATTTTATTTCAGTAGGCTATTTGTTAATATTTGTTATTTTTAATATAATATTTTTAATATTTGTTAATTCCTTTGCTAAACATTTGACATAATATAAACAATATGATATTTAAACTTTTGACTGCTTTCTTTAATAACTAAATAACACAGTGCTTGTACTTTTATTTTCAGTACTTGAGTAGTACATTTTAA